>NC_091293.1:11669787-11797287 GCF_038502225.1 Cherax quadricarinatus | reverse complement strand
CACACTTTCATCCACCAAGTCCCACTCCTTGAGCCTTGAAATCAAAAGCTCAGCATTTGACTTTGTCAAGCCAAGATCTCTGATAAGGTAACTGAGGTGTGTTTGGTTTGGGTAGTAAGGATTCCTCCCAACAGCTGCATCTGTTAGATCATAGTCTTGTTCACTGTGCTCTTCATTTTCTGATTTGCTGCTTTCTTCTTCTGATGGTTGACATATTTCTGGAGGTGTAGGTGCAGGAAGGTCAGCACAGTGTGGTACTGGTGCAGTGGAAGAGGGAAGGTCTGGATAAGAAATAGCAGGTGCATTTTTCCCAGTTCGGTGTTTGGAAGGATCCACCAGACAGAAGTAACAGTTGGTTGAGTGATCAGTGGGTTCACACCATATTCCAGGAACACCAAACTTCATGGTTCTTTTTTCTCCTCTATATCATCCTGTAAAAGAACAAAAGAATTAGTTTCTGTTACATACATGTCATTTAAAAAAAATGTTCCTATTCAAGATTTTTCCCTTCATATAACTAATGACTTTCTTGCCTTCCAATGTTTTTTTACAATGTTCACAAGCAATATGAGGCGCCCAGGTCTTGTCTTGGTCCACATGTGCAGCAGAATGTATCTGGAGAATGACTGCAGCCTCTTGATGCCATTTCACTTCTTCTGATGTGTCTTCTCAGGTAGCCAGAGATGAAGTGAATGCTGGTTTGTGAGCTCCTGTTTTCATATTTGCCAAACAAAACCCTAGAACATAATAGTTTTACATCAGTCTTTCTTAAAAGTGTTCCAGAAGTGTCCTGACCACAAAAGCAAAGTTCCGGAATTAATTTTTTTTTTAAAGTTTGTTTAGTTATAAAGAATTAGGAAATGATGCTTATTTCCCCAGGAACACCACACAAGTGAATTTTTGTTACATAGTGTAATAATAATAATAATAATAATAATAATAATAATAATAATAATTATTATTATTAATGTCACTAATGAACATAAACACATACATAAACACTATACAAGAATATTACTGTGAACCTCAGTACATCAACTCTGTCAATATTGTTATTGTGATGAATGGTTTGAAAAACCGACAAGTTGAAGATTGAGACACTTATGCAGCATATGGGAATCTTCATTCAGGAAACGTTTCGCCACACAGTGGCTTCATCAGTCCAATACAAAGAGGAAGGCGTAATCAGGCTGAGGGATTGATTACCTCATACTCCTCCTCTCCTTACGCCTTCCTCTTTGTATTGGACTGATGAAGCCACTGTGTGGCGAAACGTTTCCTGAATGAAGATTCCCATATGCTGCATAAGTGTCTCAATCTTCAACATTGTTATTGCTGTAATACTGCTACTTCTACTAGTACTACTACTACTGCTACTACTACTACTACTACTACTACTACTACTACTACTAATAATAATAATAATAATAATAATAATAATAAAAATAATAATTAATGTGTATGATTTTTTCCTGTTATGGGGGTAACTACATTAGAAGGTTGTCATTGCAGGGTGTGGGAGCTCTGCAGTGGATCTCGGAGCATTGTATGCATGCTCGCTGGATCCTCAAGAGTGACGACGACATTGTCATTAATGTCTTCAGCTTGGTGGCGTTCCTCAAGTACTACGCTGCCTGGGAAACGTCGGCCAACGGCGCACCTCCGTCCAAACTGCTGTGCGCCGTGTGGTGGGGGATGCCCGTGCTGAGAGGCACGGGATGCGCCAAGTGGTGCGTCTCCATGGATGAGTTTCCCAACAGCACCTTCCCAACATACTGCTCCGGCTGCGCCTTCGTTATCCCGACGTACCTGGCACCCAGGCTCTATAACGCGTTCTTCCGGGTTCGGTTCCTGTGGGTGGACGATGCCTTCATCTCCGGAGTGATGGCCAAGGCGGCTGGCATCAGTCATCAGCCGCTTCATTCCCTTTACGAGCTCAACCATCATCTAATAGAGAAAAATATGATTTACGGCAACCGGCTCTTCTGTCATCACCCGGGAGCCGCCGGGGCCAGGGCGAAGTGGTGGCCACGCATCGTTCTCAAGGAGACCCGTCACTTACCCAACAGTTCTGAAGAAGTGTACTCGTGATATCGTGGTCTCAAGGCCTTGTCATTATGACATCATTGCATCCGGGCCTTATTTTCGTGATATCTTGGCCTCGAGACCTTGTCTTTGCGATATCTTGGCCTTCAGGTTTTGTCTTCGCGATGTCTTGGCCTCCAGACCTTGTCTTTGCGATGTATAGGTTTCCGGCCCTTGCTACACTCTTCCCACCCTCAGTCATAAAACGGCTAAAGTGATATTTTCCCGCCGGTTCCTGCAGGTTGCTCACTGACAACATCACAGCAACTACACAACAAAAACCAAAGTATTCAGCATTTTTGTTTTCGAAAAAAAAAAATTGCCTTCTAGCCTGCGCAGTTTTTAAACTGTTCTTTGTGTATTTATCTTCAGTGATTTATCGATTTATTTTCCAGCATTAAATGTTACAATTGCTAAATATAATTATCAGTCTTCATGGAGCACTTTCCTTTAATCCTGATCAACTTTTTTCTTCAAAACCAAAATTTCAGAATTCCTTTGTCCATTCGTTTTATTTTGTTTATCAGTGTTTCTTTTATTTATCTTCTTGCTGATGTTTATATTAGTCTCTTCGTTCCGATGTTAATATATTTCTTATAGTAAAGAAAATGTGTATTTACAGCTATTTAATATTTATAAAGTCACTCTCTTAGCAAATCAATGTCCCGTACATTGTTCAGAGCATAAATGTAATATATAAATGCCAGAGGTTAAGTAATATATAAATGCCAGAGGTTAAGTAATATATAAATGCCAGAGGTTAAGTAATATATAAATGCCAGAGGTTAAGTAATATATAAATGCCAGAGGTTAAGTAATATATAAATGCCAGAGGTTAAGTAATATATAAATGCCAGAGGTTAAGTAATATATAAATGCCAGAGGTTAAGTAATATATAAATGCCAGAGGTTAGGTAAAATATAAATGCCAGAGGTTAGGTAAAATATAAATGCCAGAGGTTAAGTAATATATAAATGCCAGAGGTTAAGTAATATATAAATGCCAGAGGTTAAGTAATATATAAATGCCAGAGGTTAAGTAATATATAAATGCCAGAGGTTAAGTAATATATAAATGCCAGAGGTTAAGTAATATATAAATGCCAGAGGTTAAGTAATATATAAATGCCAGAGGTTAAGTAATATATAAATGCCAGAGGTTAGGTAAAATATAAATGCCAGAGGTTAAGTAATATATAAATGCCAGAGGTCAAGTAAAATATAAATGCCAGAGGTTAAGTAATATATAAATGTCAGAGGTTAAGTAATATATAAATGCCAGAGGTTAAGAAATATATAAACGCCAGAGGTTAAGTAAAATATAAATGCCAGAGGTTAAGTAAAATATAAATGCCAGAGGTTAAGTAATATTTAAATGCCAGAGGTTAAGTAATATATAAATGCCAGAGGTTAAGTAATATATAAACGCCAGAGGTTAAGTAAAATATAAATGCCAGAGGTTAAGTAATATATAAATGCCAGAGGTTAAGTAATATATAAATGCCAGAGGTTAAGTAATATATAAATGCCAGAGGTTAAGTAAAATATAAATGCCAGAGGTTAAGTAATATATAAATGCCAGAGGTTAAGTAATATATAAATGCCAGAGGTTAAGTAATATATAAATGCCAGAGGTTAAGTAAAATATAAATGCCAGAGGTTAAGTAAAATATAAATGCCAGAGGTTAAGTAATATTTAAATGCCAGAGGTTAAGTAATATTTAAATGCCAGAGGTTAAGTAAAATATAAATGCCAGAGGTTAAGTAATATTTAAATGCCAGAGGTTAAGTAATATATAAATGCCAGAGGTTAAGTAAAATATAAATGCCAGAGGTTAAGTAATATATAAATGCCAGAGGTTAAGTAATATATAAATGCCAGAGGTTAAGTAATATATAAATGCCAGAGGTTAAGTAATATATAAATGCCAGAGGTTAAGTAATATATAAATGCCAGAGGTTAAGTAATATATAAATGCCAGAGGTTAGGTAAAATATAAATGCCAGAGGTTAGGTAATATATAAATGCCAGAGGTTAAGTAATATATAAATGCAAGAGGTTAAGTAATATATAAATACCAGAGGTTAAGTAATATATAAATGCCAGAGGTTAAGTAATATATAAATGCCAGAGGTTAAGTAATATATAAATGCCAGAGGTTAGGTAATATATAAATGCCAGAGGTTAAGTAATATATAAATGCCAGAGGTTAAGTAATATATAAATGCCAGAGGTTAAGTAATATATAAAAGCCAGAGGTTAGGTAATATATAAATGCCAGAGGTTAGGTAATATATAAATGCCAGAGGTTAAGTAATATATAAATGCCAGAGGTTAAGTAATATATAAATGCCAGAGGTTAAGTAATATATAAATGCCAGAGGTTAAGTAATATATAAATGCCAGAGGTTAAGTAATATATAAATGCCAGAGGTTAAGTAATATATAAATGCCAGAGGTTAAGTAATATATAAATGCCAGAGGTTAAGTAATATATAAATGCCAGAGGTTAAGTAATATATAAATGCCAGAGGTTAGGTAATATATAAATGCCAGAGGTTAAGTAATATATAAATGCCAGAGGTTAAGTAATATATAAATGCCAGAGGTTAAGTAATATATAAATGCCAGAGGTTAAGTAATATATAAATGCCAGAGGTTAAGTAATATATAAATGCCAGAGGTTAAGTAATATATAAATGCCAGAGGTTAAGTAATATATAAATGCCAGAGGTTAAGTAATATATAAATGCCAGAGGTTAAGTAATGTATAAACGCCAGAGGTTAAGTAATATATAAATGCCAGAGGTTAAGTAATATATAAATGCCAGAGGTTAAGTAATATATAAATGCCAGAGGTTAAGTAATATATAAATGCCAGAGGTTAAGTAATATATAAATGCCAGAGGTTAAGTAATATATAAATGCCAGAGGTTAAGTAATATATAAATGCCAGAGGTTAAGTAATATATAAATGCCAGAGGTTAAGTAATATATAAATGCCAGAGGTTAAGTAATATATAAATGCCAGAGGTTAGGTAAAATATAAATGCCAGAGGTTAAGTAATATATAAATGCCAGAGGTTAAGTAATATATAAATGCCAGAGGTTAGGTAAAATATAAATGCCAGAGGTTAAGTAATATATAAATGCCAGAGGTTAAGTAATATATAAATGCCAGAGGTTTGGTAAAATATAAATGCCAGAGGTTAAGTAATATATAAATGCCAGAGGTTAAGTAAAATATAAATGCCAGAGGTTAAGTAATATATAAATGCCAGAGGTTAAGTAATATATAAATGCCAGAGGTTAGGTAAAATATAAATGCCAGAGGTTAAGTAATATATAAATGCCAGAGGTTAAGTAATATATAAATGCCAGAGGTTAAGTAATATATAAACGCCAGAGGTTAAGTAATATATAAATGCCAGAGGTTAAGTAATATATAAATGCCAGAGGTTAAGTAATATATAAATGCCAAAGGTTAAGTAATATATAAATGCCAGAGGTTAAGTAATATATAAATGCCAGAGGTTTAGTAATATATAAATGCCAGAGGTTAAGTAATATATAAACGCCAGAGGTTAAGTAATATATAAATGCCAGAGGTTAAGTAATATATAAATGCCAGAGGTTAAGTAATATATAAATGCCAGAGGTTAAGTAATACATAAACGCCAGAGGTTAAGTAATATATAAATGCCAGAGGTTAAGTAATATATAAATGCCAGAGGTTAGGTAAAATATAAATGCCAGAGGTTAAGTAATATATAAATGCCAGAGGTTAAGTAATATATAAACGCCAGAGGTTAAGTAATATATAAATGCCAGAGGTTAAGTAATATATAAATGCCAGAGGTTAGGTAAAATATAAATGCCAGAGGTTAAGTAATATGTAAATGCCAGAGGTTAAGTAATATATAAACGCCAGAGGTTAGGTAAAATATAAATGCCAGAGGTTAAGTAATATATAAATGCCAGAGGTTAAGTAATATATAAATGCCAGAGGTTAAGTAAACTAAAAATGCCAGAGGTTAAGTAAAATATAAATGCCAGAGGTTAAGTAATATATAAATGCCAGAGGTTAAGTAATATATAAATGCCAGAGGTTAAGTAATATATAAATGCCAGAGGTTAAGTAATATATAAATGCCAGAGGTTAAGTAATATATAAATGCCAGAGGTTAAGTAATATATAAATGCCAGAGGTTAAGTAATATATAAATGCCAGAGGTTAAGTAATATATAAATGCCAGAGGTTAAGTAAACTAAAAATGCCAGAGGTTAAGTAAAATATAAATGCCAGAGGTTAAGTAAACTAAAAATGCCAGAGGTTAAGTAAAATATAAATGCCAGAGGTTAAGTAATATATAAATGCCAGAGGTTAAGTAATATATAAATGCCAGAGGTTAAGTAAACTAAAAATGCCAGAGGTTAAGTAAAATATAAATGCCAGAGGTTAAGTAATATATAAATGCCAGAGGTTAAGTAATATATAAACGCCAGAGGTTAGGTAAAATATAAATGCCAGAGGTTAAGTAATATATAAATGCCAGAGGTTAAGTAAACTAAAAATGCCAGAGGTTAAGTAATATATAAATGCCAGAGGTTAAGTAAAATATAAATGCCAGAGGTTAAGTAAAATATAAATGCCAGAGGTTAAGTAATATATAAATGTCAGAGGTTAAGTAATATATAAATGCCAGAGGTTAAGTAATATATAAATGCCAGAGGTTAAGTAATATATAAATGCCAGAGGTTAGGTAAAATATAAATGCCAGAGGTTAGGTAATATATAAATGCCAGAGGTTAAGTAATATATAAATGTCAGAGGTTAAGTAATATATAAATACCAGAGGTTAAGTAATATATAAATGCCAGAGGTTAAGTAATATATAAATGCCAGAGGTTAAGTAATATATAAATGCCAGAGGTTAGGTAATATATAAATGCCAGAGGTTAGGTAAAATATAAATGCCAGAGGTTAGGTAAAATATAAATGCCAGAGGTTAAGTAATATATAAATGCCAGAGGTTAAGTAATATATAAATGCCAGAGGTTAAGTAATATATAAATGCCAGAGGTTAAGTAATATATAAATGCCAGAGGTTAAGTAATATATAAATGCCAGAGGTTAAGTAATATATAAATGCCAGAGGTTAAGTAATATATAAATGCCAGAGGTTAAGTAATATATAAATGCCAGAGGTTAAGTAATATATAAATGCCAGAGGTTAAGTAATATATAAATGCCAGAGGTTAGGTAAAATATAAATGCCAGAGGTTAGGTAAAATATAAATGCCAGAGGTTAAGTAATATATAAATGCCAGAGGTTAAGTAATATATAAATGCCAGAGGTTAAGTAATATATAAATGCCAGAGGTTAAGTAATATATAAACGCCAGAGGTTAAGTAATATATAAATGCCAGAGGTTAAGTAATATATAAATGCCAGAGGTTAGGTAATATATAAATGCCAGAGGTTAAGTAATATATAAATGCCAGAGGTTAAGTAATATATAAACGCCAGAGGTTAAGTAATATATAAATGCCAGAGGTTAAGTAATATATAAATGCCAGAGGTTAGGTAATATATAAATGCCAGAGGTTAAGTAATATATAAATGCCAGAGGTTAAGTAATATATAAACGCCAGAGGTTAAGTAATATATAAATGCCAGAGGTTAAGTAATATATAAATGCCAGAGGTTAAGTAATATATAAATGCCAGAGGTTAAGTAATATATAAACGCCAGAGGTTAAGTAATATATAAACGCCAGAGGTTAAGTAATATATAAATGCCAGAGGTTAAGTAATATATAAATGCCAGAGGTTAAGTAATATATAAATGCCAGAGGTTAAGTAATATATAAATGCCAGAGGTTAAGTAATATATAAATGCCAGAGGTTAAGTAATATATAAATGCCGGAGGTTAAGTAATATACATATATAAATGCCAGAAGTGCTAGTCATATAACCCTGAGAGTGGAACTTTTGGTCAGGTGACCGAGGTCTTTCCCTGGGTTATCGGAACCATACTTAAAGAATATAATTTCCCAATATATGTATATTATACAACAGTATATTGCTCAGTGTATATTAGATACAATTGATAATAAAGTCATGGTGAATTATAGTTATGAATTTTAATAATACAGCATTAATAATACAGCATTAATAATACAGCATTAATAATACAGCATTAATAATACAGCATTAATAATACAGCATTAATAATACAGCATTAATAATACAGCATTAATAATACAGCATTAATAATACAGCATTAATAATACAGCATTAATAATACAGCATTAATAATACAGCATTAATAATACAGCATTAATAATACAGCATTAATAATACAGCATTAATAATACAGCATTAATAATACAGCATTAATAATACAGCATTAATGCTGCCAAGATGAATAAATATAATTATAAACAAATAAATAATAATTATAACAATAATTATTATTATACAAAAACTGAAAATAATGTTTCTTTTGGGAAAGAGGACGTGGGGGGGGGGGGGTAACTGACGCTAGTGAAGGGCTCTTGATCCAGGGAACTGGAGCTGCCCATCAATTCGTTGGATCAAATCTGACTTATAGTCAAGAAAAAAAATACTGGAAAAAACTTCCAGTTTTTTCATCAATGTTTCAAAGTCCGAATAACTTTAAAAATTATAAAATATTAAGTCTTGAGACTCAGTTTAAAATTATAATAATGGAACAGTTTAATGTAGATATTTGTTGCTTGCTTGGTGTGTGTTGCTTGGTGTGTGTTGCTTGCTTGGTGTGTGTTGCTTGGTGTGTGTTGCTTGCTTGGTGTGTGTTGCTTGGTGTGTGTTGCTTGGTGTGTGTTGCTAGCTTGGTGTGTGTTGCTTGGTGTGTGTTGCTTGGTGTGTGTTGCTTGCTTGGTGTGTGTTGCTTGCTTGGTGTGTGTTGCTTGCTTGGTGTGTGTTGCTTGCTTGGTGTGTGTTGCTTGCTTGGTGTGTGTTGTTTGCTTGGTGTGTGTTGTTTGCTTGGTGTGTGTTGCTTGCTTGGTGTGTGTTGCTTGATTGGTGTGTGTTGTTTGCTTGGTGTGTGTTGTTTGCTTGGTGTGTGTTGTTTGCTTGGTGTGTGTTGCTTGGTGTGTGTTGCTTGCTTGGTGTGTGTTGCTTGCTTGGTGTGTGTTGCTTGCTTGGTGTGTGTTGCTTGCTTGGTGTGTGTTGCTTGCTTGGTGTGTGTTGTTTGCTTGGTGTGTGTTGTTTGCTTGGTGTGTGTTGCTTGCTTGGTGTGTGTTGCTTGCTTGGTGTGTGTTGTTTGCTTGGTGTGTGTTGCTTGGTGTGTGTTGCTTGGTGTGTGTTGCTTGGTGTGTGTTGCTTGCTTGGTGTGTGTTGCTTGCTTGGTGTGTGTTGCTTGCTTGGTGTGTGTTGTTTGCTTGGTGTGTGTTGCTTGGTGTGTGTTGCTTGGTGTGTGTTGCTTGGTGTGTGTTGCTTGCTTGGTGTGTGTTGTTTGCTTGGTGTGTGTTGTTTGCTTGGTGTGTGTTGCTTGGTGTGTGTTGCTTGCTTGGTGTGTGTTGTTTGCTTGGTGTGTGTTGTTTGCTTGGTGTGTGTTGCTTGGTGTGTGTTGCTTGCTTGGTGTGTGTTGTTTGCTTGGTGTGTGTTGCTTGGTGTGTGTTGCTTGCTTGGTGTGTGTTGTTTGCTTGGTGTGTGTTGCTTGGTGTGTGTTGCTTGGTGTGTGTTGCTTGGTGTGTGTTGCTTGGTGTGTGTTGCTTGGTGTGTGTTGCTTGGTGTGTGTTGCTTGGTGTGTGTTGCTTGGTGTGTGTTGCTTGCTTGGTGTGTGTTGTTTGCTTGGTGTGTGTTGTTTGCTTGGTGTGTGTTGCTTGGTGTGTGTTGCTTGCTTGGTGTGTGTTGTTTGCTTGGTGTGTGTTGCTTGGTGTGTGTTGCTTGGTGTGTGTTGCTTGATGTGTGTTGCTTGGTGTGTGTTGCTTGGTGTGTGTTGCTTGGTGTGTGTTGCTTGGTGTGTGTTGCTTGCTTGGTGTGTGTTTCTTGCTTGGTGTATGTTGCTTGCTTGGTGTGTGTTGTTTGCTTGGTGTGTGTTGCTTGGTGTGTGTTGCTTGGTGTGTGTTGCTTGCTTGGTGTATGTTGCTTGCTTGGTGTATGTTGCTTGCTTGGTGTGTGTTGTTTGCTTGGTGTGTGTTGCTTGGTGTGTGTTGCTTGGTGTGTGTTGCTTGCTTGGTGTATGTTGCTTGCTTGGTGTGTGTTGTTTGCTTGGTGTGTGTTGCTTGGTGTGTGTTGTTTGCTTGGTGTGTGTTGCTTGGTGTGTGTTGCTTGGTGTGTGTTGCTTGCTTTGTGTATGTTGCTTGCTTGGTGTGTGTTGTTTGCTTGGTGTGTGTTGCTTGGTGTGTGTTGCTTGGTGTGTGTTGCTTGGTGTGTGTTGCTTGGTGTGTGTTGCTTGCTTGGTGTGTGATGCTTGCTTGGTGTGTGTTGCTTGGTGTGTGTTGCTTGCTTGGTGTGTGTTGCTTGGTGTGTGTTGCTTGCTTGATGTGTGTTGCTTGCTTGGTGTGTGTTGCTTGCTTGGTGTGTGTTGCTTGGTGTGTGTTGCTTGCTTGGTGTGTGTTGCTTGGTGTGTGTTGCTTGCTTGATGTGTGTTGCTTGCTTGGTGTGTGTTGCTTGCTTGGTGTGTGTTGCTTCCTTGGTGTGTGTTGCTTGCTTGGTGTGTGTTGTTTGCTTGGTGTGTGTTGCTTGGTGTGTGTTGCTTGGTGTGTGTTGCTTGGTGTGTGTTGCTTGGTGTGTGTTGCTTGCTTGGTGTGTGATGCTTGCTTGGTGTGTGTTGCTTGCTTGGTGTGTGATGCTTGCTTGGTGTGTGTTGCTTGGTGTGTGTTGCTTGCTTGGTGTGTGTTGCTTGGTGTGTGTTGCTTGCTTGGTGTGTGTTGCTTGGTGTGTGTTGCTTGGTGTGTGTTGCTTGCTTGGTGTGTGTTGCTTGCTTGGTGTGTGTTGCTTGGTGTGTGTTGCTTGCTTTGTGTGTGTTGCTTGGTGTGTGCTGCTTGCTTGGTGTGTGTTGTTTGCTTGGTGTGTGTTGCTTGCTTGGTGTGTGTTGCTTGCTTGGTGTGTGTTGCTTGCTTGGTGTGTGTTGTTTGCTTGGTGTGTGTTGCTTGCTTGGTGTGTGTTGTTTGCTTCGTGTGTGTTGCTTGCTTGGTGTGTGTTGCTTGCTTGGTGTGTGTTGTTTGCTTGGTGTGTGTTGTTTGCTTGGTGTGTGTTGTTTGCTTGGTGTGTGTTGCTTGCTTGGTGTGTGTTGTTTGCTTGGTGTGTGTTGCTTGCTTGGTGTGTGTTGTTTGCTTGGTGTGTGTTGCTTGCTTGGTGTGTGTTGCTTGCTTGGTGTGTGTTGTTTGCCTGGTCTGTGTTGCTTGCTTGGTGTGTGTTGCTTGCTTGGTGTGTGTTGTTTGCTTGGTGTGTGTTGCTTGCTTGGTGTGTGTTGCTTGCTTGGTGTGTGTTGTTTGCTTGGTGTGTGTTGTTTGCTTGGTGTGTGTTGCTTGCTTGGTGTGTGTTGCTTGCTTGGTGTGTGTTGCTTGCTTGGTGTGTGTTGCTTGCTTGGTGTGTGTTGCTTGCTTGGTGTGTGTTGTTTGCTTGGTGTGTGTTGCTTGCTTGGTGTGTGTTGTTTGCTTGGTGTGTGTTGCTTGCTTGGTGTGTGTTGCGTGCTTGGTGTGTGTTGTTTGCTTGGCGTGTGTTGCTTGCTTGGTGTGTGTTGCTTGCTTGGTGTGTGTTGTTTGCTTGGTGTGTGTTGCTTGCTTGGTGTGTGTTGCTTGCTTGGTGTGTGTTGTTTGCTTGGTGTGTGTTGCTTGCTTGGTGTGTGTTGCTTGCTTGGTGTGTGTTGTTCGCTTGGTGTGTGTTGCTTGCTTGGTGTGTGTTGTTTGCTTGGTGTGTGTTGCTTGCTTGGTGTGTGTTGTTTGCTTGGTGTGTGTTGTTTGCTTTGTGTGTGTTGCTTGCTTGGTGTGTGTTGCTTGCTTGGTGTGTGTTGCTTGCTTGGTGTGTGTTGCTTGCTTGGTGTGTGTTGTTTGCTTGGTGTGTGTTGCTTGCTTGGTGTGTGTTGTTTGCGTGGTGTGTGTTGCTTGCTTGGTGTGTGTTGTTTGCTTCGTGTGTGTTGTTTGCTTGGTGTGTGTTGCTTGCTTGGTGTGTGTTGCTTGCTTGGTGTGTGTTGCTTGCTTGGTGTGTGTTATTTGCTTGGTGTGTGTTGCTTGCTTGGTGTGTGTTGCTTGCTTGGTGTGTGTTGTTTGCTTGGTGTGTGTTGCTTGCTTGGTGTGTGTTGCTTGCTTGGTGTGTGTTGCTTGCTTGGTGTGTGTTGCTTGCTTGGTGTGTGTTTTCTTGCTTGGTGTGTGTTGCTTGCTTGGTGTGTGTTGCTTGATTGGTGTTTGTTGCATGCTTGGTGTGTGTTGCTTGTTTGGTGTGAGTTGCTTGCTTGGTGTGTGTTGCTTGCTTAATGTGTGTTGCTTGCTTGGTGTGTGTTGCTTGCTTGGTGTGTGTTGCTTGCTTGGTGTGTGTTGCTTGCTTGGTGTGTGTTGCTTGCCTGGTGTGTGTTGCTTGCTTTGTGTGTGTTGCTTGCTTGGTGTGTGTTGCTTGCTTGGTGTGTGTTGCTTGTTTGGTGTGTGTTGCTTGCTTGGTGTGTGCTGCTTGCTTGGTGTGTGTTGCTTGCTTGGTGTGTGTTGCTTGCTTGGTGTGTGTTGCTTGCTTGGTGTGTGTTGCTTGTTTGGTGTGAGTTGCTTGCTTGGTGTGTGTTGCTTGCTTAATGTGTGTTGCTTGCTTGGTGTGTGTTGCTTGCTTGGTGTGTGTTGCTTGCTTGGTGTGTGTTGCTTGCTTGGTGTGTGTTGCTTGCTTGGTGTGTGTTGCTTGCTTGGTGTGTGTTGCTTGCTTGGTGTGTGTTGCTTTCTTGGTGTGTGTTGCTTGTTTGGTGTGAGTTGCTTGCTTGGTGTGTGTTGCTTGCTTAATGTGCGTTGCTTGCTTGGTGTGTGTTGCTTGCTTGGTGTGTGTTGCTTGCTTGGTGTGTGTTTCTTGCTTGGTGTGTGTTGCTTGCTTGGTGTGTGTTGCTTGCTTGGTGTGTGTTGCTTGCTTGGTGTGTGTTGCTTGTTTGGTGTGTGTTGCTTGCTTGGTGTGTGTTGCTTGCTTGGTGTGTGTTGCTTGCTTGGTGTGTGTTGCTTGCTTGGTGTGTGTTGCTTGCTTGGTGTGTGTTGCTTGCTTGGTGTGTGTTGCTTGCTTAATGTGTGTTGCTTGCTTGGTGTGTGTTGCTTGCTTGGTGTGTGTTGCTTGCTTGGTGTGTGTTGCTTGCTTGGTGTGTGTTGCTTGCTTGGTGTGTGTTGCTTGCTTGGTGTGTGTTGCTTGCTTGGTGTGTGTTGCTTGCTTGGTGTGTGTTGCTTGCTTAATGTGTGTTGCTTGCTTGGTGTGTGTTGCTTGCTTGGTGTGTGTTGCTTGCTTGGTGTGTGTTGCTTGCTTAATGTGCGTTGCTTGCTTGGTGTGTGTTGCTTGCTTGGTGTGTGTTGCTTGGTGTGTGTTGCTTGCTTCGTATGTGTTTCTTGCTTGTTGTGTGTTGCTTGCTTGATGTGTGTTGCTTGCTTTGTGTGTGTTGCTTGTTTAGTGTGTGTTGCTTGCTTGGTGTGTGTTGCTTGCTTGGTGTGTGTTGCTTGCTTGGTGCGTGTTGCTTTCTTGGTGTGTGTTGCTTGCTTGATTTGTGTTGCTTGGTGTGTGTTGCTTGGTTGGTGTGTGTTGCTTCGTGTGTGATGCTTGCTTGGTGTGTTTTGCTTGGTGTGTGTTGCTTTGTGTGTGTTGCTTGCTTAATGTGTGTTGCTTGCTTGGTGTGTGCTGCTTGGTGTGTGTTGCTTGCTTGGTGTGTGTTGCTTGGTGTGTGTAGCTTGCTTTGTGTGTGTTGCTTGCTTAGTGTGTGTTGCTTGCTTGGTATGTGTTGCTTGGTGTGTGTTGCTTGCCTGGTGTGTGTTGCTTGCTTGGTGTGTGTTGCTTGCTTGGTTTGTGTTGCTTGGTGTGTGTTGCTTGCTTGGTGTGTGTTGCTTGGTGTGTGATGCTTGCTTGGTGTGTGTTGCTTAGTGTGTGTTGCTTGTTTGGTGCGTGTTGCTTGGTGTGTGTTGCTTGCTTGGTGTGTGCTGCTTGGTGTGTGTTGCTTGCTTGGTGTGTGTTGCTTCGTGTGTGTAGCTTGCTTGGTGTGTGTTGCTTGCTTGGTATGTGTTGCTTGCTTGGTGTGTGTTGCTTGCTTGGTGTGTGTTGCTTGCTTGGTGTGTGTTGCTTGCTTGGTGTGTGTTGCTTGCTTGGTGTGTGTTGCTTGCTTGGTGTGTGTTGCTAGCTTAGTGTGCGTTGCTTGCTTGCTGTGTGTTGCTTGCTTGGTGTGTGTTGCTCGCTTATTGTGCGTTGCTTGCTTGGTGTGTGTTGTTTGCTTGGCGTGTGCTGCTTGCTTGGTGTATGCTGCTTGCTTGGTGTGTGTTGCTTGCACTGGCGGTGTTGTGTGCTTGTTGTGTTGCTTGCTTGGTGTGAGTTGCTTGCATTGGCAGTGCTGCTTGCTTGGTGTGTGTTGCTTGTTTGGTGTGTGTTGCTTGCTTAGTGTGTGTTGCTTGGTGTGTTTTGTTTGTTTGGTGTGTGCTGCTTGCTTGATGTGTGTTGCTTGCTTCGTGTGAGCTGCTATTACAACCCAGGAACATTCAAACCTGTTACCCTGGGTGTATATGGAAGCAAGTTGCAGAACAAACGCAGCTGAATGTCTCTGAATTATATTAACCTTCACCAAGTGCGATTATAAGTATTTGCAAATATGTACACTATATACAGTTAGAAATGTAAAGACACAGACCCAGCCAGGAAACAGAATGGACAACCGTGTTCAACCAGTTCTAGAATGGAAATGACAAGGGTGTAAACGTGAGTGGTGACAACATCATCTCCACAATTGCCAGACCCACCTTCTCATTGGCTGAACCTAGGTACTGGTCTGACAATGGGGCCTTAGCACTCGTTTTGCTGTTTGGGGAGGTAGCCTTTTAATGAGGGTGTGTATATGCGCCGAATAAAGGGTACATACTCTTTGCATGCCACAGCTCCTTGGTGTGTGCTTCTTGCTTGGTGTGTGTTGCTTGAACTGGCGGTGTTGTTCACTTGGTGTGTGTTGCTTGCTTGGAGTGTGCTGCTTGCCTGGTGTGTGTTGCTTGCTTGGTGTGTGTTGCTTGCTTGGTGTGTGTTGCTTAGTGTGTGTGGCTTGCACTGGCTGTGTTGCTTGCTTGGTATTTGTTGCTCGCTTGGTATTTGTTGCTTGCTTGGTGTGTGTTGCTTGCACTGGCAGTGTTGCTTGCTTGGTGTCTGTTGCTTGCTTGATGTGTGTTGTTTACTTGGTGTGTGATGCTTGTTTGGTGTGTGTTGCTTGCTTGGTGTGTGTTGCTTGCACTGGCGGTGTTGCTTGCTTGGTATTTGTTGCTTGCTTGGTGTGTGTTGCTTGGTGTGTGTTGCTTGCTTGGTGTGTGTTGCTTGCTTGGAGTGTGTTGCTTGCTTGGTGTGTGTTGATTGCACTGGCGGTGTTGCTTGCTTGGTGTGTATTGCTTGCACTGGCAGTGTTGCTTGCTTGGTGTGTGTTGCTTGCACTGGCAGTGTTGCTTGCCTGATGTGTGTTGTTTGCTTGGTGTGTGTTGCTTGCTTGGTGTATGTTGCTTGCTTGGTGTGTGTTGCTTGACTGGTGTGTGTTGCTTCTTTGGTGTGTGTTGCTTGCTTGGTGTGTGCTGCTTACTTGGTGTGTGCTGCTTGCTTGGTGTGCGTTGCTTGGTGTGTGTTGCTTGCTTTGTGTGTGTTGCTTTCTTGGTGTGTGTTGCTTGCACTGGCGGTGTTGCTGGCTTGGTGAGTGTTGTTTCCATGGGGTGTGTTGCTTGCACTGGCGGTGCTGCTTGCTTTGTGTGTGTTGCTTGCTTAGTGTGTGTTGCTTGCTTGGTGTGTGTTGCTTGCTTGGTATGTGTTGTTTGCTTGGCATGTGTTGCTTGCTTTTTATGTGCTGCTCGTTTGGTGTGTGTTGCTTTCTTGGTGTGTGTTGCTTGCTTGGTGCGTGTTGCTTGCTTGGTGTGTGTTGCTTGCTTGGTGTGTGTTGCTTGGTGTGTGTTGCTTGTTTGGTGTGTGTTGCTTGCTTGGTGTGTGTTGCTTGATTGGTGTGTGTTGCTTGCTCGGTGTGTGCTGCTTGCTTGAGTGTGTTGCTTGCTTTGTGTGTGTTGCTTGCTTGGTGTGTGTTGCTTTTTTGGTGTGTGTTGCTTGCTTGGTGTGTGTTACTTGCTTCTTGTGTGTTGCTTGCTTGGTGTGTGTTGTTTGCTTGGTGTATGTTGTTTGCTTGGTGTGTGTTGCTTTTTTGGTGTGTGTTGCTTGCTTGGTGTGTGTGGCTTGTTTGGTGTGTGTTGCTTGCTTGGTGTGTGTTGCTTGCTTGGTGTGTGCTGCTTGCTTGGTGTTTGCTGCTTGTCTGGTGTGTGTTGCTTGCTTGGTGTGTGTTGCTTGCTTGGTGTGTGTTGCTTGCTTGGTGTGTGCTGCTTGCTTGGTGTGTGTTGCTTGCTTGGTGTGTGTTGCTTGCTTGGTGTGTGTGTGTGTGTTGCTTGTTTGGTGTGTGTTGCTTGCTGGGTGTGTTTTGATTTTTTGGTGTGTGTTGCTTGCTTGGGGTGTGCTACTTGCTTGTTGTGTGTTGCTTGCTTGGTGTGTGTTGCTTGCTTGGTGTATGTTGTTTGCTTGGTGTGTGCTGCTTTCATTGTGTGTGTTGCTTGCTTGGTGTGTGTGGCTTCTTTGGTGTATGTTGCTTGCTTGGTGTGTGTTGCTTACTTGGTGTGTGCTGCTTGCTTGGTGTGTGCTGCTTGTTTGGTGTGTGTTGCTTGCTTGGTGTGTGTTGCGTGCTTGGTGTGTGTTGCTTGCTTGGTGTGTGTTGCTTGCTTGGTGTGTGTTGTTTGCTTGGTGTGTGTTGCTTGCTTGGTGTGTGTTGCTTGCTTGGTGTGTGTTGCTTGCTTGGTGTGTGTTGCTTGCTTGGTGTGTGTTGCTTGCTTGGTGTGTGTTGTTTGCTTGGTGTGTGTTGCTTGCTTGGTGTGTGTTGTTTGCTTGGTGTGTGTTGCTTGCTTGGTGTGTGTTGCGTGCTTGGTGTGTGTTGTTTGCTTGGCGTGTGTTGCTTGCTTGGTGTGTGTTGCTTGCTTGGTGTGTGTTGTTTGCTTGGTGTGTGTTGCTTGCTTGGTGTGTGTTGCTTGCTTGGTGTGTGTTGTTTGCTTGGTGTGTGTTGCTTGCTTGGTGTGTGTTGCTTGCTTGGTGTGTGTTGTTCGCTTGGTGTGTGTTGCTTGCTTGGTGTGTGTTGTTTGCTTGGTGTGTGTTGCTTGCTTGGTGTGTGTTGTTTGCTTGGTGTGTGTTGTTTGCTTTGTGTGTGTTGCTTGCTTGGTGTGTGTTGCTTGCTTGGTGTGTGTTGCTTGCTTGGTGTGTGTTGCTTGCTTGGTGTGTGTTGTTTGCTTGGTGTGTGTTGCTTGCTTGGTGTGTGTTGTTTGCGTGGTGTGTGTTGCTTGCTTGGTGTGTGTTGTTTGCTTCGTGTGTGTTGTTTGCTTGGTGTGTGTTGCTTGCTTGGTGTGTGTTGCTTGCTTGGTGTGTGTTGCTTGCTTGGTGTGTGTTATTTGCTTGGTGTGTGTTGCTTGCTTGGTGTGTGTTGCTTGCTTGGTGTGTGTTGTTTGCTTGGTGTGTGTTGCTTGCTTGGTGTGTGTTGCTTGCTTGGTGTGTGTTGCTTGCTTGGTGTGTGTTGCTTGCTTGGTGTTTGTTGCTTGCTTGGTGTGTGTTGCTTGCTTGGTGTGTGTTGCTTGCTTGGTGTTTGTTGCATGCTTGGTGTGTGTTGCTTGTTTGGTGTGAGTTGCTTGCTTGGTGTGTGTTGCTTGCTTAATGTGTGTTGCTTGCTTGGTGTGTGTTGCTTGCTTGGTGTGTGTTGCTTGCTTGGTGTGTGTTGCTTGCTTGGTGTGTGTTGCTTGCCTGGTGTGTGTTGCTTGCTTTGTGTGTGTTGCTTGCTTGGTGTGTGTTGCTTGCTTGGTGTGTGTTGCTTGTTTGGTGTGTGTTGCTTGCTTGGTGTGTGCTGCTTGCTTGGTGTGTGTTGCTTGCTTGGTGTGTGTTGCTTGCTTGGTGTGTGTTGCTTGCTTGGTGTGTGTTGCTTGTTTGGTGTGAGTTGCTTGCTTGGTGTGTGTTGCTTGCTTAATGTGTGTTGCTTGCTTGGTGTGTGTTGCTTGCTTGGTGTGTGTTGCTTGCTTGGTGTGTGTTGCTTGCTTGGTGTGTGTTGCTTGCTTGGTGTGTGTTGCTTGCTTGGTGTGTGTTGCTTGCTTGGTGTGTGTTGCTTTCTTGGTGTGTGTTGCTTGTTTGGTGTGAGTTGCTTGCCTGGTGTGTGTTGCTTGCTTAATGTGCGTTGCTTGCTTGGTGTGTGTTGCTTGCTTGGTGTGTGTTGCTTGCTTGGTGTGTGTTTCTTGCTTGGTGTGTGTTGCTTGCTTGGTGTGTGTTGCTTGCTTGGTGTGTGTTGCTTGCTTGGTGTGTGTTGCTTGTTTGGTGTGTGTTGCTTGCTTGGTGTGTGTTGCTTGCTTGGTGTGTGTTGCTTGCTTGGTGTGTGTTGCTTGCTTGGTGTGTGTTGCTTGCTTGGTGTGTGTTGCTTGCTTGGTGTGTGTTGCTTGCTTAATGTGTGTTGCTTGCTTGGTGTGTGTTGCTTGCTTGGTGTGTGTTGCTTGCTTGGTGTGTGTTGCTTGCTTGGTGTGTGTTGCTTGCTTGGTGTGTGTTGCTTGCTTGGTGTGTGTTGCTTGCTTGGTGTGTGTTGCTTGCTTGGTGTGTGTTGCTTGCTTGGTGTGTGTTGCTTGCTTAATGTGTGTTGCTTGCTTAATGTGTGTTGCTTGCTTGGTGTGTGTTGCTTGCTTGGTGTGTGTTGCTTGCTTAATGTGTGTTGCTTGCTTGGTGTGTGTTGCTTGCTTGGTGTGTGTTGCTTGCTTGGTGTGTGTTGCTTGCTTAATGTGCGTTGCTTGCTTGGTGTGTGTTGCTTGCTTGGTGTGTGTTGCTTGGTGTGTGTTGCTTGCTTCGTATGTGTTTCTTGCTTGTTGTGTGTTGCTTGCTTGATGTGTGTTGCTTGCTTTGTGTGTGTTGCTTGTTTAGTGTGTGTTGCTTGCTTGGTGTGTGTTGCTTGCTTGGTGTGTGTTGCTTGCTTGGTGCGTGTTGCTTTCTTGGTGTGTGTTGCTTGCTTGATTTGTGTTGCTTGGTGTGTGTTGCTTGGTTGGTGTGTGTTGCTTCGTGTGTGATGCTTGCTTGGTGTGTTTTGCTTGGTGTGTGTTGCTTTGTGTGTGTTGCTTGCTTAATGTGTGTTGCTTGCTTGGTGTGTGCTGCTTGGTGTGTGTTGCTTGCTTGGTGTGTGTTGCTTGGTGTGTGTAGCTTGCTTTGTGTGTGTTGCTTGCTTAGTGTGTGTTGCTTGCTTGGTATGTGTTGCTTGGTGTGTGTTGCTTGCCTGGTGTGTGTTGCTTGCTTGGTGTGTGTTGCTTGCTTGGTTTGTGTTGCTTGGTGTGTGTTGCTTGCTTGGTGTGTGTTGCTTGGTGTGTGATGCTTGCTTGGTGTGTGTTGCTTAGTGTGTGTTGCTTGTTTGGTGCGTGTTGCTTGGTGTGTGTTGCTTGCTTGGTGTGTGCTGCTTGGTGTGTGTTGCTTGCTTGGTGTGTGTTGCTTCGTGTGTGTAGCTTGCTTGGTGTGTGTTGCTTGCTTGGTATGTGTTGCTTGCTTGGTGTGTGTTGCTTGCTTGGTGTGTGTTGCTTGCTTGGTGTGTGTTGCTTGCTTGGTGTGTGTTGCTTGCTTGGTGTGTGTTGCTTGCTTGGTGTGTGTTGCTCGCTTAGTGTGCGTTGCTTGCTTGCTGTGTGTTGCTTGCTTGGTGTGTGTTGCTCGCTTATTGTGCGTTGCTTGCTTGGTGTGTGTTGTTTGCTTGGCGTGTGCTGCTTGCTTGGTGTATGCTGCTTGCTTGGTGTGTGTTGCTTGCACTGGCGGTGTTGTGTGCTTGTTGTGTTGCTTGCTTGGTGTGAGTTGCTTGCATTGGCAGTGCTGCTTGCTTGGTGTGTGTTGCTTGTTTGGTGTGTGTTGCTTGCTTAGTGTGTGTTGCTTGGTGTGTTTTGTTTGTTTGGTGTGTGCTGCTTGCTTGATGTGTGTTGCTTGCTTCGTGTGAGCTGCTATTACAACCCAGGAACATTCAAACCTGTTACCCTGGGTGTATATGGAAGCAAGTTGCAGAACAAACGCAGCTGAATGTCTCTGAATTATATTAACCTTCACCAAGTGCGATTATAAGTATTTGCAAATATGTACACTATATACAGTTAGAAATGTAAAGACACAGACCCAGCCAGGAAACAGAATGGACAACCGTGTTCAACCAGTTCTAGAATGGAAATGACAAGGGTGTAAACGTGAGTGGTGACAACATCATCTCCACAATTGCCAGACCCACCTTCTCATTGGCTGAACCTAGGTACTGGTCTGACAATGAGGCCTTAGCACTCGTTTTGCTGTTTGGGGAGGTAGCCTTTTAATGAGGGTGTGTATATGCGCCGAATAAAGGGTACATACTCTTTGCATGCCACAGCTTCTTGGTGTGTGCTTCTTGCTTGGTGTGTGTTGCTTGAACTGGCGGTGTTGTTCACTTGGTGTGTGTTGCTTGCTTGGAGTGTGCTGCTTGCCTGGTGTGTGTTGCTTGCTTGGTGTGTGTTGCTTGCTTGGTGTGTGTTGCTTAGTGTGTGTGGCTTGCACTGGCTGTGTTGCTTGCTTGGTATTTGTTGCTCGCTTGGTATTTGTTGCTTGCTTGGTGTGTGTTGCTTGCACTGGCAGTGTTGCTTGCTTGGTGTCTGTTGCTTGCTTGATGTGTGTTGTTTACTTGGTGTGTGATGCTTGTTTGGTGTGTGTTGCTTGCTTGGTGTGTGTTGCTTGCACTGGCGGTGTTGCTTGCTTGGTATTTGTTGCTTGCTTGGTGTGTGTTGCTTGGTGTGTGTTGCTTGCTTGGTGTGTGTTGCTTGCTTGGAGTGTGTTGCTTGCTTGGTGTGTGTTGATTGCACTGGCGGTGTTGCTTGCTTGGTGTGTATTGCTTGCACTGGCAGTGTTGCTTGCTTGGTGTGTGTTGCTTGCACTGGCAGTGTTGCTTGCCTGATGTGTGTTGTTTGCTTGGTGTGTGTTGCTTGCTTGGTGTATGTTGCTTGCTTGGTGTGTGTTGCTTGACTGGTGTGTGTTGCTTCTTTGGTGTGTGTTGCTTGCTTGGTGTGTGCTGCTTACTTGGTGTGTGCTGCTTGCTTGGTGTGCGTTGCTTGGTGTGTGTTGCTTGCTTTGTGTGTGTTGCTTTCTTGGTGTGTGTTGCTTGCACTGGCGGTGTTGCTGGCTTGGTGAGTGTTGTTTCCATGGGGTGTGTTGCTTGCACTGGCGGTGCTGCTTGCTTGGTGTGTGTTGCTTGCTTAGTGTGTGTTGCTTGCTTGGTGTGTGTTGCTTGCTTGGTATGTGTTGTTTGCTTGGCATGTGTTGCTTGCTTTTTATGTGCTGCTCGTTTGGTGTGTGTTGCTTGCTTGGTGTGTGTTGCTTGGTGTGTGTTGCTTGTTTGGTGTGTGTTGCTTGCTTGGTGTGTGTTGCTTGATTGGTGTGTGTTGCTTGCTCGGTGTGTGCTGCTTGCTTGAGTGTGTTGCTTGCTTTGTGTGTGTTGCTTGCTTGGTGTGTGTTGCTTTTTTGGTGTGTGTTGCTTGCTTGGTGTGTGTTACTTGCTTCTTGTGTGTTGCTTGCTTGGTGTGTGTTGTTTGCTTGGTGTATGTTGTTTGCTTGGTGTGTGTTGCTTTTTTGGTGTGTGTTGCTTGCTTGGTGTGTGTGGCTTGTTTGGTGTGTGTTGCTTGCTTGGTGTGTGTTGCTTGTTTGGTGTGTGCTGCTTGCTTGGTGTTTGCTGCTTGTCTGGTGTGTGTTGCTTGCTTGGTGTGTGTTGCTTGCTTGGTGTGTGTTGCTTGCTTGGTGTGTGCTGCTTGCTTGGTGTGTGTTGCTTGCTTGGTGTGTGTTGCTTGCTTGGTGTGTGTGTGTGTGTTGCTTGTTTGGTGTGTGTTGCTTGCTGGGTGTGTTTTGATTTTTTGGTGTGTGTTGCTTGCTTGGGGTGTGCTACTTGCTTGTTGTGTGTTGCTTGCTTGGTGTGTGTTGCTTGCTTGGTGTATGTTGTTTGCTTGGTGTGTGCTGCTTTCATTGTGTGTGTTGCTTGCTTGGTGTGTGTGGCTTCTTTGGTGTATGTTGCTTGCTTGGTGTGTGTTGCTTACTTGGTGTGTGCTGCTTGCTTGGTGTGTGCTGCTTGTTTGGTGTGTGTTGCTTGCTTGGTGTGTGTTGCGTGCTTGGTGTGTGTTGCTTGCTTGGTGTGTGTTGCTTGCTTGGTGTGTGTTGCTTGCTTGGTGTGTGTTGCTTGCTTGGTGTGTGTTGCTTGTTTGGTGTGTGTTGCTTACTTGGTGTGTGTTGCTTTTTTGGTGTGTGTTGCTTGCTTGGGGTGTGTTACTTGCTTGTTGTGTGTTGCTTGCTTGGTGTGTGTTGCTTGCTTGGTGTATGTTGCTTGCTTGGTGTGTGTTGCTTTCTTGGTGTGTGTTGCTTGCTTGTTGTGTGTGGCTTGTTTGGTGTGTGTTGCTGGCTTGGTGTGTGTTGCTTGCTTGGTGTTTGCTGCTTGCTTGGTGTGTGCTGCTTGTTTGGTGTGTGTTGCTTGCTTGGTGTGTGTTGCTTGCTTGGTGTGTGTTGCCTGCTTGGCGTGTGTTGTCTGCTTGGCGTGTGTTGCCTGCTTGGCGTGTGTTGCCTGCTTGGTGTGTGTTGCCTGCTTGACGTGTGTTTCCTGCTTGGCGTGTGTTGCCTGCTTGGCGTGTGTTGCCTGCTTGGCGTGTGTGGCCTGCTTGGCGTGTGTTGCCTGCTTGGCGTGTGTGGCCTGCTTGGCGTGTGTTGCCTGCTTGGTGTGTTTTGCCTGCTTGGCGTGTGTTGCCTGCTTGGTGTGTGTTGCTTGCTTGGCGTGTGTTGCCTGCTTGGCGTGTGTGGCCTGCTTGGCGTGTGTGGCCTGCTTGGCGTGTGTGGCCTGCTTGGCGTGTGTTGCCTGCTTGGTGTGTGTTGCCTGCTTGGCGTGTGTTGCCTGCTTGGTGTGTGTTGCCTGCTTGGCGTGTGTTGCCTGCTTGGTGTGTGTTGCCTGCTTGGCGTGTGTTGCCTGCTTGGTGTGTGTTGCCTGCTTGGCGTGTGTTGCCTGCTTGGTGTGTGTTGCCTGCTTGGCGTGTGTTGCCTGCTTGGTGTGTGTTGCTTGCTTGGCGTGTGTGG
Organism: Cherax quadricarinatus; assembly: GCF_038502225.1. Classification (NCBI taxonomy): domain Eukaryota; kingdom Metazoa; phylum Arthropoda; class Malacostraca; order Decapoda; family Parastacidae; genus Cherax; species Cherax quadricarinatus. Next base: position 11,773,890 of record NC_091293.1, on the reverse strand, counting down.
CCTGCTTGACGTGTGTGGCCTGCTTGGCGTGTGTTGCCTGCTTGGCGTGTGTGGCCTGCTTGGCGTGTGTGGCCTGCTTGGTGTGTGTTGCCTGCTTGGCGTGTGTTGCCTGCTTGGTGTGTGTTGCCTGCTTGGCGTGTGTTGCCTGCTTGGTGTGTGTTGCCTGCTTGGCGTGTGTTGCCTGCTTGGTGTGTGTTGCTTGCTTGGCGTGTGTGGCCTGCTTGGCGTGTGTGGCCTGCTTGGCGTGTGTTGCCTGCTTGGCGTGTGTGGCCTGCTTGGCGTGTGTGGCCTGCTTGGCGTGTGTGGCCTGCTTGGCGTGTGTGGCCTGCTTGGCGTGTGTGGCCTGCTTGGCGTGTGTGGCCTGCTTGGCGTGTATTGCCTGCTTGGCGTGTGTGGCCTGCTTGGCGTGTGTGGCCTGCTTGGCGTGTGTGGCCTGCTTGGCGTGTGTGGCCTGCTTTGCGTGTGTTGCCTGCTTGGCGTGTGTGGCCTGCTTGGCGTGTGTGGCCTGCTTGGCGTGTGTGGCCTGCTTGGCGTGTGTGGCCTGCTTGGCGTGTGTGGCCTGCTTGGCGTGTGTGGCCTGCTTGGCGTGTGTGGCCTGCTTGGCGTGTGTGGCCTGCTTGGCGTGTGTGACCTGCTTGGCGTGTGTGGCCTGCTTGGAGTGTGGCCTGCTTGGCGTGTGTGGCCTGCTTGGCGTGTGTGGCCTGCTTGGCGTGTGTGGCCTGCTTGGCGTGTGTGGCCTGCTTGGCGTGTGTGGCCTGCTTGGCGTGTGTGGCCTGCTTGGCGTGTGTGCGTTAAATTTGCACATTAACGTTAGGAAAGTTAAATACAGAGTTTGAAAAAAGGGATATTTTAAAGTTATCTTAAATATTATTGCTTCACATTAGGTTACAAAATTTACCAAGAAAAAGCGAGGTATATTAAATTAATAATGTTTGCCAGGAGTGATACAGTTCTTCACATACACTCACACACGAGTCTCCAACTCTCAACTTGTATCCGCATTTATCTTCGTAACAACCAGCACAAGTCTTGAAGTGAATGTTGAAATTTCCCAGTTACGTCTGCCTTAATAAACTTTCAATCTCTAAAAAAAAATCGTATTAGGCTTCAAGCCAAATTTGACAAGCTGAAGATTATTATTTTTTATTTTAATTCTTCTTCGTTTGCTTCTGTGGAAATTTTTTGCATAATTTCCTGAATGTAGAATATAAATGAATAATATAATAATTGCGTATTAAAATATGATGCTATTTCGACCCTTCGAGAAATTTCGATTGACGGGGGGGGGGGGGGGGCCCAAAAACCGGGGCAGTGAGGCCGCAGAGGAAGACGCCATTTGTAATTTGTGGGCACTGGTTGTCGCCGAAATTGTGCTAACAATTCGGTGTCTTCCGAGCCAAACTGGGGGGTTTCGGCCTGAATTTGTAATTAGGACCCGTGTTAATCCCCTGCTGATGAACTGGAACAGGAAATTTGTGGGACCTCATGAATTATGTGTGGATGGCAGAAGATAAGAGATACGAATATCATTCACAGATAAGTGCGCCATTAGTCCTTACATTCAGATCTACAGCTGGCCAGTGTAAGGTCTAGGTGTCAGGCAGGTGTTGTGGTGTGATCCATCTACATTATATGGTACGTGGTAATACGAATTTTCTTTTTTGCACCCAGCAAAACTAATCATATACAGTCCACAACTTTAATTTACCAGAATAGCTGGTTTTAATATTGTAATTATTAATTTAATGTCAGAGAGTAATGAAGAAGTGGGCATCGAGGAAGTTACAGTTCATCGACCTGCGACTTAAGTCCCACTTATCTCCCCCAAATTACTTGCACGTAATAATTCAGGTAATGCCCTGTAAACTTCATACAGGTAATTTGCTCACATAATAATAATAATTCTCAAAATGATCTTGGTCTGGATCTAAACTGGAGAACATTGAAAAAAGCTCATCATTTCATTTTTTAAGCTTAAAAAAGTTTATCCAATACTGTACCCTCAATTTCCCAAGTGCTGTAACCCTAACGGGTTCAGTTCATCCCTAAAAAAATAATGACAATAATGGAAAGAAAAAAAATGATAATAAGAGTAGTTATAACAATAATAATAATAATAATAATAATAATAATAATAATAATAACAATAATAATAATAATAATAATAATAATAATAATAATAATAATAATAATAATAATAATAATAACAATAATAACAATAATAATAATAATAATAATAATAATAATAATAATAATAATAATAATAATAATAATAATAATAATAATAATAATAATAACAATAATAATAATAATAATAATAATAATAATAATAATAATAATAACAATAATAATAATAATAATAATAATAATAATAATAATAATAATAATAATAACAATAATAATAATAATAATAATAATAATAATAATAATAATAATAATAATAACAATAATAATAATAATAATAATAATAATAATAATAATAATAATAATAATAATAATAATAATAATAACAATAATAATAATAATAATAATAATAATAATAATAATAATAATAATAACAATAATAATAATAATAATAATAATAATAATAATAATAATAATAATAATAATAATAATAATAATAATAATAATAATAATAATAATAATAATAATAACAATAATAATAATAATAATAATAATAATAATAAGAAGAAGAAGAAGAAGAAGAAGAAGAAGAAGAAGAAGAAGAAGAAGAAGAAGAAGAGCTCAGCTCTTCCCATGACTGCAGTAAGAATGCTGTGAATCACTCAGCAGTGTGAACAGTGGTAAAGGCTCGGTCCTCCGTCTGCTAATTGGGACGAGGGTCCTGACCTTACCCTACAATAAGAGGAAGCTGCGAGTACAATGAGAGGAAGGAATAAGTGCAGTGAATGAAAGTACCGAGTACAGTCAGAGAGCACTGAGTACAATGAAACGTTGCAAATCTTAGGAGGCTGGATTTTAGGAATAAAGGGACACACGTGTAGAATTCTGCGATCCCTTGCTGACGATGTTTCAGCCACACAGTTTCCTTCAACATGTCAGGAAAGCGAGAGAGGGGATGCGCCTCTCCGTATCTGCAATAGAGAATTTTTTAAGAAGTGCCTCTTATCGAACAAGTATTGAATAAACGTCACGATCCTCGCTATTTTATCAGAGACGCCATGCATACAACTTCAACTCATCCATACGAGACATAGACGTCATGCACACATCTTCAGCTCATCCATACGAGACACAGACTTCATGCACACATGTTCAACTCATCCATACGATACAGACGCCATGCACACAGCAGAGTCCTCCCTAATAACTCCATTATTATCTCAACACTAAATTGCAAGTAATTACCACAGCCTTCACTACAGTCAAGGACACAGTCAGTCAGGGACACCACCAATAAGCAAAGTCCACGGCAGGGGTACACACAATCCCTTGCAACGATTGTGGCAAAATATACGGCGGCGAAATATCCTGAGATCTCCACACTCGCATTTCTGAACGTCAGTAAACCAGTAAAACAAACACCTTGAAGAATGCCTGACTTCTACACCGAAGTTTCCGTAACATACGACTCATTGTTACGAAGGTGACAAAGGATCTTAGACTCTTCACTCAACAGCACATCTAACAATTTCAACCAGAACAACGGCTTCTGTAAAACATGAACCTCTTGTTGGAAACTTGTTCGTTATCCCACATAGCAACAGGTCACCATATAGAGGAACACAGCAGTAGGTCTGCTGGCCCATGCTAGGCTGCTTCATCTCTAATCCAACACTTCTCAGTCAAATATTTGTCTAACTTCTTATTAAGTGACTCAGGGTAATAGCCTCATCACACTCGCCTGACTCTTCACCTCCTAATATACGTAGAAGCTCCTCCAGGTAGATGTCGGGTCACCACACGGAGAAGACCCGGGCAAGGATCCCTCCTGGGAAACTACCTGCAACTCTATGCAGGTTAATTCACTTGTGACTTGATCAAGCCTACTGCATGGGCGAAACGTTGTCAATAAATGACCGAGATGTACTGCATTTGTCTTTGTTTTTCCAATGTGTCGAAATTTTGTAGTATTTTTCTGTAGGATGGATTATAATTTGTTAGTCTCTGAAGGGAAAGCGCTAAATCCGTAGGGGATCATACAGCGTTTGGGGACTGGAAAATAATCAACTTCGATACATAAATAACCCGCACAGGAGAGAGCAGCTTATGACGACGTATCGGTCCAACGTGGACAATTAACAAGTCACGCAACACGCAAATGGTCCAAGTCGGACCGAAACGTCGTCGTAAGCTCCTCTCTCCTATGTGCGGGTTATCTATGTATTGTTCCAGTCACGGTGTCGTGCCTTTTTGTTCTTAATCAACTTCGATCCAAGGAAGTGGAGTATAGTTCCTGTTCCCAGGATCAAGAGCCTTTCACGAGGATCTAGGCATCACGAAGCTCATACTGTCAACACAGATATAGTCACGGCAGACGAGTTTTATAACCTTGTGTCCATTTTTCTTTAAGTTGCGTGGAACTCCAATTAAACACACTTTTTTACCCCTGTGCTCCATTATTCTTGTAAAATATAAAAAAAAGCGAAAAAAGAGGAAGTAATGTCATGTACTAAATAACTGAAGGAGTGTCGTGTCATGACCCCGACTGACAATTGTGGCCAGAAGAAACAACTCAGTAGAACTGTTGTTTTTTCGGGAGGTTATAGTGACATTCCTTGTCTGTAGTAAGCGACACTACAACCTCCAGATGCTTAGTGACATTCCTTGTCTGTAGTTAGCGACACTACAACCTCCAGATGCTTAGTGACATTCCTTGTCTGTAGTTAGCGACACTACAACCTCCAGATGCTTAGTGACATTCCTTGTCTGTAGTAAGCGACGCTACAACCTCCAGATGCTTAGTGACATTCCTTGTCTGTAGTTAGCGACACTACAACCTCCAGATTCCTAGCTACAATTAGAAGCCAGGCTAGAAAATAAACATGGCTTCAAACTCTGGCAGCGTGAACTTAAATCAAGAGACATTCCGAGCGGACTGTAAGATACACTCTCAAATAACCACATTTATATTTTACTCTCAATGTTGATTTGCCAGCGATCTTCAAAGTATAAAATCGAGTTTTTTTTTAACAGGGCTGCAAGAGGAGTCACTGCAGGAGTGACGACGTTGCAAAAAAACCGGTGAGTAACCTTACCTCTAGTGGGCTATTGTGAGCTGGAGCATGGTCATGTTAGTTGGTACAGGAGCCTGTGAGCTGGAGCATGGTCGTGTTAGTTGGTACAGGAGCCTGTGACAGGTTGTAAGATAATATGAGGTGATACGGATCCTATAGGAGTCTGTAAAAAGCCTGTAAGGAATCTGTAAGCAGTCTGTAAGGAGTCTGTGTAGGAGTACGTAAGAGAGAACAGGATCCTTTGAGAGAGAAAGATCATCTGAGCCCCCCCAGCTGGTAATATTACCTGACACCCCCAAATGGTAACAATACCTGAGGCCTCCAGCTGGTAACATTACCTGAGGCCTCCAGCTGGTAACATTACCTGAGGCCTCCAGCTGGTAACATTACCTAAGGCCCCAGCTGGTAATATTACCTGACACCCCCAAATGGTAACATTACCTGAGGCCTCCAGCTGGTAACATTACCTGAGGCCTCCAGCTGGTAACATTACCTGAGGCCTCCAGCTGGTAACATTACCTAAGGCCCCAGCTGGTAACATTACCTGGCGCCCCAGCAGGTAACATTACGTGACGCCCCCAGCAGGCAACATTACCTGACGCCCCAGCTGGTAACATTACTTGAGGCCCCCAGCTGGTAACACTACCTGACGCCCTCAACTGGTAGCATTACCTGAGGCCTCCAGCTGGTAACATTACCTGAAGCCCCCAGCTGGTAACATTACCTGAGGCCCCCAACGTGTAACATTACCAGAGGCCTCCAGCTGGTAACATTACTTGAGGCCCCAGCTGGTAACATTACCTCACGCCCCCTGCTGGTAACATTACCTGACGTCCTCAGCTGGTAACATTACCTAACGCCCCCAGCTGGTAACATTACCTGACGCCCCACAACTGGAAACATTATCTGACGCTCCCAGCTGGTAACATTACCTGAAGCCCCCAACTGGCAACATTACCTGAGGCCCCCAGCTGGTAACATTACCTGAGGCCCCAGCTGGTAACATTACCTGACGCCCCCAACTGCTAACATTACCTGAGGCCCCACAACTGGTAACATTACCTGAGGCACCCAGTTGGTAACATTACCTGAGGCCCCAGCTGGAAACTTTACCTGACGCCCGCAGCTGGTAACATTACCTGACGCCCCCAGCTGGTAACATTACCTAACGCCACCAGCTGATAACATTACCTAACGCCCCAGCTGGTAACATTACCTGACGCCCCAGTTGGTAACTTTACCTGACGCCCCCAGCTGGTAACATTACCTGATGTCCCCAGCTGGTAACATAACCTGAGGCCCCCAACTGGTAACATTACCTGAGGTCTCCAACTGGTAACATTACCTGGCGTCCCACAACTGGTAACATTACCTGAGGCCTCCAGCTGGTAACATTACCTGAGGCCCTGTTACAAAAAACGCGATTCTAAAAGCTTAGAGATCTCCAGTGAATACTAGAAAGGACTGCCCTTCTAGCATCCAGCCTGTTACTGGGTTTTCTTAACAATTAGTCAGTATCCTTGTCCAATTATCCATTAGACTTCAGTATGATTCAATAGTGCTTCAGGATTACAACTGGTAGGCTACTAACTAGAGAAATTAAAATTTAATAAATTTATTAAGTATCGTCTAGAGGTATATCAAATTAAATTAAATTAATTACAGTAATCAAAATAATATTAATCACTTCTCTCGTGTACAGTATTATTGTGCTGAAAGCACATATCACATTTATAAGTCTTAAGTACCGTCTGGTACATTAACATTTAATAAGATATTACAAATATGTACAAGTAAGTTTGTGTGTATGTGTGTAAGTGCTCTTAGTAGTTCGTTATGTCTCTCGACTCGACTAGACCTAAACAATTGACTGACAAAGTCCTCAAATAAACTAACTTCTTGACCAACTGGCAATCAGAACAGTCTGCTTGAACAATAAAAAGAATGCTAAGCCCAATAGCAATATAACAAGCAACTGCGACACAGAATCAGGAACAAGGAGATAATATAACGACACTAAGTAGGGACCATCTGCAGATCCTCCACAAAAGTCACAAAGCTCAAATACTACTGAATCTAAGTTCAGCATAAGAAAATCCCCGACTGTGATAATAGAGAGATACCAGTAAAAGTTAGGTCAGAAGCTACAGCTCAGGACCTGAGTTGCTCAGAGTGTCTATGCGACACACAACCTCAGTACAACGTCGAAAATCACTAAGTCTATACAATGTTCTGTGAACAGTCTCCAGAACTAACAATAATGAGACAAGAGACGATCTTCCAACAAGAGCCAATAAGGGAGATTAAGGCACTTCTTGTCTGGAATACGTCCAATCACCCAGCGAGTCTAGACCAGACTGAATACTTCAGGCGAGGTGAAGACACCCCCCCTCTCGATCACGTGATAGCTCCGTGGACGGTTGCTGCGTAGCAACAGAAGCCGGCAGAGTAACGAGCAAAGAGCGATAATTACAGTAGTTAGACAATCAAGACTTGAACTTTGAGCACATAATATATGTTACATCCTACCTAACAACATAACTAAGTCAAATAATAATAGAAAGCAATATATTTACGATTTAGCTATTATCGCAAATATAAGCAATATAAAATTATATGAAAAGGTAATATACATGTAATATATATATATATATATATATATATATATATATATATATATATATATATATATATATATATATATATATATATATATATATATATATATATATATATATATATATATATATATATATATATATATATATATATATATATATATATATATATATATATATATATATATATATATATATATATATGTCGTGCCGAATATGTAAAACTGGTCAATTAGCAAGAACTCATTTAAAATTAAGTCCTTTGTAAAATTTTCTCTTATACGTTTAAAGATATATTTTTTTCATTAATGTTAATGTAAAAATTTATAATTTTGCACCAAAAGAATCTTATAAAACTTACCTAACCTTATTATAACAAATGAAATTTATTTTAGCCTAACCCAACTAAATATATTTTAAATACGTTTATAGTAATTTAATACTAAACAGACACAATGAAATTGATTTTTTTCGTTAGGTTCAGAATGATTTTGGCGAAATTATTGCATACACAAATTTTCGCTTGTCTTATATGGCAAGATGAGCGTTGCTATTTAAGCCAAGATCGCAAGTTCTGCCTATTCGGCACGACATATATATATATATACATATATATATATATATATATATATATATATATATATATATATATATATATATATATATATATATATATATATATATATATATATATATATATATATATATATATATATATACATAATATACATTGCAACCCATTCAGGGGTTGCAACAGGCCCCCAACTGGTAACATTACATGAGGACCCCAACTGGTAACATTACCTGGCGCCCCACAACTGGTAACATTGCCTGAGGCCTGGAGCTGATAACATTACATGAGGCTTCCAATTGATAACATTACCTGAGGTCTCCAGCTGATAACATTACCTGAGGCCAGCAACTGGTAACATTACCTGAGGCCCCCAACTGGTAACACTATCCGAGGCCTCCAGCTGATAAAATTACCTGAGACCTCCAGCTGATAACATTACCTGAGACCTCCAGCTGATAACATTACCTGAGACCTCCAGCTGATAACATTACCTGAGACCTCCAGCTGATAACATTACCTGAGACCTCCAGCTGATAACATTACCTGAGACCTCCAGCTGATAACATTACCTGAGACCTCCAGCTGATAACATTACCTGAGACCTCCAGCTGATAACATTACCTGAGACCTCCAGCTGATAACATTACCTGAGACCTCCAGCTGATAACATTACCTGAGACCTCCAGCTGATAACATTACCTGAGACCTCCAGCTGATAACATTACCCGAGACCTCCAGCTGATAACATTACCTGAGACCTCCAGCTGATAACATTACCTGAGACCTCCAGCTGATAACATTACCTGAGACCTCCAGCTGATAACATTACCCGAGACCTCCAGCTGATAACATTACCTGAGACCTCCAGCTGATAACATTACCTGAGACCTCCAGCTGATAACATTACCTCAGACCTCCAGCTGATAACATTACCTGAGACCTCCAGCTGATAACATTACCCGAGACCTCCAGCTGATAACATTACCTGAGACCTCCAGCTGATAACATTACCTGAGGCCTCCAGCTGATAACATTACCCGAGACCTCCAGCTGATAACATTACCTGAGACCTCCAGCTGATAACATTACCCGAGACCTCCAGCTTATAACATTACCTGAGACCTCCATCTTATTAAATTACCTGAGTCCTCCAGCTGATAACATTACCCGAGACCTCCAGCTGATAACATTACCCGAGACCTCCAGCTGATAACATTACCCGAGACCTCCAGCTGATAACATTACCCGAGACCTCCAGCTGATAACATTACCCGAGACCTCCAGCTGATAACATTACCCGAGACCTCCAGCTGATAACATTACCCGAGACCTCCAGCTGATAACATTACCCGAGACCTCCAGCTGATAACATTACCCGAGACCTCCAGCTGATAACATTACCCGAGACCTCCAGCTGATAACATTACCCGAGACCTCCAGCTGATAACATTACCCGAGACCTCCAGCTGATAACATTACCTCAGACCTCCAGCTGATAACATTACCCGAGACCTCCAGCTGATAACATTACCCGAGACCTCCAGCTGATAACATTACCTGAGACCTCCAGCTGATAACATTACCCGAGACCTCCAGCTGATAACATTACCCGAGACCTCCAGCTGATAACATTACCTGAGACCTCCAGCTGATAACATTACCTGAGACCTCCAGCTGATAACATTACCTCAGACCTCCAGCTGATAACATTACCTGAGACCTCCAGCTGATAACATTACCCGAGACCTCCAGCTGATAACATTACCTGAGACCTCCAGCTGATAACATTACCCGAGACCTCCAGCTGATAACATTACCCGAGACCTCCAGCTGATAGCATTACCTGAGACCTCCAGCTGATAACATTACCCGAGACCTCCAGCTGATAACATTACCTGAGACCTCCAGCTGATAACATTACCTCAGACCTCCAGCTGATAACATTACCTGAGGCCTCCAGCTGATAACATTACCTGAGACCTCCAGCTGATAACATTACCCGAGACCTCCAGCTGATAACATTACCTGAGACCTCCAGCTGATAACATTACCCGAGACCTCCAGCTGATAACATTACCCGAGACCTCCAGCTGATAACATTACCCGAGACCTCCAGCTGATAACATTACCTGAGACCTCCAGCTGATAACATTACCCGAGACCTCCAGCTGATAACATTACCTGAGACCTCCAGCTGATAACATTACCTGAGGCCTCCAGCTGATAACATTACCCGAGACCTCCAGCTGATAACATTACCCGAGACCTCCAGCTGATAACATTACCCGAGACCTCCAGCTGATAACATTACCCGAGACCTCCAGCTGATAACATTACCCGAGACCTCCAGCTGATAACATTACCCGAGACCTCCAGCTGATAACTTTACCCGAGACCTCCAGCTGATAACATTACCCGAGACCTCCAGCTGATAACATTACCCGAGACCTCCAGCTGATAACATTACCCGAGACCTCCAGCTGATAACATTACCCGAGACCTCCAGCTGATAACATTACCCGAGACCTCCAGCTGATAACATTACCTGAGACCTCCAGCTGATAACATTACCCGAGACCTCCAGCTGATAACATTACCCGAGACCTCCAGCTGATAACATTACCTGAGACCTCCAGCTGATAACATTACCCGAGACCTCCAGCTGATAACATTACCTGAGACCTCCAGCTGATAACATTACCTGAGACCTCCAGCTGATAACATTACCTGAGACCTCCAGCTGATAACATTACCTGAGACCTCCAGCTGATAACATTACCTGAGACCTCCAGCTGATAACATTACCTGAGACCTCCAGCTGATAACATTACCTGAGACCTCCAGCTGATAACATTACCTGAGACCTCCAGCTGATAACATTACCTGAGACCTCCAGCTGATAACATTACCTGAGACCTCCAGCTGATAACATTACCTGAGACCTCCAGCTGATAACATTACCCGAGACCTCCAGCTGATAACATTACCTGAGACCTCCAGCTGATAACATTACCTGAGACCTCCAGCTGATAACATTACCTCAGACCTCCAGCTGATAACATTACCTGAGACCTCCAGCTGATAACATTACCCGAGACCTCCAGCTGATAACATTACCCGAGACCTCCAGCTGATAGCATTACCTGAGACCTCCAGCTGATAACATTACCCGAGACCTCCAGCTGATAACATTACCTGAGACCTCCAGCTGATAACATTACCCGAGACCTCCAGCTGATAACATTACCCGAGACCTCCAGCTGATAACATTACCCGAGACCTCCAGCTGATAACATTACCCGAGACCTCCAGCTGATAACATTACCCGAGAGCTCCAGCTGATAACATTACCTGAGACCTCCAGCTGATAACATTACCCGAGACCTCCAGCTGATAACATTACCTGAGACCTCCAGCTGATAACATTACCTGAGGCCTCCAGCTGATAACATTACCCGAGACCTCCAGCTGATAACATTACCCGAGACCTCCAGCTGATAACATTACCCGAGACCTCCAGCTGATAACATTACCCGAGACCTCCAGCTGATAACATTACCCGAGACCTCCAGCTGATAACATTACCCGAGACCTCCAGCTGATAACATTACCCGAGACCTCCAGCTGATAACATTACCCGAGACCTCCAGCTGATAACATTACCCGAGACCTCCAGCTGATAACATTACCCGAGACCTCCAGCTGATAACATTACCCGAGACCTCCAGCTGATAACATTACCCGAGACCTCCAGCTGATAACATTACCTGAGACCTCCAGCTGATAACATTACCCGAGACCTCCAGCTGATAACATTACCCGAGACCTCCAGCTGATAACATTACCTGAGACCTCCAGCTGATAACATTACCCGAGACCTCCAGCTGATAACATTACCTGAGACCTCCAGCTGATAACATTACCTGAGACCTCCAGCTGATAACATTACCTGAGACCTCCAGCTGATAACATTACCTGAGACCTCCAGCTGATAACATTACCTGAGACCTCCAGCTGATAACATTACCTGAGACCTCCAGCTGATAACATTACCCGAGACCTCCAGCTGATAACATTACCTGAGACCTCCAGCTGATAACATTACCTGAGACCTCCAGCTGATAACATTACCTCAGACCTCCAGCTGATAACATTACCTGAGACCTCCAGCTGATAACATTACCTGAGACCTCCAGCTGATAACATTACCTGACACCTCCAGCTGATAACATTACCTGAGACCTCCAGCTGATAACATTACCTGACACCTCCAGCTGATAACATTACCTGAGACCTCCAGCTGATAACATTACCCGAGACCTCCAGCTGATAACATTACCTGAGACCTCCAGCTGATAACATTACCCGAGACCTCCAGCTGATAACATTACCCGAGACCTCCAGCTGATAACATTACCTGAGACCTCCAGCTGATAACATTACCTGAGACCTCCAGCTGATAACATTACCTGAGGCCTCCAGCTGATAACATTACCTGAGACCTCCAGCTGATAACATTACCTGAGGCCTCCAGCTGATAACATTACCTGAGACCTCCAGCTGATAACATTACCTGAGACCTCCAGCTGATAACATTACCTGAGGCCTCCAGCTGATAACATTACCTGAGACCTCCAGCTGATAACATTACCTGAGACCTCCAGCTGATAACATTACCTGAGACCTCCAGCTGATAACATTACCCGAGACCTCCAGCTGATAACATTACCTGAGACCTCCAGCTGATAACATTACCTGAGACCTCCAGCTGATAACATTACCCGAGACCTCCAGCTGATAACAATACCCGAGACCTCCAGCTGATAACATTACCCGAGACCTCCAGCTGATAACATTACCCGAGACCTCCAGCTGATAACATTACCTGAGACCTCCAGCTGATAACATTACCTGAGACCTCCAGCTGATAACATTACCCGAGACCTCCAGCTGATAACATTACCTGAGGCCTCCAGCTGATAACATTACCTGAGACCTCCAGCTGATAACATTACCTGAGACCTCCAGCTGATAACATTACCCGAGACCTCCAGCTGATAACATTACCCGAGACCTCCAGCTGATAACATTACCCGAGACCTCCAGCTGATAACATTACCCGAGACCTCCAGCTGATAACATTACCTGAGGCCTCCAGCTGATAACATTACCTGAGACCTCCAGCTGATAACATTACCTGAGGCCTCCAGCTGATAACATTACCTGAGACCTCCAGCTGATAACATTACCTGAGACCTCCAGCTGATAACATTACCTGAGACCTCCAGCTGATAACATTACCCGAGACCTCCAGCTGATAACATTACCTGAGACCTCCAGCTGATAACATTACCTGAGACCTCCAGCTGATAACATTACCTGAGACCTCCAGCTGATAACATTACTCGAGACCTCCAGCTGATAACATTACCTGAGACCTCCAGCTGATAACATTACCCGAGACCTCCAGCTGATAACATTACCCGAGACCTCCAGCTGATAACATTACCCGAGACCTCCAGCTGATAACATTACCCGAGACCTCCAGCTGATAACATTACCTGAGGCCTCCAGCTGATAACATTACCTGAGACCTCCAGCTGATAACATTACCTGAGACCTCCAGCTGATAACATTACCTGAGACCTCCAGCTGATAACATTACCCGAGACCTCCAGCTGATAACATTACCTGAGGCCTCCAGCTGATAACATTACCTGAGACCTCCAGCTGATAACATTACCTGAGACCTCCAGCTGATAACATTACCCGAGACCTCCAGCTGATAACATTACCCGAGACCTCCAGCTGATAACATTACCCGAGACCTCCAGCTGATAACATTACCCGAGACCTCCAGCTGATAACATTACCTGAGGCCTCCAGCTGATAACATTACCTGAGACCTCCAGCTGATAACATTACCTGAGGCCTCCAGCTGATAACATTACCTGAGACCTCCAGCTGATAACATTACCTGAGACCTCCAGCTGATAACATTACCTGAGACCTCCAGCTGATAACATTACCCGAGACCTCCAGCTGATAACATTACCTGAGACCTCCAGCTGATAACATTACCTGAGACCTCCAGCTGATAACATTACCTGAGACCTCCAGCTGATAACATTACCCGAGACCTCCAGCTGATAACATTACCTGAGACCTCCAGCTGATAACATTACCCGAGACCTCCAGCTGATAACATTACCCGAGACCTCCAGCTGATAACATTACCCGAGACCTCCAGCTGATAACATTACCCGAGACCTCCAGCTGATAACATTACCTGAGGCCTCCAGCTGATAACATTACCTGAGACCTCCAGCTGATAACATTACCTGAGACCTCCAGCTGATAACATTACCTGAGACCTCCAGCTGATAACATTACCTGAGACCTCCAGCTGATAACATTACCTGAGACCTCCAGCTGATAACATTACCTGAGACCTCCAGCTGATAACATTACCCGAGACCTCCAGCTGATAACATTACCCGAGACCTCCAGCTGATAACATTACCTGAGGCCTCCAGCTGATAACATTACCTGAGACCTCCAGCTGATAACATTACCTGAGACCTCCAGCTGATAACATTACCTGAGACCTCCAGCTGATAACATTACCTGAGACCTCCAGCTGATAACATTACCTGAGACCTCCAGCTGATAACATTACCTGAGACCTCCAGCTGATAACATTACCTGAGACCTCCAGCTGATAACATTACCTGAGACCTCCAGCTGATAACATTACCTGAGACCTCCAGCTGATAACATTACCTGAGACCTCCAGCTGATAACATTACCTGAGACCTCCAGCTGATAACATTACCCGAGACCTCCAGCTGATAACATTACCTGAGACCTCCAGCTGATAACATTACCTGAGACCTCCAGCTGATAACATTACCTGAGACCTCCAGCTGATAACATTACCTGAGGCCTCCAGCTGATAACATTACCTGAGACCTCCAGCTGATAACATTACCTGAGACCTCCAGCTGATAACATTACCTGAGACCTCCAGCTGATAACATTACCTGAGACCTCCAGCTGATAACATTACCCCTCCAGCTGATAACATTACCTGAGACCTCCAGCTGATAACATTACCTGAGACCTCCAGCTGATAACATTACCTGAGACCTCCAGCTGATAACATTACCTGAGACCTCCAGCTGATAACATTACCTGAGACCTCCAGCTGATAACATTACCTGAGACCTCCAGCTGATAACATTACCTGAGACCTCCAGCTGATAACATTACCTGAGACCTCCAGCTGATAACATTACCTGAGACCTCCAGCTGATAACATTACCTGAGACCTCCAGCTGATAACATTACCTGAGACCTCCAGCTGATAACATTACCTGAGACCTCCAGCTGATAACATTACCTGAGACCTCCAGCTGATAACATTACCTGAGACCTCCAGCTGATAACATTACCTGAGACCTCCAGCTGATAACATTACCTGAGACCTCCAGCTGATAACATTACCCGAGACCTCCAGCTGATAACATTACCTGAGACCTCCAGCTGATAACATTACCTGAGACCTCCAGCTGATAACATTACCTGAGACCTCCAGCTGATAACATTACCTGAGACCTCCAGCTGATAACATTACCTGAGACCTCCAGCTGATAACATTACCCGAGACCTCCAGCTGATAACATTACCTGAGACCTCCAGCTGATAACATTACCTGAGACCTCCAGCTGATAACATTACCTGAGACCTCCAGCTGATAACATTACCTGAGGCCTCCAGCTGATAACATTACCTGAGACCTCCAGCTGATAACATTACCTGAGACCTCCAGCTGATAACATTACCTGAGACCTCCAGCTGATAACATTACCTGAGACCTCCAGCTGATAACATTACCTGAGACCTCCAGCTGATAACATTACCTGAGACCTCCAGCTGATAACATTACCCGAGACCTCCAGCTGATAACATTACCTGAGACCTCCAGCTGATAACATTACCTGAGACCTCCAGCTGATAACATTACCTGAGACCTCCAGCTGATAACATTACCTGAGACCTCCAGCTGATAACATTACCCGAGACCTCCAGCTGATAACATTACCTGAGACCTCCAGCTGATAACATTACCTGAGACCTCCAGCTGATAACATTACCTGAGACCTCCAGCTGATAACATTACCCGAGACCTCCAGCTGATAACATTACCTGAGGCCTCCAGCTGATAACATTACCCGAGACCTCCAGCTGATAACATTACCTGAGGCCTCCAGCTGATAACATTACCTGAGGCCTCCAGCTGATAACATTACCCGAGACCTCCAGCTGATAACATTACCCGAGACCTCCAGCTGATAATATTACCTGAGGCCTCCAGCTGATAATATTACCTGAGGCCTCCAGCTGATAACATTACCTGAGGCCTCCAGCTGATAACATTACCCGAGACCTCCAGCTGATAACATTACCTGAGGCCTCCAGCTGATAACATTACCTGAGGCCTCCAGCTGATAACATTACCTGAGGCCTCCAGCTGATAACATTACCTGAGACCTCCAGCTGATAACATTACCTGAGGCCTCCAGCTGATAACATTACCTGAGACCTCCCGCTGATAACATTACCTGAGACCTCCAGCTGATAACATTACCTGAGACCTCCAGCTGATAACATTACCTGAGGCCTCCAGCTGATAACATTACCTGAGACCTCCAGCTGATAACATTACCTGAGACCTCCAGCTGATAACATTACCTGAGGCCTCCAGCTGATAACATTACCTGAGACCTCCAGCTGATAACATTACCTGAGACCTCCAGCTGATAACATTACCCGAGACCTCCAGCTGATAACATTACCTGAGACCTCCAGCTGATAACATTACCTGAGACCTCCAGCTGATAACATTACCTGAGACCTCCAGCTGATAACATTACCTGAGACCTCCAGCTGATAACATTACCTGAGACCTCCAGCTGATAACATTACCTGAGACCTCCAGCTGATAACATTACCTGAGACCTCCAGCTGATAACATTACCTGAGACCTCCAGCTGATAACATTACCCGAGACCTCCAGCTGATAACATTACCTGAGACCTCCCGCTGATAACATTACCTGAGACCTCCAGCTGATAACATTACCTGAGACCTCCAGCTGATAACATTACCTGAGACCTCCAGCTGATAACATTACCTGAGACCTCCAGCTGATAACATTACCTGAGACCTCCAGCTGATAACATTACCTGAGACCTCCAGCTGATAACATTACCTGAGGCCTCCAGCTGATAACATTACCTGAGACCTCCAGCTGATAACATTACATCAATATCTTTTAAGGAACTCGGTTCAATGATTTTTTTTTAATCTATGCAATGTCGCAATCAATTTCTTCCTAAAAGACCCATGGTGCAGCACAAGATTCAGACAAGACCCATGGAGCAGCACAAGCTTCAGACAAGACCCATGGAGCAGCACAAGCTTCAGACAAGACGCCTGGGGCAGGACAAACTTCAGACAAGACCCATGGAGCAGCACAAGCTTCAGACAAGACGCCTGGGGCAGGACAAACTTCAGACAAGACCCATGGTGCAGCACAAGCTTCAGAGAATTCCCGTGGTGCACCACAAGCTTCAAACAAGACCCATGGTGCAGCACAAGCTTCATACAAGACACATTATGGAGTTCAAGCTTCAGACAAGGCCCATGGTGAAGAACAAGCTTCAGACAAGATTTATGGTGCAGCAGAAGCTTCAGACAGGACCCTTCAGACAACAACCATGGGGCAGGACAAGCTTCAGACAAGACGCATGGTGCAGCACAAGCTTCAAACAAGAACCATGGTGAAGCACAAACTTCAGACAAGACCAGTGGCGAAGCACAAGCTTCAAGCAAGAGCTATGGTGCAGCACAAGCTTCAGACAAGGCCCATGGTGCAGCACAAGCTTCAGACAAGACCCATGGTGAAGCATAAGCTTCGGACAAGACCCAGGGTGCAGCAAATGCTTCAATCAAGGCACATGGTGCAGCGCAAGAATCTGACAGGACCCATGGTGCAGCACAAGCTTCCAACAAGACCCATGGCGCAGCACAAGCTTCAGACAAAACCCATGGTGTAGCACAAGCTTCAGACAAGACCCATGGAGCAGGACAAGCTTCAGACAAGACCCATGGTGCAGTACAAGCTTCACATAAGATCTGTGGTGCACCACAAGCTTCAGACAAGACACATGGTTCTGCACAAGCTATAGGCAAGACCAGTGAAGCAGCACAAGCTTCAGGCAAGACGAGTGGTGCAGTACAAGCTTCAGACAAGATCCATGGTGCAGCACAAGCTTCGAACAAGACCCATTGTGCAGCACAAGCTTCAGGGAAGACCCATTGTGCAGTACAAGCTTCAGACAAGATCCATGGTGCAGCACAAGCTTCGAACAAGACCCATGGTGCAACACAAGCTTCAAACAAGACCCACGATGCAGCACAAGCTTCAGACAAGTCCCATGGTGCAGCACAAGCTTCAAACAAGACCCATGGTTCAGCACAAGCTTCAGATAAGACCCACGGAGCAGCACAAGCTTCAGACAAGACCCAAGGTGCAGCACAAGCTTCAGACAAGACCCATGGTGCAGCACAAGCTTCAGACAACACCCATGGTGCAGCACAAGCTTCAGACAAGACGCTTGGTGAAGCACAAGCTTCAGACAAGAACCATGGTGCAGCAAAAGCGTCAAACAAGACCCATGGTGCCGCACAAGCTTCAGACAGGACCCATGGTGCAGCACAAGCTTCAATCAAGACACATTGTGCAGCAAAAGCTTCAGACAAAACCCATGGTGCAGCACGAACTTCAATCAAGACGCTTGGTGTAGCACAATCTTCAGACAAGACCCATGGTGCAGCGCAAGCGTCAAACAAGACCCATGGTGCAGCAAAAGTGTCAAACAAGACCCATGGTGCCGCACAAGCTTCAGACAGGACCCATGGTGCAGCACAAGCTTCAATCAAGACGCTTGGTGTAGCACAAGCTTCATACAAGACCCATGGTGCAGCGCAAGCGTCAAACAAGACCCATGGTGCAGCAAAAGTGTCAAACAAGACCCATGGTGCCGCACAAGCTTCAGACAGGACCCATGGTGCAGCACAAGCTTCAATCAAGACACATTGCGCAGCAAAAGCTTCAGACAAAACCCATGGTGCAGCACGAACTTCAATCAAGACACATGGTGCAGCACAATCTTCAGACAAGACCCATGGTGCAGCACAATCTTCAATCAAGACGCTTGGTGTAGCACATGCTTCAGCAAAAGACCCATGGTGCAGCGCAAGCGTCAAACAAGACCCATGGAGCCGCACAAGCTTCAGACAAGACCCATGGTGCAGCACAAGCTTCAATCAAGACCCATGGTGCAGCACAAGCTTCAAACAAAACCCATCTTGCAGCACAAGCTTCAGACAAAACACATGGTGCAGCACAAGCTTCAGACAAGACACATGGGGCAAGACAAGCTTCAGACAAGACCCATAGTGCAGCACAAGCTTCAAACAAGACCCATGGTGCTGCACAAGACTCAGACAAGACCCATGGTGGAGCACAAGCTTCAAACAAGACCCATGGAGCAGCACAAGCTTCAGACAAAACCCCCTGTGCAGCAAAAGCTTCAGACAAGACGCCTGGGGCAGGACAAACTTCAGACAAGACCCATGGTGCAGCACAAGCTTCAGAGAATTCCCGTGGTGCACCACAAGCTTCAAACAAGACCCATGGTGCAGCACAAGCTTCATACAAGACACATTATGGAGCTCAAGCTTCAGACAAGGCCCATGGTGAAGAACAAGCTTCAGACAAGATTTATGGTGCAGCAGAAGCTTCAGACAGGACCCTTCAGACAACAACCATGGGGCAGGACAAGCTTCAGACAAGACGCATGGTGCAGCACAAGCTTCAAACAAGAACCATGGTGAAGCACAAACTTCAGACAAGACCAGTGGCGAAGCACATGCGTCAGGCAAGACCTATGGTGCAGCACAAGCTTCACATAAGACCCATGGGGCAGCAAAAGCTTCAGACAAGACCCATGGTGAAGCATAAGCTTCGGACAAGACCCAGGGTGCAGCAAATGCTTCAATCAAGGCACATGGTGCAGCGCAAGAATCTGACAGGACCCATGGTGCAGCACAAGCTTCCAACAAGACCCATGGCGCAGCACAAGCTTCAGACAAATCCCATGGTGTAGCACAAGCTTCAGACAAGACCCATGGAGCAGGACAAGCTTCAGACAAGACCCATGGTGCAGTACAAGCTTCACATAAGATCTGTGGTGCAATACAAGCTTCAGACAAGACACATGGTTCTGCACAAGCTATAGGCAAGACCAGTGAAGCAGCACAAGCTTCAGGCAAGACGAGTGGTGCAGTACAAGCTTCAGACAAGATCCATGGTGCAGCACAAGCTTCGAACAAGACCCATGGTGCAGCACAAGCTTCGAACAAGACCCATTGTGCAGCACAAGCTTCAGGGAAGACCAGTGGTGCAGTACAAGCTTCAGACAAGATCCATGGTGCAGCACAAGCTTCGAACAAGACCCATGGTGCAACACAAGCTTCAAACAAGACCCACGATGCAGCACAAGCTTCAGACAAGACCCATGGTGCAGCACAAGCTTCAGACAGGACCCATGGTGCAGCACAAGCTTCAAACAAGACCCACGGTGCAGCACAAGCTTCAGACAAGACCCATCCTGCAGCACAAGCTTCAGACAAAACACATGGTGCAGCACAAGCTTCAGACAAGACCCCTGGTGCAGCACAAGTTTCAGGCAAGACCAGTGGTGCAGCACAAGCTTCAGAAGAGACCCATGGTGCAGCACAAGCTTTAGACAATACCCATGGTGCAGCATAAGCTTCAGACAAAACCAATGGTGCAGCACAAGCTTCAGCAAAGACGAGTTGTGCAGAACAAGCTTCAGACAAGACCCATGGTGCAGCACAAGCTTCAAACAAGACCAATTGTGCAGCACAAGACTCAGACAAGACCCATAGTGCAGCACAAGGTTCAGACAAAACCCACTGTGCATCACAAGCTTCAAACAAGACCCATGGTGCCGCACAAGCTTCAGACAGGACCCATGGTGCAGCACAAGCTTCAATCAAGACACATGGTGCAGCAAAAGCTTCAGACAAAACCCATGGTGCAGTACCAACTTCAGTCAAGACACATGGTGAGCACAATCTTCAGACAAGACCCATGGTGCAGCACAAACTTCAATCAAGACGCTTGGTGTAGCACAAGCTTCATACAAGACCCATGGTGCAGCACAAACGTCAAACAAGACCCATGGAGCCGCACAAGCTTCAGACAAGACCCATGGTGCAGCACAAGCTTCAATCAAGACCCATGGTGCAGCACAAGCTTCAAACAAGACCCATGGTGCAGCACAAGCTTCAGACAAGACCCATGGTGCAGCACAAGCTT
Source organism: Cherax quadricarinatus (assembly GCF_038502225.1). Lineage (NCBI taxonomy): Eukaryota > Metazoa > Arthropoda > Malacostraca > Decapoda > Parastacidae > Cherax > Cherax quadricarinatus. Next base: position 11,752,026 of record NC_091293.1, on the reverse strand, counting down.
CAGACAAGACCCATGGTGCAGCACAAGCTTCAGACAAGACCCATGGTGCAGCACAAGCTTCAGACAAGACCCATGGTGCAGCACAAGCTTCAGACAAGACCCATGGTGCAGCACAAGCTTCAAACAAGACCCATGGTGCAGCACAAGCTTCAGACAAAACCCATGGTGCAGCACAAGCTTCAGACAAGACCCATGGGGCATGACAAGCTTCAGACAAGACCCATGGTGCAGCACAAGGTTCAGATAAGATCTACGGTGCAGCACAAGCTTCAGACAAGACCCATGGTGCAGCGCAAGCTTCAGACAAGACCCATGGTGCAGCACAAGCTTCAGACAAGACCCATGGTGCAGCACAAGCTTCAAACAACAACCATGGGGCAGGACAAGCTTCAGACAAGACGCATGGTGCAGCACAAGCTTCAGACAAGACCCATGGTGCAGCACAAGCTTCAAACAAGAACCATGGTGAAGCACAAACTTCAGACAAGACCAGTGGCGAAGCACAAGCTTCAGACAAGACCCATGGTGCAGCACAAGCTTCAGACAAGACCCATGGTGCAGCACAAGCTTCAGACAAGACCCATGGTGCAGCACAAGCTTCAGACAAGACCCATGGTGCAGCACAAGCTTCAGACAAGACCCATGGTGCAGCACAAGCTTCAGACAAGACCCATGGTGCAGCACAAGCTTCAGACAAGATCCATGGTGCAGCACAAGCTTCAAACAAGACCCATGGTGCAGCACAAGCTTCAGACAAGACCCATGGTGCAGCACAAGCTTCAGACAAGACCCATGGTGCAGCACAAGCTTCAGACAAGACCCATGGTGCAGCACAAGCTTCAGACAAGACCCATGGTGCTGCACAAGCTTCAGGCAAGACCAGTGGAGCAGCACAAGTTTCAGGCAAGACCAGTGGTGCAGCACAAGCTTCAGACAAGACCCATGGTGCAGCACAAGCTTCAGACAAGACCCATGGTGCAGCACAAGCTTCAGACAAGACCCATGGTGCAGCACAAGCTTCAAACAAGACCCATGGTGCAGCACAAGCTTCAGAGAAGACCAGTGGTGCAGCACAAGCTTTAGACAAGACCCATGGTGCAGCACAAGCTTCAGACAAGACCCATGGTGCAGCACAAGCTTCAGACAAGACCCATGGTGCAGCACAAGCTTCAGACAAGACCCATGGTGCAGCACAAGCTTCAGACAAGACCCATGGTGCAGCACAAGCTTCAAACAAGACCCATGGTGCAGCACAAGCTTCAGACAAAACCCATGGTGCAGCACAAGCTTCAGACAAGACCCATGGGGCAGGACAAGCATCAGACAAGACCCATGCTGCAGCAGAAGCTTCATACAAGGCCCATGGTGCAGCATAAGCTTCAGACAAGACCCATGGCGCAGCATAAGCTTCATGCAAGACCCAGGGTGCCGCACCAGCTTCAATCAAGACACATGGTGCATAACAAGCTTCAAACAAGGCCCATGGTGGAACACAAGCTTCAGACAAATTCCATGGTGCAGCACAACTTTCAAACAAGACCCATGGTGCAGCACAAGCATCAGACAAAACCCATGGTGCAGCACAAGCTTCACACAAGACCCAAAGGGCAGGATAAGCTTCAGATAAGACCCGTGGTGCAGCACAAGCTTCAGACAAGACCCATGGTGCAGCACAAGCTTCAGACAAGACCCATGGTGCAGCACAAGCTTCAGACAAGACCCATGGTGCAGCACAAGCTTCAGACAAGACCCATGGTGCAGCACAAGCTTCAGACAAGACCCATGGTGCAGCACAAGCTTCAGACAAGACCCATGGTGCAGCACAAGCTTCAGACAAGAATCCTGGTGCAGCACAAGCTTCAGAGAAGACCAATGGTGCAGTGCATGCTTCAGACAAGACCCATGGTGCAGCACAAGCTTCAGAGATGTCCAGTGGGGCAACACAAGCTTCAGACAAGACCTATGGGTCAACACAAGCTTCAGACAAGACCCATAGTGCTGAACAAGCTTCAGACAAGACCCATGGTGCAGCACAAGCTTCAAACAAGACCCATGGTGCAGCACAAGCTTCAGATAAGACCCATGGTGCAGCACAAGCTTCAGACAAGACCCATGGTGCAGCACAAGCTTCAGACAAGACCCATGGTGCAGCACAAGCTTCAGACAAGACCCATGGTGCAGCACAAGCTTCAGGGAAGACCCATGGTGCAGCACAAGCTTCAGACAAGACCCATGGTGCAGCACAAGCTTCAGACAAGACCCATGGTGCAGCACAAGCTTCAGACAAGACCCATGGTGCAGCACAAGCTTCAGACAAGACCCATGGTGCAGCACAAGCTTCGGACAAGACCCATGGCGCAGCACAAGCTTCAGAGAAGACCAGTGGTGCAGCACAAGCTTTAGACAAGACCCATGGTGCAGCACAAGCTTCAGGGAAGACCAGTGGAGCAGCACAAGCTTCAAACAAGAACCATGGTGAAGCACAAACTTTGGACAAGACCAGTGGCGAAGCACAAGCTTCAGACAAGACCCATGGTGCAGCACAAGCTTCAGACAAGACCCATGGTGCAGCACAAGCTTCAAACAAGACCCACGGTGCAGCACAAGCTTCAGACAAGACCCATGGTGCAGCACAAGCTTCAGACAAGACCCATGGTGCAGCACAAGCTTCAAACAAGACCCATGGTGCAGCACAAGCTTCAGACAAGACCAATGGGGCAGGACAAGCTTCAGACAAGACCCATGGTGCAGCACAAGCTTCAGACAAGACCCATGGTGCAGCACAAGCTTCAGACAAGACCCATGGTGCAGCACAAGCTTCAGACAAGACCCATGGTGCAGCACAAGCTTGAAAGAAGGCCCATGGTGCAGCACAAGCTTCAGACAAGACCCATGGTGCAGCATAAGATTCAGACAAGACCCAGAGTTGAGCACAAGCTTCAATCAAGACACATGGTGCAGCACAAGCTTCAGACAAGACCCATGGTGCAGCACAAGCTTCAAACAAGACCCATGGTGCAGCACAAGCTTAAGATGAGACCCGTGGTGCAGCACAAGCTTCAGACAAGACCCATGGTGCAGCACAAGCTTCAGACAAGACCCATGGTGCAGCACAAGCTTCAGACAAGACCCACGGTACTGCACAAGCTTCAGACAAGACCCATGGTGCAGCACAAGCTTCAGACAAGACCCATGGTGCAGCACAAGCTTCGGACAAGACCCATGGTGCAGCACAAGCTTCAGGGAAGACCCATGGTGCAGCACAAGCTTCAGAGAAGATCAGTGTGGCAGCACAAGCTTTAGACAAGACCCATTGTGCAGCACAAGCTTCAGACAAGACCCATGGGTCAGCACAAGCTTCAGATAAGACCCGTGGTGCAGCACAAACTTCAAACAACACCCATGGTGCAGCACAAGCTTCAGACGAGACCCATGGTGCAGAACAAGCTTCAAATAAAAACCATGGTGCCCCACAAGCTTCAGACAAGACCTATGGTGAAGCACAAGCTTCAGGCAAGATCCATGGAGCAGCACAAGCTTCAGACAAGATCCATGGTGAAGCACGAGCTTCAGACAAGACCCATGGTGCAGCACAAGCTTCAGACGAGACCCATGGTGCAGCACAAGCTTCAGCCAAGACCACACAAGTGAGCACAAGCTTCATTCAGGCAAGACCCACGGTGCACCACAACCTTCAGACAAGACCCATGGTGCAGCACAAGCTTCAAACAAGACCCATGGTGCAGCACAAGCTTCAGACAAGACCCATGGTGCAGCACAAGCTTCAGACAAGACCCATGGTGCAGCACAAGCTTCAGACAAGACCCATGGTGCAGCACAAGCTTCAATCAAGACCCATGGTGCAGCACAAGCTTCAGACAAGACCCATGGTGCAGCACAAGCTTCAGACAAGACCCATGGTGCAGCACAAGCTTCAGCCAAGACCCATGGTGCAGCACAAGCTTCAGGCAAGATCCATGGTGCAGCACAAGCTTCAGACAAGATCCATGGTGAAGCACAAGCTTCAGACAAGACCCATGGTGCAGCACAAGCTTCAGACGAGACCCATGGTGCAGCACAAGCTTCAGCCAAGACCCATGGTGCTGCACAAGCTTCAGGCAAGATCCATGGTGCAGCACAAGCTTCAGGCAAGATCCATGGTGAAGCACAAGCTTCAGACAAGACCCATGGTGCAGCACAAGCTTCAGGCAAGATCCATGGTGAAGCACAAGCTTCAGACAAGACCCATGGTGCAGCACAAGCTTCAAACAAGACTCATGGTGCAGCATGGTGCAGCTCAAGCTTCAGATAAGGCCCATGGTGCAGCACAAGTTTCAGACAAGATCCCTTGTGCAGCACAAGCTTCAGACAAGACCTATAGTGCAGCACAAGCTTCAGACAAGACCCAAATTGCAGCACAAGCTTCAGACAAGACCCATGGTGCAGCACAAGCTTCCGACGAGACCCATGGTGCAGCACAAGCTTCAGACAAGACCCCTGGTGCAGCACAAGCTTCAGACAAGACCCATGGTGCAGCACAAGCTTCAAACAAGACCCATGGTGTATCGCAACCTTCAGACAAGACCCATAGTGCAGCACAAGCTTCAAACAAGACCCATGGTGCAGCACAAGCTTCAGACAAGACCCATTGTGCAGCATAAGCTTCAGGCAAGACCCATGGTAAAGCACAAGCTTCAAACAAGATCCACGGTGCACCACAAGTTTCAGACAAGACCCATGGTGCAGCACAAGCTTCACAAAAGACCATGGGGCAGCATAAGCTTCAAACAAGATCCATGGTGCAGCACAAGCTTCAGACAAAACCCATGGTGCAGAACAAGCTGCAGACAAGACCCATGGGGAAGGACAAGCTTCAGACAAGACCCATGGTGCAGCACAAGCTTCAGCACAAGCTTCAGACAAAACCCATGGTGCAGAACAAGCTGCAGACAAGACCCATGGTGCAGCACAAGCTTCAGACAAGATCCATGGTGCAGCAGCAGCTTCAGACAAGACGCAAGGTGCAGCACAAGCTTCAGGCAAGACCAGTGGTGCAGCACGAGCTTCAGACAAGACCCATGGTGCAGCACAAGCTTCAGAGAAGACCAATGCTGCAACACAGGCTTCAGACAAGACCCAAGGTGCAACACAAGCTTCAGACAAGACTCCTGGTGCAGCACAAGCTTCAGAAAAGACCATGGGGCAGCACAAGCTTCAAACAAGACCCATGGTGCAGCACAAGCTTCAGACAAATCCCATAGTGCAGCACAAGCTGCAGACAAGACCCATGGTGCACCACAAGCTTCGGACAAGACCCATCGTGCAGCACATGCTTCAGATAAGACCCGTGTTGCAGCAAAAGCTTCAAACAAGACCCATCTTGCAGCATAAGCTTCAGACAAGACCCATGGTGCAGCACAAGCTTCAGAAAAGACCCATGGTGCAGCACAAGCTTCAGACAAGACCCATGGTGCAGCACAAGCTTCAGACAAGACCCATGGTGCAGCACAAGCTTCAGACAAGACCCATGGTGCAGCGCAAGCTTCAGACAAGACCCATGGTGCAGCACAAGCGTCAGACAAGACCCATGGTGAAGCCCAAACTTCAGACAAGACCCATGGTGCAGCACAAGCTTCGGACAAGACACATGGTGCAGGACAAGCTTCAGACAAGACACATGGTGCAGCACAAGCTTACGACGAGACCCATGGTGCAGCACAAGCTTCAGACAAGACCCATGGTGCAGCACAAGCTTCAGACAAGACCCATGGTGCAGCACAAGCTTCAGACAAGACCAATGGTGCAGCACAAGCTTCAGAGATGTCCAGTGGGGCAACACAAGCTTCAGACAAGACCCGTGGTGCAGCACAAGCTTCAGACAAGACCCATGGTGCAGCACAAGCTTCAGACAAGACCCATGGTGCAGCACAAGCTTCAGACAAGACCCATGGTGCAGCACAAGCTTCAGACAAGACCCATGGTGCAGCACAAGCTTCAGACAAGACCCATGGTGCAGCACAAGCTTCAAACAAGACCAATGGTGCAGCACAAGCTTCAGACAAGACCCATAGTGCAGCACAAGCTTCAGACAAGACCCATGGTGCAGCACAAGCTTCAGACAAGACCCATGGTGCAGCACAAGCTTCAGACAAGACCCATGGTGCAGCACAAGCTTCAGACAAGACCCATGGTGCAGCACAAGCTTCAGACAAGACCCATGGTGCAGCACAAGCTTCAAACAAGACCCATGGTGCAGCACAAGCTTCAGACAAGACCCATGGTGCAGCACAAGCTTCAGACAAGACCCATGGTGCAGCACAAGCTTCAGACAAGACCCGTTCTGCAGCACAAGCTTCAGACAAAACCCATGGTGCAGCACAAGCTTCGGACAAGACCCATGGTGCAGAACAAGCTTCAGGGAAGACCCATGGTGCAGCACAAGCTTCAGATAAGACCCGTGGTGCAGCACAAGCTTCAAACAAGACCCACGGTGCAGCACAAGCTTCATACAAGACCCATGGTGGAGCACAAGCTTCAGACAAAACCCATGGTGAAGCACAAGCTTCAGACAAGTCCCATGGTGTGGCACAAGCTTCAGACAAGACCCATGGTGCAGCACAAGCTTCAGACAAGACCCATGGTGCAGCACAAGCTTCAGACAAGACCCATGGGGCAGGACAAGCTTCAGACAAGACCCATGGTACAGCACAAGCTTCAAACAAGACCCATCTTGCATCGCAAGCTTCAGACAAAACACATGGTGCAGCACAAGCTTCAGACAAGACCCATGCTGCAGCAGAAGGTTCAGACAATGCCCATGGTGCAGCACAAGCTTCAGACAAGACCCATTGTGTAGCATAAGCTTAAGACAAGACCCAGGGTGCAGCACAAGCTTCAATCAAGACATATGGAGCATCACAGGCTTCAAACAAGACCCATGGTGCAGCACAAGCTTCAGACAAGATCCATGGTGAAGCACAAGCTTCAGACAAGACCCATGGTGCAGCACAAGCTTCAGACAATGCCCATGGTGCAGCACAAGCTTCAGACAAGACCCATTCAGGTCAGCACAAGCTTCCGACAAGACCATGGTGCTGCACAAGCTTCAGACAGGACCCATGGTCCCGCACAAGCATCAAACAAGACCCACAGTGCAGCACAAGCTTCAGAGAAGACCAATGGGGCAGGACATGCTTCTGACAAGACCCATAGTGCAGCACAAGCTTCAAACAAGACCCATGGTGCAGCACAAGCTTCAGACAAGACCCATGGTGCAGCACAAGCTTCAAACAACAACCATGGGGAAGGACAAGCCTCAGACAAGACGCATGATGCCGCACAAGTTTCAGACAATACCCACGGTACTGCACAAGATTCAGACAAGACCCAAGGTGCAACACAAGCTTCAGACACGACCCATAGTGCAGTACAAGCTTCAGAGAAGACCAATGGGGCAGGACATGCTTCTGACAAGACCCATAGTGCAGCACAAGCTTCACACAAGACCCATCTTGCAGCACAAGCTTCAGACAAAACACATGGTGCAGCACAAGCTTCAGACAAGACCCATGGGGCAGGAGAAGCTTCAGACAAGACCCATGGTGCAGCATAAGCTTCAGACAAGACCCAGGGTGCAGCACAAGCTTCAGTCAAGACACATGGTGCATCACAGGCTTCAGACAAGACCCATGGTGCATCACAAGTTTCAGACAAGACCCATAGTGCAGCACAAGCTTCAGACAAGACCCATTGTGCAGCACAAGCTTCAGACAAGACCCATCGTGCAGCACAAGCTTCAGACAAGACCCATGGTGCAGCACAAGCTTCAGGCAAGACCAGTGGAGCAGCACAAGCTTCAGAACAAGACCCATGGTGCCGCACAAGCTTCAGACAAGACCCATGGTGCAGCACAAGCGTCAGACAAGACCCATGGTGAAGCCCAAACTTCAGACAAGACCCATGGTGCAGCGCAAGCTTCAGACAAGACCCATGGTGCAGCACAAGCTTCAGGCAAGACCCATGGTGCAGCACAAGCTTCAGAAAAGACCCATGGTGCAGCACAAGCTTCAGGCAAGACCCATGGTGCAGCACAAGCTTCAGACAAGACCCATGGTGCAGCGCAAGCTTCAGACAAGACCCATGGTGCAGCACAAGCTTCAGGCAAGACCCATGGTGAAGCACAAGCTTCAGACAAGACCCATGGTGCAGGACAAGCTTTAGACAAGACCCGTGGTGCAGCACAAGCTTCAGACAAGACCCATGGTGCAGCATAAGCTTAAGGCAAGGCCCTTGGTGCAGCACAAGCTTCAAACAACACCCACGGTGCAACACAAGCTTCAGACAAGATCCATGGTGCAGCACAAGCTTCAGACAAGACCCATGGTGCAGCGCAAGCGTCAAACAAGACCCATGGTGCCGCACAAGCTTCAGACAAGACCCATGGTGCAGCACAAGCTTCAATCAAGACACATGTTGCAGCACAAGCTTCAGACAAGACCCATGGTGCAGCACAAGCTTCATACGAGACCCATGGTGCAGCACAAGCTTCAGACAAGACCCATGGTGCAGCACAAGCTTCAGCCAAGACCCATGGTGCAGCACAAGCTTCAGGCAAGATCCATGGTGCAGCACAAGCTTCAGACAAGATCCATGGTGAAGCACAAGCTTCAGACAAGACCCATGGTGCAGCACAAGCTTCAGGCAAGATCCATGGTGAAGCACAAGCTTCAGACAAGACACATGGTACAGCACAAGCTTCAGACAAGACCCATAGTGCAGCACAAGCTTCAGACAAGACCCATGGTTCAGCACAAGCTTCAAACAAGACCCATGGTGCAGCACAAGCTTAAGACAAGACCCATGGTGCAGCACAAGCTTCAGACAAGACCCACGGTACTGCTCAAGATTCAGACAAGACCCAAGGTGCAGCACAAGCTTCAGAAAAGACCCATGGTGCAGTACAAGCTCCGGACAAGACCCATGGTGCAGCACAACCTTCAGACAAGGCCCATGGTGCAGCACAAGCTTAAAACAAGACCCATGGTGCAGCGCAAGCTTCAGACCCATGGTGCAGCACAAGACAGACAAGACCATGTTGCAGCACAAGCTTCAGACAAGTCCCATGGTGCAGCATAAGCTTCAGACAAGACCCATGGTGCAGCACAAGCTTCAGGCAAGACCCATGGTGCAGCACAAGCTTCAGAAAAGACCCATGGTGCAGCACAAGCTTCAATCAAGACCCATGTTGCAGCACAAGCTTCAGACAAGACCCATGGTGCAGCACAAGCTTCATACGAGACCCATGGTGGAGCACAATCGTCAGACAAGACCCATGGTGCAGCACAAGCTTCAGGCAAGACCCATTGTGAAGCACAAACTTTAGACAAGACCCATGGTGCAGCGCAATCTTCAGACAAGACCCATGGTGCAGCACAAGCTTCAGACAAGACCCATGGTGAAGCAAAAGCTTCAAACAAGACCCATGGTGCAGCACAAGCTTCAGAAAAGACCCATGGTGCAGCACAAGCTTCAATCAAGACCCATGGTGCAGCACAAGCTTCAGATAAGACCCATGGTGCAGCGCAAGCTTCAGGCAAGACCCATGGTGCAGCACAAGCTTCAGATAAGACCCATGGTGCAGCGCAAGCTTCAGGCAAGACCCATGGTGCAGCACAAGCTTCAGACAAGACCCATGGTGCAGCACAAGCTTCGGACAAGACACATGGTGCAGGACAAGCTTCAGACAAGACACATGGTGCAGCACAAGCTTACGACGAGACCCATGGTGCAGCACAAGCTTCAGTCAAGACACCTGGTGAAGCACAAGCTTCAGACAAGACAAATGGTGCAGCACAAGCTTCAAACAAGACCCACAAGACCCACAAGCTTCAGACAAGGTTCAGACAAGACCCATGGTGCAGCACAAGCCTCCGACAAGACCCATGGTGCAGCACAAGCTTCAGACAAGAGCACAAGCCATGGTGCAGCACAAGCTTCAGAGAAGACCCATGGTGCAGCACAAGCTTCATACAAGACCCATTGTGCTACACAAGCTTCAGACAAGACCCATGGTGCAGCACAAGCTTCAGACAAGACCAATGGTGCAGCACAAGCTTCAGGAAAGACACATGGTGAAGCACAACCTTCGGACAAGACCCATGGTGCAGCACAAGCTTTAGACAAGACCCCTGGAGCAGCACAAGCTTCAGACAAGACCCATGGTGCAACACAAGCTTCAAACAAGACCCATGGTGCAGGACAAACTTCAGACAAGACCCATGGTGCAGCACAAGCTTCCGACGAGACCCATGGTGCAGCACAAGCTTTAGACAAGACCCCTGGAGCAGCACAAGCTTCAGACAAGACCCATGGTGCAACACAAGCTTCAAACAAGACCCATGGTGCATCACAAGCTTCAGAGAAGACCCACAGTGCAGCACAAGCTTCAGACAAGACCCATGGTGCAGCACAAGCTTCAGACAAGACCCATGGTGAAGCACAAGCTTCAGACAAGACTCATGGTGCAGCACAAGCTTCAGACAAGACCCATGGTGCAGCACAAGCTTCAGCCAAGACCCATGGTGCAGCACAAGCTTCAGACAAGACCCATGGTGCAGCACAAGCTTCAGCCAAGACCCATGGTGCAGCACAAGCTTCAGGCAAGACCCAAGAGCACAAGCTTCAGACAAGACCCATGGTGCAGCACAAGCTTCAGAAGACCAAGACCCATGGTGCAGCACAAGCTTCAGCCAAGACCCATGGTGCAGCACAAGCTTCAGGCAAGACCAGTGGAGCAGCACAAGCTTCAGAAGAGACCCATTGTGCAGCACAAGCTTTAGACAAGACCCATGGTGCAGCACAAACTTCAGACAAGACCAATAGTGCTGCACAAGTTTCAGAGAAGAACCATGGTGCAGCACAAGCTTCAAAAAGACCCATGGTGTAGCGCAAGAATCAGAGAAGACGCATGGTGCAGCTCAAGCATCAGACAAGACCCATGGTGCAGCAAAAGCTTCAGACAAGACCCATGGTGCAGCACAAGTTTCAGACAAGACCAATTGTGCAGCATAAGCTTCAGACAAGATCCTTGGTGTAGCACAAGCTTCAGACAAGACCAATGGTGCAGCACAAACTTCAGACAAGACCCATGGTGCTGCACAAGCTTCAGGCAAGATCAATTGAGCAGCACAAGCTTCAGGCAAGACGAGTGGTGCAGCACAAGCTTAAGACAAGACCCATGGTGCAGCACAAGCTTCAGGGAAGATACGTGGTGCAGCACAACCTTCAGACAAGACCCATGGTGCAGCACAAGCTTCAGGCAAGACCCATGGTGCAGCAGCACAAGCTTGCAGCACAAGCTTCAGGCAAGACCAGATGAGCAGCACAAGTTTCAAGCAAGACCAGTGGTGTAGCACAAGGTTCAGACAAGACCCATAGTGCAGCACAAGCTTCAGACAAGACCCATGGTGCAGCACAAGCTTCAGACAAGACCCATGGTGCAGCACAAGCTTCAGACAAGACCCATGGTGCAGCAGAAGCTTCAGGGAAGATACGTGGTGCAGCACAACCTTCAGACAAGACCCATGGTGCAGCACAAGCTTCACCCATGGTGCAGCACAAGCAGAGCTTCAGACAAGACCCAAAAGGCAGGACAAGATTCAGACAAGACACATGGTGCAGGACAAGCTTACAAGACGCGAGGTGCAGCACAAGCTATAGACAAGACCCATGGTGCAGCACAAGCTTCAGACAAGACCCTTCAGACAAGACCCATAGTGCAGCACAAGCTTCAGACAAGACCCATGGTGCAGCACAAGCTTCAGACAAGACCCATGGTGCAGCAGAAGCTTCAGGGAAGATCAGTGGTGCAGCACAACCTTCAGACAAGACCCATGGTGCAGCACAAGCTTCAGGCAAGACCCATGGTGCTGCACAAGCTTCGGGCAAGACCAGTGGTGCAGCACAAGCTTCAGACAAGACCCATGGTGCAGCACAAGCTTCAGACTAGACCCATGTTGCAGGGCAAGCTTCAAACAAGGCCCAACGTGCAGCACAAGCTTCAGACAAAACCCCTGGGGCAGGACAAGCTTCAGACAAGACCCATGCTGCAGCAGAAGGTTCAGACAATGCCCATGGTGCAGCACAAGCTTCAGACAAGACCCATGGTGCAGCATAAGTTTCAGACAAGACCCAGGGTGCAGCACAAGCTTCAATCAAGACACATGGTGCATCACAGGCTTCAGGCAAGTCCCATGGTAAAGCACAAACTTCAGACAAAACCCATGGTGCATCACAAAGCTTCAGACAAGACCCATAGTGCAGCACAAGCTTCAGACAAGACCCTTTGTGCAGCACAAGCTTCAGACAAGACCCATCGTACAGCACAAGCTTCAGACAAGACCCATTGTGCAGCGCAAGCTTCAGACAAAACCCATGGTGCAGCACAAATTTCAATCAAGACACATGGTGCAGCACAAGCTTCAGGCAAGACCCATGGTGCAGCACAAGCTTCAGAAAAGACCCATGGTGCAGCACAAGCTTCAGCCAAGACCCATGGTGCAGCACAAGCTTCAGACAAGACCCCTGGTGCAGCACAAGCTTCAGACAAGACCCATGGTGCAGCACAAGCTTCAAACAGGACACATGGTACATCACAAGCTTCAGACAAGACCCATAGTGCAGCACAAGCTTCAGACAAGACCCATGGTGCAGCACAAGCTTCAAACAAAACCCATGGTGCAGCACAAGCTGCAGACAAGACCCATGGTGCACCACAAACATGAGACAAGACCCATGGTGCATCGCAAACTTCAGACAAGAAGCAAGGGGCAGGACATTCTTCAGACAAGACCCATGGTGCAGCACAAGCTTCAGATAAGACCCATGGTGCAGCACAAGCTTCATACAAGACCCATGGTGCAGCGCAAGCTTCAGACAAGACCCATGGTGCAGCACAAGCTTCAGGCAAGACCCATGGTGAAGCACAAGCTTCAGACAAGACCCATGGTGCAGCACAAGCATCAGACAAAACCCATGGTGCAGCACAAGCTTCAGGCAAGTCCCATGGTGCAGCACAAACTTCAGACAAGACCCATGGTGCAGCACAAGCTTCAGAAAAGACCCATGGTGCAGCACAAGCTTCAGACAAGACCCATGGTGCAGCACAAGCTTCAGACAAGACCCATGGTGCTGCACAAGCTTCAGACAAGACCCATGGTGCAGCACAAGCTTCAGACAAGACCCATGGTGCAGCACAAGCTTCAGACAAGACCCATGGTGCAGCACAAGCTTCAGACAAGACCCATGGTGCAGCACAAGCTTCAGACAAGACCCATGGTGCAGCACAAGCTTCAGACAAGACCCATGGTGCAGCACAAGCTTCAAACAAGACCCATGGTGCAGCACAAGCTTCAGACAAGACCCATAGTGCAGCACAAGCTTCAGACAAGACCCATTGTGCAGCACAAGCTTCAGACAAGACCCATGGTGCAGCACAAGCTTCAGACAAGACCCATGGTGCAGCACAAGCTTCAGACAAGACCCATGGTGCAGCACAAGCTTCAGACAAGACCCATGGTGCAGCACAAGCTTCAGACAAGACCCATGGTGCAGCACAAGCTTCAAAAAGACCCATGGTGCAGCACAAGCTTCAGACAAGACCCATGGTGCAGCACAAGCTTCAGACAAGACCCATGGTGCAGCACAAGCTTCAGACAAGACCCATGGTGCAGCACAAGCTTCAGACAAGACCCATGGTGCTGCACAAGCTTCAGGCAAGACCAGTGGAGCAGCACAAGCTTCAGGCAAGACCAGTGGTGCAGCACAAGCTTCAGACAAGACCCATGGTGCAGCACAAGCTTCAGACAAGACCAATGGTGCAGCACAAACTTCAGACAAGACCCATGGTGCTGCACAAGCTTCAGACAAGACTCCTGGTGCAGCACAAGCTTCAGAGAAGATCAATGGTGCAGCGCAGGCTTCAGACAAGACCAATGGTGCAGCACAAGCTTCAGAGATGTCCAGTGGGGCAACACAAGCTTCAGACAAGACCCATGGCGCAGCACAAGCTTCAGAGAAGACCAGTGGTGCAGCACAAGCTTTAGACAAGACCCATGGTGCAGCACAAGCTTCAGGGAAGACCAGGGGTGCAGCACAAGCTTCAAACAAGACCCATTTTGCAGCACAAGGTTCATACAAGACCCATGGTGGCACAAGCTTCAGCAGGTGCAGCACAAGCTTCAAACGAGACCAATGGTGCAGCACAAGCTTCAGACAAGACCCATGATGCAGCACAAGCTTCAGACAAGATCCCTGGTGCAGCACAAGATTCAGACAAGATGCATGGTGCAGCTCAAGCTTCAAACAAGACACATGGTACATCACAAGCTTCAGACAAGACCCATAGTGCAGTACAAGCTTCAGACAAGACCCATGGTTCAGCACAAGCTTCAGACAAGACCCAACAAGCTTCAGACAAGACCCATGTTGCAGCACAAGATTAACACAAGACCCATGGTGCAGCACAAGCTTCAGACAAAACCCATGGTGCAGCACAAGCTTCAGACAAGACCCATGGGGCAGCACAAGCTTCAGATAAGACCCGTGGTGCAGCACAAACTTCAAACAACACCCATGGTGCAGCACAAGCTTCAGACGAGACCCATGGTGCACACAAGTTTCAGGCAAGACCAGTGGTGCAGCACAAGCTTCAGACAAGACCCATGGTGCAGCACAAGCTTCAGCACAAGATGGCAAGACCCATGGTGCAGCAGCTTCACATGGTGCAGCACAAACTTCAGACAAGACCCATGGTGCTGCACAAGCTTCAGGCAAGATCAATTGAGCAGCACAAGCTTCAGGCAAGACGAGTGGTGCAGCACAAGCTTAAGACAAGACCCATTTTGCAGCACAAGCTTCGGACAAGACCCATGGCGCAGCACAAGCTTCAGAGAAGACCAGTGGTGCAGCACAAGCTTTAGACAAGACCCATGGTGCAGCACAAGCTTCAGGGAAGACCACTGGTGCAGCACAAGCTTCAAACAAGACCAATGGTGCAGCACAAGCTTCAGACAAGACCCATGGTGCATCACTAGCTTCACACAAGACCCATGGTGCAGCACAAGCTTCAAACAAGACCCACATTGCAGCACAAGCTTCAGACAAAACACATGGTGCAGCACAAGCTTCAGACAAGACCCATGGGGCAGGACAAGCTTCAGACAAGACCCATGGTGCAGCACAAGCTTCAGACAAGACCCATGGTGCAGCACAAGCTTCAAACAAGACCCGCTGTGCTGCACAAGATTCAGAGGAGACCCATGGTGCAGCACAAGCTTCAGACAAGACCCATGGTGCAGCACAAGCTTCAGACAAGACCCATGGTGCAGCACAAGCTTCAGACAGGACCCATGGTGCCGCACAAGCTTCAAACAAGACCCACGGTGCAGCACAAGCTTCAGACAAGACCCATGGTGCAGCACAAGCCTCAGACAAGACCCACGGTGCAGCACAAGCTTCAAACAAGACCCATCTTGCAGAACAAGCTTCAGACAAAAGACATGGTGCAGCACAAGCTTCAGACAAGACCCATGGGGCAGGACAAGCTTCAGACAAGACCCATGGTGCAGCACAAGCTTCAGGGAAGACCCATGGTGCAGCACAAGCTTCAGACAAGACCCAGGGTGCAGCACAAGCTTCAATCAAGACACACGGTGCAGCACAAGCTTCAGACAAGGCCCATTGTGCAATACTAGCTTCAGACAAGACCCAGGGTGCAGCACAACCTTCAAACAAGACCCATGGTGCAGCACAAGCTTCAGACAAAACCCATGGTGCAGCACAAGCTTCAAACAAGACCCAAGGGGCAGGACAAGCTTCAGACAAGACCCATGGTGCAGCACAAGCTTCAGATAAGACCCGTTGTGCAGCACAAACTTCAAACAAGACCCATGGTGCAGCACAAGTCTCATACAAGACCCGTGGTGCAGCACAAGATTCAGACAATACCCATGGTGCAGCACAAGCGTCAGGCAAGACCCATGGTGAAGCACAAGCTTCAGACAAGTCCCATTGTGTGGCACAAGCTTCAGACAAGACCCATGGTGCAGCACAAGCGTCAGGCAAGACCCATGGTGAAGCACAAGCTTCAGACAAGTCCCATGGTGTGGCACAAGCTTCAGACAAGACCCATGGTGCAGCACAAGCTTCAAACAACAACCATGGGGCAGGACAAGCTTCAGACAAGACGCATGGTGCAGCACAAGCTTCAAACAAGAACCATGGTGAAGCACAAGCTTCAGACAAGACCCAAGTGGCAGGACAAGCTTCAGACAAGAACCATTGTGCAGCACAAGCTTCAGATAAGACCCGTTGTGCAGCACAAACTTCAAACAAGACCCATGGTGCAGCACAAGTCTCATACAAGACCCGTGGTGCAGCACAAGCGTCAGGCAAGACCCATGGTGCAGCACAAGCGTCAGGCAAGACCCATGGTGAAGCACAAGCTTGAGACAAGTCCCATGGTGTGGCACAAGCTTCAGGCAAGACCCATGGTGCAGCACAAGCGTCAGGCAAGACCCATGGTGAAGCACAAGCTTCAGACAAGTCCCATGGTGTGGCACAAGCTTCAGACAAGACCCATGGTGCAGCACAAGCTTCAAACAACAACCATGGGGCAGGACAAGCTTCAGACAAGACGCATGGTGCAGCACAAGCTTCAAACAAGAACCATGGTGAAGCACAAACTTCAGACAAGACCAGTGGCGAAGCACAAGATTCAGACAAGACCCATGGTGCAGCACAAGCTTCAGACAAGACCCATGGTGCAGCACAAGCTTCAGACAAGACCCATGGTGCAGTACAGGCTTCAGAAAAGAGAAGTGGTGCAGCACAAGCTTCAGACTAGACCCATGTTGCAGGGCAAGCTTCAAACAAGACCCAAGGTGCAGCACAAGCTTCAGACAAAACCCATGGGGCAGCACAAGCTTCAGACAAGACCCATGGTGCAGCGCAAGCATCAGAGAAGACCCATGATGCAGCTCAAGCTTCAGACAAAACCCATGGTGCAGCACAAGCTTCAAACAAGCCCCTTGGTGCAGCACAAGCTTCAGAGAAGACCCATGGTGCAGCACAAGCTTCAGACAAGACGCAAGGTGCTGCAGAAGCTTCAATCTAGACCAGTGGTGCAGCACAAGCCTCAGACATGATCCATGGTGCAGCACAAGCTTCAGACAAGACCCATGGTGCAGCACAAGCTTCAGACAAGACCCATGGTGCAGCACAAGCTTCAGACAAGACCCATGGTGCAGCACAAGTTTCAGAGAAGACCCATGGTGCAGCACAAGCTTCAAACAAGACCCATGGTGCAGCGCAAGCATCAGAGAAGACCCATGGTGCAGCTCAAGCTTCAGACAAGACCCACGGTGCAGCGCAAGCTTCAGACAAGACCCATGGTGCAGCACAAGCTTCAAACAAGCTTTTTGGTGCAGCACAAGCATCAGACAAGACCCATGGTGCAGCACAAGCTTCAGACCAGACCCATGGTGCAGGACAAGCTTCAGACAAGACGCAAGGTGCTGCAGAAGCTTCAATCTAGACCAGTGGTGCAGCACAAGCCTCAGACATGATCCATGGTGTAGCACAAGCTTCATACCAGACATATGGTGCAGCACAAGCTTCAGACAAGACCCATGGTGCAGCACAAGCTTCAGACAAGACCCATGGTGCAGCGCAAGCTTAAGACAAGACGTATGGTGGAGCAGAAGCTTTAGAGATGATCCATGGCGCAGCACAAGCTTCAGACAAGACCCATGGCGCAGCACAAGCTTCAGACAAGACCCATGGTGTAGTACAAGCTTCAGACAAGACCCATGGTGTAGCACAAGCTTCAAACAAGAAACATGGTGCAGCACTAGCTTCAGACAAGACCTATGGTGCAGTACAAGCTTCAGACAAGACAAAATTTCTCTCTTTCTTTAGCTTCATTTATTCATGCAGAGAATACACAGCGAATGTGTGTAGACAACTCAGGGAGGAGTAAAAAATGTGAAGTGACTGTATATACTGAGAGGAGTATGTCTGTGTATATACTGAGAGGTGTATGTCTGAGTATATATTGAGAGGTGTATATGTGTAAATTCTGAAAGGTGTTTAATTGTGCACTAGCCAAGGACTCGAACCCACATCCAGTTCCTCTGGATGCCCTACTCTTAAGGATCGTATGGTCCAGTGGATAAGGGCGTCGTGCGTTTTCGCCCAACAAGAGGCAGACCAACGCAGCACGAGTCCGAGTCCTTTACTAGTGCAGTGTTGTTATTGATCTGTGTATATACAAAGAGGTGTATGTGTGTGTATATACTGAGAAATATATATCTGTGTATATACTGAGAAGTGTATATCTGTGTATATACTGAGAAATATATATCTGTATATGTACAGAGAAGTGTATATCTGTGTATATACTGAGAAATATATATCTGTGTATATACTGAGAAGTGTATATCTGTGTATATACTGAGAAATATATATCTGTATATGTACAGAGAAGTGTATATCTGTGTATATACTGAGAAATATATATCTGTATATGTACAGAGAAGTGTATATCTGTGTATATACTGAGAAATATATATCTGTATAAGTACAGAGAAGTGTATATGTGTGTATATACTGAGAAATATATATCTGTATAAGTACAGAGAAGTGTATATGTGTGTATATACTGAGAAATATATATCTGTATAAGTACAGAGAAGTGTATATCTGTGTATATACTGAGAAATATATATCTGTGTATGTACAGAAAAGTGTATATCTGTGTATATACTGAGAAATATATATCTGTATAAGTACAGAGAAGTGTATATCTGTGTATATACTGAGAAATATATATCTGTGTATGTACAGAAAAGTGTATATCTGTGTATATACTGAGAAATATATATCTGTATATGTACAGAGAAGTGTATATCTGTGTATATACTGAGAAATATATATCTGTATAAGTACAGAGAAGTGTATATCTGTGTATATACTGAGAAATATATATCTGTATAAGTACAGAGAAGTGTATATCTGTGTATATACTGAGAAATATATATCTGTATAAGTACAGAGAAGTGTATATCTGTGTATTGCGCTCAGAGATCACTTTAATTCCTTTTCTTTTATAAGGTTTATAATATTCAAATCAATTCAATTCAAGTTTATTCTCTATAAGGGTTACAATGTGGGGTTTACAGGTTTTGGGTATTGTGTGGTTTACATGTTATAAAATATTAATTACAGAGGGGGCCACTAGGACACCTAGCATGGCTAGGCATTTCGGGCAGACTTAGATTAATTCTTAATATTAAATCCTTACAGATTATGGTATTAAGGCTAAGTGACTACATTATAATTTGTGAGTTTAGCATTGTGAATGCTTTTGTTTTGGCACAATACAAAGTGTCTATATTGGATTATCATAGGCAAACTTATGACTAGTTAGGATTTATTATTTTAAGATTAAGATTGGTATTTCTGGGTTTATAGTCAGTGGGTAAGTGAGTGTAATTGTGAACCACCAGGTGGTTATCATGTAGTTAGTTGTTGGGGGGTATCAGGGAGATAAGATGTTTTCTAACTGTAGTTTTGAAAGTGATGAATGTGTCTGCAGTTCTAGAGTTTTCAGGTAGGGTGTTCCAGATTTTAGGTCCTTTGAAATACATTGAATTTTTGTAAAGGTTTAGTCGGACACGGGGAATGTCATGGAGATGTTTGTGTTTTTTGTTATGCCTGTGGATCCTGTCACAACTATCAAGAAAGCGTTTTAGGTAAAGGTTAATATTGAAATTTAAGGTACTGTAGACATAGATTGCACAGTAGTAAGTGTGGATGTTCTGAACATTGAGTAAGTTTAGATCTATGAAGAATGGAGGGGGGGGGGGTGTTGCCAGGGATGGGATTTAGTGATTATACTTACCACGGCTTTTTGTTGGGTTATTATTGGCTTTAGGTGTGTTTAATATTCTTGATTAAGGGTGAGCAAGTGACATCCAGGTTTAATAACCTTCGTGTCCTGGGTTGCAGGATTAATAACATTCGTGTGCTGGGTTGCAGGTTTAATAACCTTCAAGTCTGGGTTGCAGGTTTAATAACCATCGTGTCCTGCGTTGCAGGTTTAATAATCTTCGTGCTTTGGGCTGCAGGTTTAATTACCCTCGTGTGCTGGGTAGCAGGTTTAATAACCCTCGTATGCTGGGTTGCAGGTTTAATAACCATCTTGTACTGCATTGCAAGATTAATAACCATCGTGAGCTGAATTGCAGTTTTGAGCTGGGTTGCAGGTTTAATAACCCCCTGTGTCCTGGGTTGCAGGTTTAATAACCGTCGTGTGCTGGGTTGCAAGTTTAATAACTCTCGTGTGCTGGCTTGCAGGTTTAATAACATTCGTATGTTGGGCTGCAGGTTTAATTACCCTCGAGTGTTCGGTTGCAGGTTTAATAACCCTCGTGTGCTGTGTTGCAGTTTTAATAACCCTCGTGTGTTGGGTTGCAGTTTTAATTACCCTCGTGTTCTGGGTTGCAGGTTTAATAACCCTTGTGTGCTGGGTTGACGGTTTAATAACCTTCGTGTGCTGGGTTGCAGGTTTAATAACAATCGTGTGCTTGGTTGCAGGTTTAATAACCCTCGTATGCTGGGGTGCAGGTTTAATAACCTTCGTGTGCTGGGTTGCAGGCTTAATAACCATCGTGTACTGGGTTGCAGGTTTAATAACCCTCGTGTGCTGGGTTGCAGGTTTAATTACCCTGGTGTGCTGCGTTGCAGGTTTATTAACCCTCGTGTGGTAGGTTGCAGGTTTAATAACCCTCGTGTGCTGTGTTGCAGTTTTAATAACCCTCGTGTGTTGGGTTGCAGTTTTAATTACCCTCGTGTTCTGGGTTGCAGGTTTAATAACAATCGTGTGCTTGGTTGCAGGCTTAATAACCCTCGTATGCTGGGGTGCAAGTTTAATAACCTTCGTGTGCTGGGTTGCAGGCTTAATAACCATCGTGTACTGGGTTGCAGGTTTAATAACCCTCGTGTGCTGGGTTGCAGGTTTAATAACAATCGTGTGCTTGGTTGCAGGTTTAATAACCCTCGTATGCTGGGGTGCAGGTTTAATAACCTTCGTGTGCTGGGTTGCAGGCTTAATAACCATCGTGTACTGGGTTGCAGGTTTAATAACCCTCGTGTGCGGGGTTGCAGGTTTAATTACCCTGGTGTGCTGTGTTGCAGGTTTATTAACCCTCGTGTGGTAGGTTACAGGTTTAATAACCTTCGTGTGCTGGGTTGCAGTTTAATTACCTTCGTGTGCTTGGTTGCAGGTTTAATCACCGTCTTGTGTTGGGTTGCAGGTTTAATAACCCTCCTGTCTTAGGTTGCAGGTTTAATAACCTTCGTGTGCTGGGTTGCAGGTTTAATAACCCTCGTGTGCTGGGTTGCAGGTTTAATAACCGTCGTGTGCTGGGTTGCAGGTTTAATAACCTTCGTGTTATGGGTTGTAGTTTAATTACCTTTGTGTGCTGCGTTGCAGGTTTAATTATCCTCGTGTGCTGGGTTGCAGGTTGAATAACCCTCGTGTGATGGGTTGCAGGTTTAATAACCCTCGTGTGCTCGGTTGCAGGTTTAATAACCGTCGTGTGCTGGGTTGCAGGTTTAATAACCTTCGGGTGCTGGTTTGCAGGTTTAATAACCCTCGTGTGCTGGGTTGCAGGTTTAATTACCTTTGTGTGATGGGGGACAGGTTTAATAACCCTCGTGTGCTGGGTTCCAGGTTTAATAACCCTTTTGTGCTGGGTTGCACGTTTAATAACCCTCGTGTGCTTAGTTGCAGGTTTAATAACCCTTTTGTGCTGGGTTGCACGTTTAATAACCCACGTGTGTTGGGCTGCAGGTTTAGTAACCCTCGTATTTTGGTTTGCACGGTTAATTACCCTTGTGTGTTGGGTTGCAGGTTTAATTATACTCGTGTGCTGGATTGCAGGTTGAATAATCCTTGTGGGATGGGTAGCAGGTTTAATAACCCTCTTGTGCTGGGTTGCAGACTTAATGACCCTCGTGTGATGGGATGCAGGTTTAATAACCCTCGTGTGCTGGGTTGCAGACTTAATGACCCTCGTGTGATGGGATGCAGGTTTAATAACCCTCGTGTGCTGGGTTGCAGGTTTAATAACCGTCGTGTGCTGGGTTGAAGGTTTAATAACTCTCGTGTGCTGGGTTGCAGGTTTAATAACCCTGTGCTGGGTTGCAGATTTAATAACCCTCGTGTGCTAGGTTGCAGGTTCAATTACCCTTGTGTGATTGGTTGCAGGTTTAATAACCCTCGTGTGCTGGGTTACAGGTGTAATAACCCTCATGTGCTGAGTTGCAGGTTTAATAACCCTCGTGTGCTGGGTTGCAGGTTTAATAACCATCGTCTGCTGGATTGCGGGTTTAATAATCCTCGTGTGCTGGGTTACAGGTTTAATTGCCCTCGTGTGCTGGGTTGCAGGTTTAATTACCCTCGTGTGCTTGGTTGCAGGTTTAATAACCATCGTGTGCTGGGTTGCAGGTTTAATAACCCTCGTGTGCTAGGTTACAGGTTTAATTACCCTTGTGTGATGGGTTGCAGGTTTAATAACCCACGTGTGTTGTGTTGCAGGTTTCTCAACCTTCGTAAGTTGGGCTGTAGGTTTAATTTCTCTCGTGTGTTGGGTTGCAGGTTTAATAACCCTCGTGTACTACGTTGCAGATTTAATAACCCTCGTGTGCTGGGTTGCAGGTGTAATAACCCTCACGTGCTGAGTTGCAGGTTTAATAACCCTCGTGTGCTGGGTTGCAGGTTTAATAACCATCGTGTTCTGGGTTGCAGGTTTAGTAACCTTCATGTCCTGGGTTACAGGTTTAATAGCCCTCGTGTGCTGGGTTGCAGGTTTAATAGCCCTCGTGTGCTGGGTTGCAGGTTTAATAGCCCTCGTGTGCTGGGTTGCAGGTTTAATAGCCCTCGTGTGCTGGGTTGCAGGTTTAATAACCTTCGTGTGCTGGGTTGCAGGTTTAATTACCCTAGTGTACTGGGTTGCAGGTTTAATAACCCTCGTGTCCTGGGTTGCAGGTTTAATAACCCTCGTGTGCTGGGTTGCAGGTTTAATAACCCTCGTGTCCTGGGTTGCAGGTTTAATAACCCTCGTGTGCTGGGTTGCAGGTTTAATAACCCTCGTGTCCTGAGTTGCATTTTTAATAACCTTCGTGTGCTGGGTTGCAGGTTTAATGACCACCGTGTGCTGGGTTGCAGTTTTAATAACCCTCGTGTGTTGGGTTGCAGGTTTAATAACTCTGGAGTTTACCTGGAGTTTACCTGGAGAGAGTTCCGGGGGTCAACGCCCCCGCGGCTCGGTCTGTGACCAGGCCTCCTGGTGGATCA
Source organism: Cherax quadricarinatus (assembly GCF_038502225.1). Classification (NCBI taxonomy): domain Eukaryota; kingdom Metazoa; phylum Arthropoda; class Malacostraca; order Decapoda; family Parastacidae; genus Cherax; species Cherax quadricarinatus. The sequence goes on along the minus strand of NC_091293.1, from coordinate 11,728,607 downwards.
GAGCCTGATCAACCAGGCTGTTGCTGCTGGCTGCACGCAAACCAACGTACGAGCCACAGCCCGACTGGTCAGGAACCGACTTTAGGTGCTTGTCCAGTGCCAGCTTGAAGACTGCCAGGGGTCTGTTGGTAATCCCCCTTATGTATGCTGGGAGGCAGTTGAACAGTCTCGGGCCCCTGACACTTACTGTACGGTCTCTTAACGTGCTAGTGACACCCCTGCTTTTCATTGGGGGGATGTTGCATCGTCTGCCAAGTCTTTTGCTTTCGTAGTGAGTGATTTTCGTGTGCAAGTTCGGTACTAGTCCCTCTAGGATTTTCCAGGTGTATATAATCATGTATCTCTCCCGCCTGCGTTCCAGGGAATACAGTTTTAGGAACCTCAAGCGCTCCCAGTAATTGAGGTGTTTTATCTCCGTTATGCGCGCCGTGAAGGTTCTCTGTACATTTTCTAGGTCAGCAATTTCACCTGCCTTGAAAGGTGCTGTTAGTGTGCAGCAATATTCCAGCCTAGATAGAACAAGTGACCTGAAGAGTGTCATCATGGGCTTGGCCTCCCTAGTTTTGAAGGTTCTCATTATCCATCCTGTCATTTTTCTAGCAGATGCGATTGATACAATGTTATGGTCCTTGAAGGTGAGATCCTCCGACATGATCACTCCCTGGTCTTTGACGTTGGTGTTTCGCTCTATTTTGTGGCCAGAATTTGTTTTGTACTCTGATGAAGATTTAATTTCCTCGTGTTTACCATATCTGAGTAATTGAAATTTCTCATCGTTGAACTTCATATTGTTTTCTGCAGCCCACTGAAAGATTCGGTTGATGTCCGCCTGGAGCCTTGCAGTGTCTGCAATGGAAGACACTGTCATGCAGATTCGGGTGTCATCTGCAAAGGAAGACACGGTGCTGTGGCTGACATCCTTGTCTATGTCGGAAATGAGGATGAGGAACAAGATGGGAGCGAGTACTGTGCCTTGTGGAACAGAGCTTTTCACCGTTGCTGCCTCGGACTTTACTCTGTTGACGACTACTCTCTGTGTTCTGTTAGTGAGGAAATTATAGATCCATCGACCGACTTTTCCTGTTATTCCTTTAGCACGCATTTTGTGCGCTATTACGCCATGGTCACACTTGTCGAAGGCTTTTTCAAAGTTTGTATATATTACATCTGCATTCTTTTTATCTTCTAGTGCATTTAGGACCTTGTCTTAGTGATCCAATAGTTGAGACAGACAGGAGCGACCTGTTCTAAACCCATGTTGCCCTGGGTTGTGTAACTGATGGGTTTCTAGATGGGTGGTGATCTTGCTTCTTAGGACCCTTTCAAAGATTTTTATGATATGGGATGTTAGTGCTATCGGTCTGTAGTTCTTTGCTGTTGCTTTACTGCCACCTTTGTGGAGTGGGGCTATGACTGTTGTTTTTAGTAACTGTGGGACGACCCCCGTGTCCATGCTCCCTCTCCATAGGATGGAAAAGGCTCGTGATGGGGCTTCTTGCAGTTCTTGATGAACACGGAGTTCCATGAGTCTGGCCCTGGGGCAGAGTGCATGGGCATGTCATTTATCGCCTGTTCGAAGTCATTTGGCGTCAGGATAACATCGGATAGGCTTGTGTTAACCAAATTTTGGGTGATTTGGGCTAACATATGAAGGATCTACTTGAAATTATCTACCCGAGTAATATGTGATTTGATTGATACAAAAGTATAACTTGCGTGTTGAAGAGCCGGTGATTTCTGGCAGCTCCTACAATGACGAACGGTCGAGCCTCAACCCTTGTTTATCAATCGCTGTATCTAGCTTTTCTAGTTTTTTTTCGTCTCCACCACAATAAATGCTATATTATCACTATAGTTGACTGGTGGAAATTTTGGAGGAAGGACGCTTTTTCTGTAGTAATAATTGCTTCTCGTTGTGTATATTGCGACCGCTGGTAACTACAGGTTATATGAAATTCACAGTATACGTCTGGTATTTCAAGAAAAAAGAAACTAATGAAAGTCACTCCACTCCACTAAGTACCATTATAATACTGGTTAGTTGCTACTACAACACTGTATTCTGCTATTCACTGGTATCACTAGATTATATGCGAGTACACTAGCAGGCCAGGAAGATTATTAAAACAGCTGACCTCTGTGGTAAGTTTCTGGCGACTTCTGGCACCTGCCTCTATAGGCTTATCACTTCATTTACAAATTCACCTGTTTTCAAATGACACTTTAGCCTTTATCATCTATATATTAGGGAGCCACTGTAGTATACACTATACACTATGTATACACAATGTTATCAGGGAGACTTTCTTTCCTCTGACAAAGAAAATTTCTATTATTATTATTTTGCACACGGAACACAGGCCTATGATTCCCCTCTGGCAGTAAACTCTGCTAGGTACTGCACACTAATTCTCCTTTTTTTACTCAGTATATAATGTTTTCCGCCCAAGATTGGTTCCAGGCGCTAGAGGGATGTATCGTATAGGATTGATGGCACAAATTAAAGTTCTAACACGTAAGAGCGACCGTGTAAACACGAGAAAACCCGGAGCACAACGAGGCACGCTGACACGTGTGTTGGGTTGCAGGTTTAATAACCCTCGTGTGCTGGGTTGCAGATTTAATAACCTTCGTGTGCTGGGTTGCAGGTTTAATAACCCTCATGTGCTGGGTTGCAAGTTTAATAACCCTCGTGTGCTGGGCTGCAGGTTTAATAACCATCGTGTTTTGGGTTGCAGGTTTAATAACCCTCGTGTGCTGGGTTGCAGGTATAATAACCCTCAATATCACCACAATTTAGTGTTTGTGAATGCTTCGCCTGTTCTGCGAATTCTAAGCATTTTAAAAATCTCCCGTCGGTCGATGCATACAGGGGATGAGATGAAATAGCTAACACCACCTGTCTGAATGCTGGCTGCCATGGATCTAAACTTCTGGCGTTGGCTGGATGCGAAAATATTGTCCAGTGTTGTACGATGGTTAGAGTACTGTGTACCTTGTCCCAAGGTTCGTAGGTTCGAGTCTCCTTCGACCAGAGATTAGTATATATATATATATATATATATATATATATATATATATATATATATATATATACTAATATATATATATAAACACTGATCTCTGGCTGAAGGAGACTCGAACCTACGAATCTTGGAACAAGGTACACAGTGCTATACCAATCTACCCACACTGAACAATACCTTGGCATGCAGCTTGCGTTACACGTTGATCCAAGGCAGCCAGCTTTTAGGGAGAAGGCTTACAGCTTTTCATCTCATCCCCTGCATGCATCAACCTTACTAGAGACTTTAACAATGCAAGGAATTCGCAAGAGCAGGCGAAATATACACAAACACTGATCTCTGGATGAAGGAGACTCGAACCTATGAACCTTGGAACAAGGTACGCAGTGTTATACCAATCTACCAATCGTAGGTTCGAGTCTCCTTCAGCCAGAGATCAGTGTTTTGTGTATATTTCGCCTGCTCTTGCGAATTCCTTGCATATATATATATATATATATATATATATATATATATATATATATATATATATATATATATATATATATATATATATATATATATATATATATATATATCATTCCGAATTGATAAAACTTGCGATTTTGGCTTAAATAGCAACGCTGTTTCCGAATAAGGTAAGCCAAAATCTGTGTATTCAATATTTCGCATAAATCATTCTGAGCCTAACGAAATTATTGTTGAATTATTATAAACTTATCTGAAATATATTTGGCTGGATTCGGCTAAATTAAATTGCGCTTGTTATGATAAGGTTAGGTGAGTTTTCTATGGTACTCTTGGTACAAAATTATTAATTTTTTATATTAGTATAAAAAATCAACTGATTCCTTATGTCTGCTCAGCAACTGAATCAGGATCATCAGTTGATCCTGAGGCAATGAAGTCAATAGTAGTAAATAATTGTAACCAGCAGTAGAACCTCTGGTAGACATCTCTGTGAGTGGCAGGGACGTAATACGAGGAGTTTCGAGAGAAATAGTCGAGATTCAGTAGAGATCGTTGCGTCTCCTGTCTTCCCTTAACTTCAAGCTCTTCTGTATATCCCATGCTATTTTTTTGTAATAAGGTATGGTTTTTATATGATAAAATGGTACATTGTGGTCGCTGTAGTGATGCCAGAGTGGAAGTGGCGAGAAAACTGCCTTTCTTCCCTTGAATAAATAATATACAATAGTCGTTAATCTAGATAGTTCTTCTTAGCAAATAGCCTCGGGGTGGACTTTCTAAATCCTCTGCTATCTTTACTGTGCACTCCCATGCTGTGCACTCCCATGCTGTGCACTCCCATGCAGTGCACTCCCATACTGTGCACTCCCATACTGTGCACTCCCATACTGTGCACTCCCATGCTGTGCACTCCCATACTGTGCACTCCCATGCTGTGCACTCCCATACTGTGCACTCCCATACTGTGCACTCCCATGCTGTGCACTCCCATACTGTGCACTCCCATGCTGTGCACTCCCATACTGTGCACTCCCATGCTGTGCACTCCCATACTGTGCACTCCCATACTGTGCACTCCCATGCTGTGCACTCCCATGCTGTGCACTCCCATACTGTGCACACCCATGCTGTGCACTCCCATGCTGTGCACTCCCATACTGTGCACTCCCATACTGTGCACTCCCATGCTGTGCACTCCCATGCTGTGCACTCTCATGCTGTGCACTCCCATGCTGTGCACTCCCATGCTGTGCACTCCCATGCTGTGCACTCCCATGCTGTGCACTCCCATGCTGTGCACTCCCATGCTGTGCACTCCCATGCTGTGCACTCCCATGCTGTGCACTCTCATGAAAAACAGTGTAATGACGACCTCTCATAATTCATAATTGTCACACAGTCTTGACAATTTATTTTTATGATTATAATACACATGTGTAACACTTGGGTATCTTTATTACCTACAATAAAGATACCCAAGTGTTGCACATGTGTTTTATTACCTACAATAAAGATACCCAAGTGTTGCACATGTGTTTTATTACCTACAATAAAGTTACCCAAGTGTTGCACATGTGTTTTATTACCTACAATAAAGATACCCAAGTGTTGCACATGTGTTTTATTACCTACAATAAAGTTACCCAAGTGTTGCACATGTGTTTTATTACCTACAATAAAGATACCCAAGTGTTGCACATGTGTTTTATTACCTACAATAAAGATACCCAAGTGTTGCACATGTGTTTTATTACCTACAATAAAGTTACCCAAGTGTTGCACATGTGTTTTATTACCTACAATAAAGATACCCAAGTGTTGCACATGTGTTTTATTACCTACAATAAAGTTACCCAAGTGTTGCACATGTGTTTTATTACCTACAATACAGATACCCAAGTGTTGCACATGTGTTTTATTACCTACAATACTGATACCCAAGTGTTGCACATGTGTTTTATTACCTACAATAAAGATACCCAAGTGTTGCACATGTGTTTTATTACCTACAATACAGATACCCAAGTGTTGCACATGTGTTTTATTACCTACAATACAGATACCCAAGTGTTGCACATGTGTTTAATTACCTACAATAAAGATACCCAAGTGTTGCACATGTGTTTTATTACCTACAATACAGATACCCAAGTGTTGCACATGTGTTTAATTACCTACAATAAAGTTACCCAAGTGTTGCACATGTGTTTTATTACCTACAATAAAGATACCCAAGTGTTGCACATGTGTTTTATTACCTACAATAAAGATACCCAAGTGTTGCATATGTGTTTTATTACCTATAATAAAGTTACCCAAGTGTTGCACATGTGTTTTATTACCTACAATAAAGATACCCAAGTGTTGCACATGTGTTTTATTACCTATAATAAAGTTACCCAAGTGTTGCACATGTGTTTTATTACCTACAATAAAGATACCCAAGTGTTGCACATGTGTTTTATTACCTACAATACAGATACCCAAGTGTTGCACATGTGTTTTATTACCTACAATAAAGATACCCAAGTGTTGCACATGTGTTTTATTACCTACAATAAAGATACCCAAGTGTTGCACATGTGTTTTATTACCTACAATACAGATACCCAAGTGTTGCACATGTGTTTTATTACCTACAATAAAGATACCCAAGTGTTGCACATGTGTTTTATTACCTACAATACAGATACCCAAGTGTTGCACATGTGTTTTATTACCTACAATAAAGATACCCAAGTGTTGCACATGTGTTTTATTACCTACAATAAAGATACCCAAGTGTTGCACATGTGTTTTATTACCTACAATAAAGATACCCAAGTGTTGCTCATGTGTTTTATTACCTACAATAAAGATACCCAAGTGTTGCACATGTGTTTTATTATCTACAATAAAGATACCCAAGTGTTGCACATGTGTTTTATTACCTACAATAAAGTTTACCAAGTGTTGCACATGTGTTTTATTACCTACAATAAAGATACCCAAGTGTTGCACATGTGTTTTATTACCTACAATAAAGATACCCAAGTGTTGCACATGTGTTTTATTACCTACAATAAAGATACCCAAGTGTTGCACATGTGTTGTATTACCTACAATAAAGATACCCAAGTGTTGCACATGTGTTTTATTACCTACAATAAAGTTACCCAAGTGTTGCACATGTGTTTTATTACCTACAATAAAGATACCCAAGTGTTGCACATGTGTTTTATTACCTACAATAAAGATACCCAAGTGTTGCACATGTGTTTTATTTATCAACATCTCGGAATTATATACCATCAAGAACATGATTATACTTTTATATCCTCTCCCATTTCTGAGTATTTTTTTCTGATATAGAAGGAATTTAGGAAAATGTATGGTGGTGTGTCCCAGCATGCTACAGCACTGTGTCTTCCTCTGCGGATGACACCCGAATTCGCACGACAGTGTCATCATCGATGAGACGGAAAAACTCCAAGCGGACATCAACCAAATCTTTACATGGACCTCGGAAAACAATATGAAGTTCGTTGAAGATAAATTTCAATTACTCTGATTTGGAGAACTCGGGGAAATTAAAATTGTATCGGAGTATAAAACAAATTCCAATCTCACAATAGAGCGAAAAACTAATGTGAAGGACCTGGGAGTGATAATGTCAGGGAATCTTACTTTCAAAGATCACAACAATGTTTCTACCGCATCTGCTAGGAAAATGATAGAATGGATAATGAGAACCTTCAAAGTTAGAGAAGCGAAGCCCAAGATGATTCTCTTCAAATCGTTTGTTCTCTCTAGGCTGGAATATTGCAGTACACTAACAGCCCTTTTCAAGGTAGGCAAAAACTGCAGATTTGGAGAATGTACAGAGAATTTTCACGACACATTTAAGTACGATAAAGCACTTAAATTACTGGGAACGGTTGAAGCCCCATGAGTTGTACTCCTTAGAATGCAGGCGAGAAAGATACAGGATAATATACATTTGGAAAATCCTAGAGGGACTAGTACCAAATGTACACACGAAAATCACTCCTTACGACAGCAAAACACTGGGCAGGAAAAGCAGGGGCTCCACGAGCACGCTGAGACAACACAATAAGTGTCAGGGCCCCAAGATTGTTCAACTGCCTCCCAGCATACATAAAGGGGATTACCAATAGATCCTTGGCTGTCTTGAAGAAGGCGCTGGACAGGCATCTGAAGTCAGTACCTGACCAGCCGGCTGTGGTTCGTACGTCAGTTTACGTCCGGCCAGCAGTAACAGCCTGGTTGATCAGGCTCTGATTCACCACGAGGCCTGGTCACAGACCGGTCCACGAGGGCATTGATCCCCGAAACCTTCTCCAGGTATATTCCAGGTATTCTGGACAGCGCTTCTGTACGCCTCCTCACCCCCGTCTCTCCATTGTTTCTGCTGTGAAGAGACTTATGAACGTGATTTATGCCGCTCTACAACATTATAGGAGCTTTTATTAAAAAAATGTTTATGTATGAGAATATTTTTTGAAAGCCTAACGATTTTTTGTAAGATTATGTTCTTTTACAAGCCTATTACTTTTTTTTTTTTTGCAAGCCTAATCAGTGTTTGTAACACGGGTTCTTTTTATAGTGTAGTTTTTAGTAAGACAAGTTTCATCTGAGGTTGACTCAGCTGGGAAAGCGTTCTGTTACACAACATAACAGTTTTTCATGTACAAAGTTAAACTAACTTTAATAAGGTTAATCTTCCATGCCAGGACCCTGACACCAGAGGTCTGTGGGTCAGCTCCGCCAAGATGACTGGTGGTGGAGGCTTCTCAAGTCTCACTGATGTTTCTTTAACATTATCACTAAGTGCTAACTTGTTGAGTGACAACTTTTTCTTTTACTGGGGGTTTAATTAATCAAAAGTAGGAAAACTTAATTTTACCCTTTTTTTTATCATTTGGGTAAGAGCAGTCACCAACACAGGACTGAGGTCAGAGTGAATATCTAGCGGTGTATCTTAGACGTCTTGATGTCACTGGATGTATTGAGGTCAGTGAGTACTAGCCAATATATCATGAACGTAAGTTTGATTTAATTCCATTTACAAATATATACGCCATAAGTCTCAGCCTGTAAATGGCATAACTATCAGTAATTTTTTTTCTAATAATTCACGTTAGGCTATAACTCATGTGGGTCATCCAGCGCAAGACGTGGTGAAGGCTCGATCCTCCGTCTGCTGAACGCCAGATAGACGCGTGTCCTATTTGTACTGCTCGGAGTTGTCAGTTCCGAATAAATGTTATAACTGTCACCCTGTAAATTCCATAACTCTCTCCCTCTAAATTAAGTCATTCTGACTTGAAAACTTTAGTATAACGTGATAAAATAATTCAGCGCCATAACATCAAGGATTCCAAGTCTATAGTGACTACTTGTGAATAATGTTGTAGTAGTATGTTACGAAATGCGACATATATTAGAATAAACATCTACCAGAGAATATTAAGTCCATCTATTAATCCCCCTTGTGAATTATTATTATTATTATTATTATTATTATTATTATTATTATTATTATTATTATTATTATTATTATTATGTGAGCAAATCACCTGCAGGAGGCTTACAGAGCATTAACTGAATTATTACCTGCAAGTGAGGTAAGTGGGACTTAAGTCACAGCAGGTCGAGTAACTGTAACTCCCTCGATACACACTCCCTACCACACTCTCAAAAAGCTAGACCTGACATTAAATTAATAATTACAATATTAAACATTAACACCAATAATGGTAAATTATAAAATAATATGGACTGTATATGATTAGATTTGTTAGGTACACAAAATATTTTCGCATTACCACTTACTGTTTATCACAGGAAGACAATGCTGGTGGAACACACCCTAACCTTACCCTAGCAGCTAGAATTTACGATGGCCAACGCAAAAACTATTGTACATTATGGGTAAGCGTCACTTAGCTGAGGTGTGCTCCAGGGAGAATTGGTGTCCTCTATTTTTCCGTCCTGTTTGCCGAATTGTAAGGATTTTCCACACTATTCCAATTCTTTACCAGGGACATGTCAGCCATTTCTAAATTATGGATTGAGGCCGATATACACTAATTGACCTTCAAACAAGCCTGATTAAATTGCACAATTAAGTGCAATGTTCAAACATTAAATTCAAAATGGTGTCTCTTCTCTGCGTCATTATCTGGCTGTTCCACATCTCCCTTCACTTAAAATTTCTTGAAGGGTCCAAATAGCATCACATTTTAATACGCAATTATTTTATTATTCATTTATGTTCTACCTTTAGGAAAATTATGTAAAAAAATTTCCACTCTGCGGCCGGAGGAACGGTCATTGTTAAATGACTTAATTAACTGAAATAATTTTTGTACTCCATCTTGCCTTACAATTTTTATACACATTTAAAAGTAAAATTATCTGAGACTGGGCTTTGGTATAAAGATAGGATAATTACATATTTACACAATTAATTTCGTAACCTATCTCTATACCTAATTACATTATCATCTAAATATAGCCCTAATATATCTATTATTGAACCATTTACAAATTTTCCTTTTAACAACAATTTAGTTTCATCTCTCTATCCATTTATTAACACAATTATTAGATTATAACAATAACAAATATTTACTGTTCCATTTAGTTATTATTAGAGCGAGGAATCTTACCATATATTACAAGGCCTCTGCTGTTTTTACAAGATTAACACTACATTTCCTTTACAAATGTAGCATAATAATCACTCCGTATCAAACGCCTTACTGGCCGCACCGAGGCACCGTCTACACCAGATGGTGCCTATTTTACACCATTTTGTTATAGCCTGTTAGTAGCTTCACTAAGCCCTACCTGGAGTCTACCTGGAGGGCATTCCGGAGATCAACGCCCCCGCTGCCCGGTTCACGACCAGGCCTCCCGGTGGATCAGGGCCTGATTAACCAGGCTGTTACTGCTGGCCGCACGCAATCCAACGTACGAACCACAGCCCGGCTTATCCGGCACTGTCTTTAGGTATCTGTCCAGCTCCCTCTTGAAGACAACCAGGGGTCTTCCCGTAATGCCCCTTATTGCTGGTGGGAGGCTGTTGAACAGTCTTGGGCCCCGGACACTTATTGTGTTTTCTCCTAGTTTACCTGTGACGCCCCTACTTTTCACTGGGGGTATGCTGCATCGCCTGCCAAGTCTTTTGCTTTCGTATGGAGTGATTGCAGTGTGCATATTAGGGACCAGTCCCTCCAGAATCTTCCAGGTGTAGATTATGATATATCTCTCTCGCCTGCGCTCTAGTGAGTACTAGTCAAGTGCTTCCAGGCGCTCCCAGTGCAGTAAAGGTTCTCTGTACATTCTCTAGCTCTGCAATTTCACCTGCCTTGAATGGGGATGTTAATGTACAGCAGTATTCCAGCCTAGAAAGAATAAGTGATTTAAAAAGGAACATCATTGGCATAGCATCTCTTGTCTTGAATGTTCTCATTATCCATCCTATCAGTTTCCTAGCAGATGTGATAGTGGCATTGTTGTGGTCCTTGAAGGTGAGGTTTTCGGACATTACCACACTCAGGTCCTTCACATTACTTTTCCTCTCTATTGTGTGATTGGAGTTTGTAGTATACTCAGTTCTAGTTATTATTTCCTCCAGTTTTCCATAACGGAGTAGTTGGAATTTGTCTTCATTGAACATCATATTGTTCTCTGTTGCCCATTGGAAAACTTGGTTTATATCTTCTTGGAGCTTTGCCGTGTCCTCAATGGATGACACTCTCATGCAGATCCTAGTATCGTCTGCAAAAGATGATATAGTGCTGTGGTTTACATCTCTGTCTATGTCTGATATGAGAATAAGGAACAGGATAGGTGCGAGTACTGTGCCTTGTGGGACAGAGCTCTTCACTATGGCAGCATCTGATTTAACTCTGTTTACCACTGCTCTTTGTGTGCGATTGGTTAGAAAGTTGAAGATCCATCTGCCTACTTCGCCGGTTATCCCTTTAGCACGCATTTTGTGTGCTATTACACCATGGTCGCACTTGTCAAAGGCTTTTGCAAAGTCTGTGTATACTACATCCGCATTCTGTTTGTTTTCCAGTGCATCTAGGACTATATCACAGTGGTCAAGCAGTTGTGAAAGGCAGGAGCGACCTGCTCTGAAACCATGTTGCCCTGGGTTGTGCAATTTTTGGGAGTCTAGGTGGTTTGCTATCCTGCTTCTTAAAACTCTTTCAAAGATTTTTATGATGTGGGACGTTAAAACTATTGGTCTATAGTTCTTAGCTACTACTGTGCTGCTATAACTGCATTGATACGTTTTCTCTCATTGCCCGAGCCAACATTTACATACACAGTGTCGTACAACTGGGCCCTTTTATCTAACAGAAAACCATGTAATTTTAAATTTGTGGGATCCCCCCTTTTGCACTTCCATAACATTAACGTAACTACATCTTAAGAATGTGCGTTGAAATCCCTGGTCAAATAATGCAGTTACATTTTTTAATTGCGGCTTTTATCCTGAATTTCTACATTCACCACGGGTAAGTCTACTTCAGCTATGCCATCATCATTAACATTAGCTGCAATTTTTACACTAGTTACTGCTGTGTCAGGGTCATCACCAGTATTATTATCATTATACAAACCCTTACACATTACTACATGATGTCTTCCCTTGTGGCACTGATAGCAATTATCAGTTTGACATAACAATCCTTTACATTATGACTGCCAAAACATCTGATACATCTGTCAAGTTCTTCTGATCTTTCCACCTTAACATCCCATGAATCATAAGCATTACAATTCTTGGAGAAATGACTACCCTTGCAAAAAAGACAATCCCTCTTTTGCTTGATTTGCCCATTATTAACTAGGACACTCTTATTAAGGTACTTAATCCTCTTAATTTGATGTGGAGAACAGTTATTTTTGGTTTCTGCCGCTTGATATGTGCCTATGTAACCCTTTTTGTGGGATGAGTTATGATGATTTATTAACATTAGGATATTTTTTTCATTTGTGAGACCTGACAGATACATCATAGTCATCGTGTGTTACATTCTTAGAATTAATTGGTTGGCTGGTCTGTAACTGAACAATTAATTCTTGTAGACTTAATCTTATTTCCTCCAAAGAAAAATAACCTTTGTGGTATATATTAGACAATCACTCTTATAATTTTGCTGGTCAATTTATTCTGTAAGACAGCACTTAATATACAGTCTGATTCACGTAAATCAGACCTATTACTCAAGGACTTAAGAGTGCTTTCTAATTTGACCCTAAATTGTTGCAAACTGTGGTAATTGTCGTCTGGAGTTCTTAAATTAATCACAATATCTACTAGATCTAACCTACTTTGTTCCCTATTACCATAGGTCACCTCTAACAACTCAACTGCCTCCAAGTAACTAGAGTCGATATTTTGAAATCCTTGAATCAGGGTACAAGCATTTCTTCTAATCTGCCCTTTGAAATAAAATAATTTTGTGACATCTGCTAGGTCAATCCTCACATGTACAGCAGCCTTAAATTCTGACTAGAATTCCTCTCAGTTGTCTCCTGGACTCAGTGTTGGTAGACTTAACTCTGGGAGTTTAGGCAAAGACCTGGCATTTACATTATTAGATTGGTCAACTGCAGTATTTACACATGTTAATTTATTTAATACCTTACTTTTACATGCGAGTATTTTCTCTTCCAGTTCATAATATTGATTATTTAATAATTCCTTTTCATTATCATCTGCACAATTCAACAGCAGATCTCCTTCATATTCTGTGTCTTGCATTTTTTTATATGACACATACCTGTTCTCTAATGATTCTAAATATAATTCTAAATTAACCTCTTTCACAATTTCTTCTGTCACCAATTCCAGGCATTTATTATGAGCTCTGGTCAAGTGATTTTTTTTGCGTTTAATTAATGAGGACTTTATAGCCTTAATTCTCATGGACCTTCTATTCACATGAATTACATTACTCTCATCCATGGCTCCTTTATGTAGTAAACTCAATTAATGAACACTGGTTATACAAATTATGCAATGAGACTCGGGTATAATTGTTACAATATGCACCAAATATTCAAGCCAAATATTTCTTGGCTTAGCAAAATTATAATTATTATAATATGAAACAAATATCCTAGCCAAATATTTCCTTGCTTAGCAAATTAATTATAATTATTATTATTATAATCAGAAAGAAGATAATTATCATTCCTAGCCCTAACTGGGCTTAGCAAATTAACAACTATAGTGATTACAATCCTAGCCTCACTGGGCTTAGTAATTTATATAATTACATAAATCTATTAACATTACAAATGTATAAGAAATACAATTCCAGCCCCACTGGGAATGTAAATCCAAATAACTGTGGCAACTATAATAATCCACTACACAAACACCATTAATTATTTCCAGTAAGATGTGAACCTAGCAATCCATTACTTTCAATCAAATCATTACATTAAATTTTCACTGATTATATTTCCGAGTTTGTTAGGACCAAAGGCTAATTTGTGAGTTATTATTATTATTATTTATTATTAATTATTATTATTATTATTATTATTATTATTATTATTATTATTATTATTATTATTATTATTAGAGCAAATCACCTGCAGGAGGCTTACAGGGCATTAACTGAATTATTACCTGCAAGTAATTTGGATGAGGTAAGTGGGACTTAAGTCACAGCAGGTCGAGTAACTGTAACTCCCTCGATACACACTCCCTACCACACTCACAAAAAGCTAGACCTGACATTAAATTAATAATTACAATATTAAACATTAACACCAATAATGGTAAATTATAAAATAACGTGGACTGTATATGATTAGATTTGTTGGGTACACAAAATATTTTCACAGGAAGACAATGCTGGTGGAACACACCCTAACCTTACCCTAGCAGCTAGAATTTACGATGGCCAACGCAAAAACTATTGTAGATGAATGGTTCAGAGAACCGACATGTTGATAAATTAGACACATGTGCAACTCTTGGGTATCTTTATTGACTGCTGCACCTCTCCTACCAACGGTTTATAAGCTCCTTCTCCGCACGTATGCCGTATTCCATTCAAGATTGATGGACTGACCACATCGACTCAAGGTTGAGGGACTGATTACCTCATTCTCCTCCTGTTCTTCAAGATTCTCCTTTGTATTGACTGATGAAGCCACTGTGTGGCGAAACGTTTCTTGCACATGTGTCTAATTTATCAAAAACTATTGTACATTATGGGTAAGCGTCACTTAGCTGAGGTGTGCTCCTGGGAGAATTGGTGTCCTCTATTTTTCCGTCCTGGTTGCCGAATTGTAAGGAATTTCCACACTATTTATCCTAGTTCTTCAGGAGGAACATGTCAACAATTTCTCAGTATACACCAACTGACCTTCGAGAACGCCTGATTACATTGCACAATTTAGTCCAGTTTTCATACATTAAATTCAATATGGCGCCTCTTCTTTGCGTCATTCTCTGGCTGTTCCACACCTCACTTAAAATTTCTTGAAGGGTCCAAATAGCATCACATTTTAATACGCAATTAGTATATTATTCATTTCTATGTTCTTCCTTCAGGAAAATATGTAAAAAAATTTCCACACCTCTCTAGCATCTAGTCTGTTCTTGGCTTTGTAAGAGTTCTTCAATAAGAATTCAAGATCAATTATCCTGTACCAAATTAGGATTTTCATAGCTCTTTTTTTTAAACAATTTATGATTACAAATGGATGAATAAATACGGAAAAAAGAGTGAGAACTTTAATATACCAGGAAAGAAGTTCAAGGCTAATATTATTATTCATAGTCAAGCGTGAATTTAGAATTATAGAAAACGGTCCTACACTTCACTTGGTGTATATAAGAACATAAGAAAGAAGGAACACTGCACCAGGCCTACTGACCCATGGGGAGCAGGTCCATGTCCCCCCCGGATTAGACCAATGACCCACCCCCCGGATAATCATAATGACCCACCCAGTCTGGTCATCCCCACTCAAGGATGGAGCACTGTACCAGACCCAGCAGCACAAGCTAGTCAGGTCCAACTCACACCCACCCACACACACTCATGTATTTATCTAACCTATTTTTTAAACTACACAACGTTTTAGCCTCAATAACTGTACTCGGGAGCTTGTTCCACTCATCCACAACTCTATTACCAAACCAGTGCATTCCTATATCCTTCCTGAATCTGAATTTTTCCAACTTGAAACCAATGCTGCTAGTCCTGTCTTGGCTGGAAATTTTCAGCACACTATTTACATCCCCTTTATTTATTCCTGTTTTCCATTTATACACCTCGATCATATCCCCCCTAATTCTACGCCTTTCGAGAGAGTGCAGATTCAGGGCCCTCAGTCTAATCTCATAGGGAAGATTTCTGATACACGGGATCATCTTTGTCATCCTCCTTTGTACGTTTTCCAGAGCATTTATATCCATTCTGTAATACGGTGACCAGAACTGAGCATCATAGTCTAAATGAGGCCTAACCAAGGATATATAGAGTTGAAGAACAACCTGAGGACTTCTATTATTTATACTTCTAGATACGAAGCCAAGAATTCTGTTAGCTTTACTGCGAACAATAATGCACTGTTGTCTTGGTTTTAGGTTACTGCTAACCAGAACTCCTAAATCCTTTATATATGGCATGGTTATTTAACTGCCCAACATTTAGAACTTTGCATTTGTCAATATTAAACTGCATCTGCCACTTCTCCGACCATTGCGTCAGTCTAATCAAATCATCCTGGAGTGCTCTAATGTCCTCATTAGAATGAATTGGACGGCCTATTTTGGTGTCATCAGCAAATTTGCTTATGTCGCTATTTATTCCCTCATCTATGTCGTTTATGTAAATTGTGAACAACAACGGGCCCAACACTGACCCCTGAGGAAGACCGCTTGTGACGTGCCCTCATTCTGATTTCTCCCCATTTATGCAAACTCTCTGCTGTCTATTTGTCAGCCATGCCTCTACCCAGGAAAAAATTTCTCCTCCTATTCCGTGTGCCTTAAGTTTCCTCAATAGCCTCTGGTGTGGAACTCTATCGAAAGCCTTACTGAAGTCCATATACACAATATCATATTCATTACCATGATCTACCTCCTCAAACACCTTAGTGAAAAAAGTTAGTAAATTCGTAAGACAGGAACGCCCCTTTGTAAAACCGTGTTGAGAATCATTAATCAATCTGTGCCTGTCAAGATGGCTACGAATTGCTTCGGCAATTATTGATTCCATAAATTTTCCCACTATGGAGGTAAGGCTTATTGGTCTATAGTTCGAAGCCAAGGACCTGTCACCTGCCTTGTAAATTGGTATTACATTTGCCATTTTCCACTTATCAGGCACTATGCCAGTTTGTAGTGATATGTTAAAAAGATTAGCCAAAGGTATGCTAAGCTCCTCTTTACATTCCTTTAACACCCTTGCAAACAGTTCATTAGGACCTGGGGATTTGTTAGGTTTTAGTTTCTCTATTTGTCTGAGGACCATGTCACTAGTCACCACAATAGTACATAGTTTATTATCATCCTGTTCTACGTAATCTATTATTTCAGGAATATCGCTAGTATTTTCCTGGGTGAAAACTGAGAGGAAGTAGGTATTTAGAATTTCACACATATCCTTATCACTGTCAGTGATCTGACCATAGTTACTCTTAAGTGGGCCAATCTTGTCCCTAATCTTACTTCTGTATACCTGAAAGAACCCTTTTGGGTTAGTCTTTGAATCCCTTGCGACCTTAGCCTCATAATCTCTTTTTGTTTTTCTTATTCCTTTTTTTATTTCTCTCTGTAATTGAATATATTGATTTCTTAACTGCCCATCCCCTCTTTTGATACGCCTATATATGCCTCTCTTTTGACCAATGAGATGTTTTAATCTATTGTTCATCCATTTGGGATCATTTTTGTTAGATCTAATTTCCCTACTCGGAACAATAGTTGTCTGGGCAGCTAGAACTATGCTCTGAAAAATGTCATATTGGCAACCAAGATCACCTACCTGACCCATAGTCAGGACATCCCAATTTAGCCCACCCAAGTAATTTTTCAGTCCCATGAAGTCGGCCAAGCGAAAATCTGGGACAGAGATTTGATTGCAGTTATCTGGGTAATTCCATGATATATTGAAACTAAGTGATTTGTGATCACTTTCCCCAAGCTCATCATTAACCTCAAGATTATTAATTAGTGAATCTTTGTTGGCAAGAACCAAGTCAAGCAGATTGTTTCCTCTAGTTGGTTCTGTCACAACCTGTTCTAAAAAGCAATCCTGAACCGTATCAAGAAAGTCACTAGACTCAGATTTCCTGTCATATTGTTCCAATCAATTTGTCTAAAGTTAAAATCTCCCATTATCACATTTTCGTATCTAGATGCCTTATGAATTTCGTCCCATAACAGCTTATTGCACTCCCTACCAAGGTTTGGGGGCCTATATATCACACCCAAAATTAATTTGTCACGACCCTCGAGAAACTGAAGCCAAACAGATTCTGTGTTCGATGTTTCTAATCTTATATCATGTCTAAGACAACAATTTAAATTTTCTCTGACATACATCGCCACACCACCACCCTTCCTGTTGACCCTATCAGTGTGGAATAGTTTATAACCCTGTATGTTGCATTCAGAAGGCATTTCTCTATCTTTCAGGTTGAACCAGGTCTCTGTTATACCAATAATATCTATATTACCTACACTTGCAAGTAATTTTAGCTCATCTATCTTATTTCTTAGACTCCTACTATTTGTATAGTAAACCTTAAGGGAGCTAGTCACTCGTTGCCCTCTACTATCTCTCTTTGTTTGTTGATCAATTGATTTGCCATTACTAGCAACTTTATTTTGAATATTGTCTTTTAAACATATCCCTGAGGTATCCCGGTAATAACTGCTGTTTTTAACCCTAATGCTGCAGCCTGATTGTTTCCCACAAACACCCATACCTCTATAATCTATCAGTTTAAATTCCTAGACAAGTCATCAATTACCCTCTCAATTGAATTGGCTAATGGAACCACTCCATCCCCAGAGAGATGAACCCCATCCCTTGCATACTTATCACGTTTGCCAAAGAAAAGGTCCCAGTTATCAATGAATGGGATTGCAAGTTCCTTGCAGTACCTGTCTAGCAAGCAATTTATACCAATTGCCCTAGACATCCATTCATTACCCACTCCCTTTCTAGGCAAGATGCTACATATGACTGGGATCCCTCCCTTAGACCTAACTACTTCTATGGCTGACCTGTACTTATCCAGCATCTCCTCTCTCCTGCCCTTCCCAATGTCATTACCCCCAGCACTAAGACAGATAATGGGCTTGTTCCCATTACCTGCCATAATATTATCCAACCTGCTGACTATGTCGCCAACACCAGCTCCAGGAAGACACACTCTCTGTCTGACCTGTCTGTCTCTGTTACAAAATGCACGGTCCATATATCTTACCTGAGAATCACCTACTATTAAAATATTCTTACCTTGATTAGCAGGGGAATCGGTGGTACCTTCAACCTCACTAACCACTGAAGTACACTCGTCTTGGAGAACAGAGAATCGATTTCCTACCTTCACATCTTCTCTATTTACTCTCATCTTCCTTCTTCCTGAACTGTGAACCACTTGCCACTTAAAGCTGCTGCCACTATCACTGCTGGTGACCATTCCTTCCATACCAGCTAAATCCTTCTCACACTCGCTCCCAAACTCATCTATGCGAAGCTTCAGCTTCCTATTTTCCTCCTGAAGAAGTAGAATCTCCTTCTTCAACACTTGAACCTGGGATTCTAAAACACTACAACAAGCCATGGTATGGGTAACAGCCCACGCTAACTCCCAGGAGCACTTGAAAACTGACCTCAGCGTATATATATATATATATATATATATATATATATATATATATATATATATATATATATATATATATATATATATATATTTTTTTATTTATTTATTTAGCTGTGCCGGAAAGAAGAGTAAAGAGACTAGCCTCAACGATAATTAAATCCTTAAGAGATTTTCCTAGAGCTGGTAACCTCATTCGCCTTCCCCGTCAACACAAAAAAGGGAGAGGCAGAACCCGCACTCACTCCACTGACAGTGAAAAAGTCAAAGTCCAGGTGAGCAAGAAAATTGAAGAGGGCAACACAGTGGGGGCAATCAGAATTATTACCAGCGAAGATACAGTTGCTTCCAGGGATGCTGACACGGCTGAAGCACTTCGAGGAAAGCACCCTGCCAGGTAAACCAGTGGCACCAACAGTTCCAACGCCTCTGTCCCCACTGTGGAACCACTGATTGTGGAAGACTCAGACATTTACAAAGCAATAATGTCGTTCCCATCTGGCTCTGCTGGGGGTTACACTGGAATAAGGCCACAGCATTTAAAAGAAATGGTTAATCCAGTTATTGGGGAAATTGCAGAGACACTGCTTTCAGAGATCACAAGGTTCGTCAACAATTCCTTGGCTGGTCTGATTCCTGATGAAATTAGACCTTTCTTTTTTGGTGCAACACTTTGTGCACTTAAAAAGAAGGATGGAGGAATTCGGCCAATTGCAGTAGGCAACATGTTACGCCGCCTCGTATCCAAAGCTGCTGTTCGAAGAATTAGTACAGAGGCAGCCATGATGCTTCAACCAAACCAGCTTGGCTTTGGGGTCTCTCAAGGAAGTGAAGCAGCGGTTCATGCAACAAGGGCGTATATCAACAACCTGCCTGAGGACAATGCAGTGGTAAAATTAGATTTCAAGAATGCATTCAATCTCCTGAAAAGAGACGTGGTATTAGCAGCAGTACAAGAACATTTCCCTGGTCTCTTCCCTTTTGTTGCAGCTGGGTATAGCAAGGAATCAATGCTTCTCTTTGGAGAGCATGAAATCACATTATCGGAGGGTGTCCAACAAGGAGATCCTCTTGTACCATTTCTCTTCTGTAAAGCAGTTAGGGAAATCACGGTCAGACTGACCAGCGAGCTAAACATCTGGTTCCTAGATGATGGCACACTAGCAGGTACAAATGAGTCCTTCCTACATGATCTTACACAGGTAATGACACGGGGACAGGAAATGGGTCTCATCCTAAATCTATCCAAATGTGAAATCATCTCAGTCAATCAACAAGTGATAAATGCAGTGAGATCAAAACTACCAGGAGCAGCAGTCATTGCCCTCACAAATAGTGTCTTGATAGTAGCACCTCTGGGAAGCGATGCCATTGACACAATTCTCAGGAAGAAATTGGAAGAGTTAAGGAGAATGGAACAACGAATAGGCAATCTGGACACCCACGATGCCTTGTACCTTCTCACAAAGTGCTTGAGTCTGCCCAAGTTGACATATTTCCCAAGATGTGCACCTTCATATGATAACCCTATACTGCACGAATATGACAGTATCCTGAGGCAGATTTTTACGAAAGTACTTAACCTTACTCTAGAAGACGGGTAGTGGAACCAAGTTACAGTTCCAGTCAGACTAGGAGGCACTGGTGTCCGCAAGTCATCACAGATTGCGTTACCTGCTTTTCTGTCCTCATGTATTGCATCCAGAGGGCTTGTAGCAGCGATTCTCCCTGAACATCTTAGGGACAAGATTGGAGTCCAGGACCAAAAGTTCATTGACGGAGCCATGATCTGGGATACTCTAACGGGCTCAGAAACCAGACCTGCTCCCCCCAACAACTACAAACAATCGCACTGGGGTGGTCCAATAGTGGAAAATATAGCCTCAACAATGCTTCAGAGTGTGTCAGAGAAGGATAGAGCCCGCCTCCTGGCAGTGAGAGCCCCTCATGCAGGGGATTTTCTGTTGTCTGTTCCCAACTCCAGCCTTGGCACACACCTCGACCCACAGACCATCCGCATTGGTGTTGCCCTTCGACTTGCCGCCCCTATTCTCGCCGAACACAGGTGTATTTGTGACAGTGAAGCCGCGGACCGATTCGGGTACCATGGTCTTGTGTGCCGTAAATCCGAGGGAAAGATTGCAGTACATGAGGAGGTTAATAACATTATCAAGAGGAGCCTCACAACAGCCGGAATGCCCAGCAGTAAGGGAGCCACCCCAGCTATGCAGATCTGATGGCAGCCAGAAGCGTCCAGATGGTATCACCCTTCAAGCCTGGACAGATGGGAAGCAGGTGGTGTGGGACTATACATTGGCTGATACCTATCTCCAATACACCAGGGAGGAAGGAGGGGCAGCTGCCAGCTTCAGAGAGTCCCAAAAGTCTAGAAAATATGGAGAACTTGCCCAGTATTATGTTTGTTCCCATAGGCTCAGAGACCCTTGGCTCATGGGAAAAGAATGCATCTAAATTCTTTAAGGAGCTGGGAAAAAGACTCATCAGAGTAACTAGGGATCCCAGGGCAGCTAGTTTTCTGTTCCAGCGGCTCAGTGCGGCTGTTCAAAGGGGTAATATCTGCTGTATTTTGGGAACAAAAGCTGGATGACATTTTCGCCTTATAATCGGTGATACACACGTAACAACATGTACCGTATATGCCACCTTTATATCAACAATGTATCTCTTAAATCTTTTGTACCATATTATGTAATAAAATATTCCTATCGGTAATATATATATATATATATATATATATATATATATATATATATATATATATATATATATATATATATATATATATATATTTATTTATATATATATATATATATATATATATATATATATATATATATATATATATATATATATATATATATATATATATATAAATAAATATATATATATATATATATATGCAATAAGATCACAGTAAACAGGTGATTTCAAAATATGCAAAACAACCACTCTGAAAGAATAGAGAAATTCCAAGTGCTTTCGTGACTACTCACATTATCAAGGAACTATGAAAGTAAAGCATCCAAGGAAGCTATTTCAATAAAACAATAAAACTTCTACTGAAAGGCAAAGATGAATTAGTCAAACAATTTACTTCCACTAATCCATCTTTACCTTACATGTATGGACTAATAAAAACACACAAACCAGGGAATCCAGTCAGACCAATTATTAGCTCCATAGGGTCAGTTTCATATAAATTATCCAAATGGCTTGTTGATATTTTGAGCCCTATTGTTGGCAAAATTTCTAACTTTAATGTTAAAAACAACATAGACTTGGTTGATAAATTAAGCTCCTTGACTGACTTAAATGATTTTAACATGGTTAGTTTTGATGTTACTTCCTTGTTTACGAAAGTTCCTGTTGATGATTTATTAAGTTTCTTATCTGAAGAACTCGTTAACTATGATTTACCATTGCCAGTTCCTACTATCATTAAACTTATTAAACTTTGCATTGTTGATGCAAAATTTGTATTTAATGATAAGTTTTACACTCAGAAGTTTGGTATGGCAATGGGAAATCCTCTTTCACCTGTTCTTAGTAACCTATACATGGAATTTTTTGAAACAAGGTTGCTTAACACAATCCTCCCTAATAGAGCTAAATGGTTCAGATATGTTGATGATATTTTGTGTCTTATGCCCAAAAATGTAAATATACACCATTTCCTTGGAAAATTAAATAGCTTAGCCCATTCTATAAACTTTACTGTTGAGTTTGAAGAAAATAACTCATTGCCTTTTCTAGATGTTTTAATTATTAAGGGTAATAATGAATTCAAATTTAAAATTTACAGAAAACCTACAAATAACTGTTCCTATGTCCACTATTATTCCTCGCATCAAGATAGAGTCAAACTGTCTGTTTTCTCATCAATGTTTTTGAGAGCTTTACGAATTTGTAGTCCTGAGTTCATAGATGAGGAAATATCCAAAATTTATGAAATAGGTAATGATTTAAAATACCCAAGAAATGTAATTGATAAATCTTTTAAAGTTGCTAGAAACACTTTTTATAATCCAAAAAGGGACAACCAGCCTTATTCAACTAAAAATATGTTGGTTCTCCCTTACCATGAAAACTTGGTTGATATGCCTTCTCTTCTTAAGACTTTTAATATTAAAGTTGTATTCAAAAATCTTGATACAGTGAAAAAACTTTTGATAAAGAATTCCCCCCAAAATGCTGATGGATGTGTCTATAAGATTCCTTGTAAAATTTGCGATAAAGTTTATTACGGTCAAACTGGTAAAAATCTCGAACTAAGATTAAAACAACATAAATATAGCATTAGAACTGGACAAGATTCCAATGCTCTATTTATTCATGTAAGAGATTTTAACCATCCAATTGATTTTCAAAAAGTTGAGAAAGTAGTATCAAGCAAATCCATGGTCGACAGGAATATAATTGAATCTTGTTTCATAAAAAGCAGTTTTGACAATAATATAAATATTTCCTTTGGTTTATATAAATTAGATCCATTTATAATTAATAGAATTTGGGAAGAATTTAATAATACACTGGACAAATAATAATTTTTAAACTTTCTTGGGTAGAATAGTTTGTGGGTGAGTTGTGTAAAGGACCTATCCAGTTGGGTCGGCGCGCGTCAGGTGTTTAACCGTTGTGGGATCTGATAGTGAGGTGTTGGCCAGACCCCTTATATAGCTTCCTTGGATGCTTTACTTTCATAGTTCCTTGATAATGTGAGTAGTCACGAAAGCGCTTGGAATTTCTCTATTCTTTCAGAGTGGTTATTTTGCATATATATATATATATATATATATATATATATATATATATATATATATATATATATATATATATATATATATATATATATATATATATATATGTATATATATATATATATATATATATATGTATATACATATATATATATACGTATATATATATATATATATATATATATATATATATATATATATATATATATATATATATATATATATATATATAAAATATATATATGTATATATATATATATATATATATATATATATATATATATATATATATATATATATATATTATATATATATATATATATACATATATATATATATATATATATATATATATATATATATATATATATATATATATATATATATATATATATATATATATATATTACCAGATGACTGTGAAACAGAAACCTGTAACTGTTTTACATGATGGTAGGATTGCTGGTGTCTTTTTCTGTCTCATAAACACGCTAGATAACAGGGATATCTTGCTACTCCAACTTACACTTTGGTCACACTTCACAGACATGCACATGCATATATATATACATACATCTAGGTTTTTCTCCTTTTTCTACATAGCTCTTGTTCTTCTTTATTTCTTCTATTGTCCATGGGGAAGTGGAAAAGAATCTTTCCTCCGTAAGCCATGCGTGTCGTATGAGGCGACTAAAATGCCGGGAGCAATGGGCTAGTAACCCCTTCTCCTGAAGACATTTACTAAAAAAGAGAAGAAGAAAAACTTTATAAAACTGGGATGCTTGAATGTGCGTGGATGTAGTGCAGATGACAAGAAACAGATGATTGCTGATGTTATGAATGAAAAGAAGTTGGATGTCCTGGCCCTAAGCGAAACAAAGCTGAAGGGGGTAGGGGAGTTTCGGTGGGGGGAAATAAATGGGATTAAATCTCGAGTATCTGAGAGAGTTAGAGCAAAGGTAGGGGTAGCAGTAATGTTGAATGATCAGTTATGGAAGGAGAAAAGAGAATATGAATGTGTAAATGCAAGAATTATGTGGATTAAAGTAAAGGTTGGATGCGAGAAGTGGGTCATAATAAGCGTGTATGCACCTGGAGAAGAGAGGAATGCAGAGGAGAGAGAGAGATTTTGGGAGATGTTAAGTGAATGTATAGGAGCCTTTGAACCAAGTGAGAGAGTAATTGTGGTAGGGGACCTGAATGCTAAAGTAGGAGAAACTTTTAGAGAGGGTGTGGTAGGTAAGTTTGGGGTGCCAGGTGTAAATGATAATGGGAGCCCTTTGATTGAACTTTGTATAGAAAGGGGTTTAGTTATAGGTAATACATATTTTACATATATATATATATATATATATATATCTATATATATATATATATATATATATATATATATATATATATATATATATATATATATATATATATATATATTGCATATATACATATATATATATATATATGTATATATATATATATATATATATATATATATATATATATATATATATATATATATATATATATATATATATATATATATATATATATATATATATATATATATATATATATATATATATATATATACATATATACATATATACCCCGCTCGTCACAGGCGCCCAATGTGATACCTCATCACGTACCATGACTCGTTGTTGCCTCCCTGTCAGGTATTCTCTGATCCATTGCAGTGCCCTTCATGTTATACGCGCCTGATCCTCTAGCTTCTGCACTAATCTTTTGTGAGGAACTCTGTCGAAGGCTTTCTTGCAGTCCAAGAAAATGCAATCTACAAACCCCTCTCTCTCGTGTCTTACTCCTGTTAAGCTGTCATAAAACTCCAGTAGGTTTGTGACACAGAATTTGCCTTTCCTGAATCCGTGCTGGTTGTCGTTTAATATTTTTCCGTTCCAGGTGCTCCACCACTCTCGTCCTGATAATCTTCTCTATGACTTTGCATACTATACTCGTCAGTGACACTGGTCTACAGTTTAGTGCTTCGTTTCTGTTTCCTTTCTTAAAAATGAGGGCTACATATGCCGTCTTCCATACCTTGGGAAGTTGTCAAGTTTCAAATTATGTGTTGAAAATTGTGGTTAGTGGCACACACAGTGTCTCTGCTCCCTCTCTAAGGACCCACGGAGAGATGTTGCCTTTGAGGTATCGAGGTCACTTAGCAGCTTCTTCATCTCCTCCTTGGTTGTGTGTATTTCATCCAACACTTGTTGGCATATCCCTTGCAGGTGTACCCCTCTGTTCTGTCTTCTCAGAGTCCTTTCTGTCTCCATTGTAAATACTTCCTTTAATCTCGTGTTGGTCGTTTTTTGTGAGCTCCCCATCTTCTTTCCTTAGCCTGATCACCTGGTCCTTGACTGATGTCTTCCTCCTGATGTGGCTATACAACAGTTTCGGGTCAGACTTGACTTTCGATGCTGTTGTTTTCGTACTGTCGTTGGGCCTCCCTCCTTATCTGTGCATACTCGTTCCTGGCTCTTCGACTAATCTCTTTATTTTCTTGGATCCTTTGCCTTCTGTACTTTTTCCATTCTCCTGTGCACTTAGTTTTTGCCTCCCTACACCTTCGGGTAAACCAGGGATTCGCTTTGGTCTTCCCATTATTTATGTTGCCCTTGGTAACAAATTTTGTTGTTACGTACTCCATCATCTCGTTTACCGACTTTTCTACCAATTCTCTATCCCATTGAACCTCCTGCAGGAAGTTCCTCATATCTGTGTAGTCCCACCTTTTGTAGTTTGGCTTTTCCTATTCTACTCTTATTACCCTCTCCACTTGTAACTCTATGTGTGTGTACTCACCTAGCTGTGGTTGCAGGGGTTGAGTCATAGCTCCTGGCCCCGTGTGTGTGTGTGTGTGTGTGTGTGTGTGTGTGTGTGTGTGTGTGTGTATGTGTGTGTGTGTGTGTGTGTGTGTGTGTGTATGTGTGTGTGTGTGTGTGTGTGTGTGTGTGTGTGTGTGTGTGTGTGTGTGTGTGTGTGTGTGTGTGTGTGTGTGTGTGTGTGTGTGTGTGTGTGTGTGTGTGTGTTTGTGAGTTTAATGTTCGTGTGACTGGTGTAGGAATGATGTGAGTCCGTAGTGATTATGTGAGTTCAGTAGTGATGATAAATGCTGTCTCACAAATCTGCTAGAGCTGTATTACACAGTAACTAAAGTTATGCAGGATAGAGGGTTGATTACACTATGTTTTTAGTCTCCCAGATGACGATACAGTATCCCACAAGAGCATGACACAACACCTACAGGGGCAGGCAGGAGTTACAGGGAAAGCACTACAGCAAATTCAAGGAATACTTAACGGGAAGGCAGCAACGAGTTGCTGTCTGGGAGGAGGTGTCGGAATGGGTAAGTGTGACTAGTGGGGTTCCACAAGGGTCAGTTCGGTACTTGAACAGACATGAAAGAGGAAATCGAGGCAGAGGCTTATTTCATGGATAATAATTTGCTTAATGAAATTGTTATAACAATGCCTACCAATGGGAAAGGTTTGAAACCGATCAGAAAGGGCATTTTTTAGCAAATGATCTGAATCCAACTATTCTAAGTATTTGTTGGTTATTGTACAAAAATCAGTATCAATATTTATTCAATAAAACCGGCTAATTTGTCATGCAATAGCAGCTGTGCTTTGTGTTCAAGAAACACACCTTTGGTGAAAATTTGTACTTTAGCAGATGATTCATTCTCCAGTTAAAGCGAGGATTCCAATGATTCCAAGAATTTTTCCTATTTTCCGACATCAACAAATTTTCCTGCATACAAACAAAGCTTAACAGGTATTTGTCGTGGCACTCTGATAAACCAACCATTAAATACTGAAGCCGTCCAGATGACGTCAACTGAGATATATTTAACCTGATCTAACGGGAATGAAAATAGTTCCACGCCATTTTTTCACTTAAAATAATCAGATCTGTTCCTACACAGTTACACTTGACGTCTAACTAGGAGACAACGTTCTTCTCCGAACGTTCCAAGTTCCGCCACTGAGTTTTGGAAGTTATCCCAGCCATTCCTGGCTGCTGGGGGCGGGTTCGGTAACTCTGGTCACAGGACCCAAGAACATACTAATTGTTCCAAGAATTAGCTCCTCCTTACCTTACACAAGTGCTGAATTTTGAGGCCAGTTGCATGAAGTAAATATTAGAAGGAAGAAAAAAAGAAGGAAACAGAAAAAACTCATTCATCATGTTAAAAGTATCCATCCATTCGGGGTATATAATAATAATAATAATAATAATAATAATAATAATAATAATAATAATAATAATAATAATAATAATAATAATAATAACAGTAATAATAATAGTGTTAATAATAATAAAAATATTATTCCTATTATTCTTCTTGTTATTATTTATAATAATAATAATAATAATAATAATAATAATAATAATAATAATAATAATAATAATAATAATAATAATAATGAACAGGTGTTCATAGAACTAAACAGGTTTTTACGGTAAAAGTATAAAAGCCTTCGCGAAGGAGGTAAACAAATGAAACCAAGAGATCTTCACGAGAAAAGAAGAGAGAATCCCAGTTCTGAAGCATTTGTGATGAATGAAGGAATGGTTACTGAAGCACCAGGTGAAGCCTAACGCATGAGAAGCTCCACTGCATAACCGAGTATTTACTTTGCATACGCAAGATGAAGCCCAGAATCTGAACGATCCTCCTACAAGGATCCTCAGTGGATATCTGAGGGATCCTCCTGCAAGAATATCCAATAAGTCACTCTTGACCGACCTACCAATAAGGCAGCGTCTCTCTCTGGTACTTATCGGACAGAAGACAGCCATTATAACCCCTGGCGCTGAATGACTCAAACTGGCTTAACGCTCTATATTTTCTTCATGATATTCATTAGACAGAACTGATGACATACTTCTGACTGACGTAAAATGCAACACAAACGTTATACACGCTACAGAAAAAATAATACGTTGAGCGAAATGACAGAGTATCACTTTTTAGTCGTCTATAAGTGCTGAACTCCCAGTGGTCACTCAGCACCTGGAAAATGGGAGGAAATTAGGATTCACGAAATCGTTATAGCACGATTGCAAACAAACCACGGAACGGGTGGGATTTGAACTCATGGCTTACGCACTGGATTGGAGTTTTACGACTCACTCGCCATGGGTTCAAACCCCACCCGTTCCGTGGTTTGGAGGTAATCTGCTTTTATTCAAGAAAGAAGGAGGGAGTTCCCAATCCTTGAATTATCAGTCAATGAATAAGATAAAGAGGAATGTTGAATACTTAAATTGAAAGGTTGATGTAAATTAGACATGCAGGAAGACAGGGGCAGACTGCATCTTCTGCTCAAAGAAACTTTTCAACACTATGCCTCACCAGAAATGTATCCAAAAACTGATGGTACAAGACGAGGTGACGGCATATAGTGAATGTTTCCTAAGCGACCAGAACACGTGAGCATAGAACACTCAGATTCACTTCAGGGACATTAGGAGCAACTTTTGTAATGAAGGCAGTTCCATAAGTGAAGTTGTGCAAGCTGCTCCATGCATGGATTTGAAGCACTTGTGCTGAAACCCATGACATTATCAAGCAACAACACCAGCCAGACGAAGGCGGTAATGACTCGTGTAGTCCAACAAGTGCTTCACTTGTATATGTAGACTGTATGCTGGAGCTACACGGCTACACGAGCCTCGCTTTGAGCCTAAAGAAGTCGTCTTGACGAAAAACTTAATCTTGTAAAATTCCTTCATTTGAAGTTTCTTTATCTGAAGTTCCTTCAAGCTCTGCGTCTGTCATCTGTCTCTCCGGGTTCCTTGCAGTCCGCTCTGTATTTTGCAACCAAAAGCTCAACAGAAAACAGTAGAATATGAACCAAATGCGCCAGACAGATGGATAGGGATAGTTATTATCTTCATGGAGGGGCGTAAGAGGGATCAAGATCTAGAGCTTGAGCATGTCAGCACTCTTATTTAGACGTACTGATTATGGTATGCTCGGCCTTGCAAACACTCTTAATTAGGCGCACTGATCATAGTGCTGTCGGCCTTGAGAGTAATGATATGAGTGGCATTATATAAGTGCACAGTGAAGGTCAACTCAATACATGAATGCTAATGTTTGTATGACATAACTCAAGGTGGTGGGTTTGCCCACACCCGTTGCTTAAATATTAAAGAGACGGAGCCCACGATCTAGGGATCGATCCCTGCTTCCCCCTCAATTTGGCATGGTTAAGTACAGCACGTTAATACACACAAACACATACACACACACACACACACACACACACACACACACACACAGTTAATAGTTTCGAGACAAGGGTTGACAAGCCAACAGTGGATTAAAACGCTAGAGAGTCATGAATCTCCTAACTCAACCAAGTGATTATACACACAATTTGTAAACAATACCTCTGAATCGCAATATTGTTTAAACAGCCAAGCAGAGAACTACACAAATTGACTCACTAACACCTAAGCTGGATGTATATCTCAGTTTCCATGGTAACACAAAGAACTGTGTATATTTACATAACGGATGCTTCTACGTCCTTTTACAACTGGCTCACATTTTTCCCATTCAGTTGCTGCTGTCCGTACCAGTGGACGTGTCCAAAGACACTTCTACTTGGAATTAATTTACATTTGTTTTTCTTAAATGTAAGCTCAGCTGACACAATTTAAAATTATAAGTTGCTGAATAAACTTTTGTTGCTTTTTTTTAATGTCTGTTTGTTGAGTTTTATCAGTTCGTGAGACAATTTCCGGTAAACAGAGCGAAACGTTATTCCGGGAAAAGCTTGTTCTGCAGCTTGTGCCTTTGTCTTCATGCTTGTTAATACGACATTTCATCCCACAGTTCTTTGAGTGACGATGTTTTGTGGTGGTGGTGGTGGTGTGCTGGGAACAAGGTGCGCGCGCACACATCTGAAAGTGTTGAGGCAACTTGCAGACGGTAGCGCTCCAGGCACCTCACTCTTGGCCTGAGTGCCACACCGAAGACTCCACAGGCTTCCTTACCTGAGCTCCCACCATCGTCACCTCAGATGGGGCACCACCATTAAAACTACACACTAGAGCGACAGCCCGCCATCACCGCCACGACGGAGGAACCACCGCCACTAAAGCAACGGTATCACAGGAGACACCACTACCGTCATAACCACATCGGAGACACCACCATACCTTCGGCATCACCACCGCCAGAGCTCCACAACTCCTGAAACCTCGCCCACCTCTTCTGCGTGAATTTAAGAGAACCTCGAAGACAGATTGGCTCTTGGAAACAGAAAATTCAGAGTACTGGCTTCACTCTACAAGCATCCACCATCTTCGAGAGCGGATTAGTGAGCCCTTGTGGTCTGTCTTGTGTCAAGCCGGGCCTGATTCTTACACTTCTGGTAAGAGGTTCGACGCAGAGGCAAGCCGATGGACTTCATCAAGAACCCGGTAAGGTTGACCAATTTAACTCACGAAATCGTAATGACACAATTACAAACAAACCATACCACGGGTGGGGTTTGAACCCGCGGTCAGAGAGTCTCAAAACTCCAGACCTTCGCGTTAGCCACTGGGCCAGCTAGCCACAATAAGATTCATCCAACTAGGTATACTTCTACACCATAGGTGTAGGTGTAGAAATACACCCGCGGGTTCAAACCCCACCCGTGGTATGGTTTGACCTACTTAGCTGCAATAGTAAAAATATTATTTTGGAGGGAGGACATGTTCTTTATCAAATTAAAAAAAAAAAAGAAGTGACTCCCTAGTAGATATTGCAGTTGGACAAAGGGTTAACCAATTACTCGAAGAGGATATTATGGAAGCATCGGTTTGTTCTGGATTATTACTGAGACACGTCCTGGTACTAGTCGACAATAGACCTAAACGTTGTTTTAAGTTTTCTCTTCAAATTGTGTGTTAGTTTTCAATTGTTTCAGCTACTGTACTGTGACTTGTTCTCTGAGGTGTTCCAATATAAGTGTTCCTTGTAAGTACGCACAACACTTTATGTACACATCACTATATGCATATACAGCACTGTAAGCAGGCACAGCACTGTAAGTACACATAACATTAAGTACAACACTATAAGTACACAATATTGTAAGTACACAATATTGTAAGTACACATAACGCGATAGGTAAACACAGCATTGTAAATACACACATTGTAAGTACACAGCACATGAGTACACACAACACATGAGTATACCATAAGAACTTTATAATCAAATACTAAAACATGACCTCCTCTCTCGACGATACTGATTGTTGACTACTGAGAGTTGCTGGCACCATCGCCCACGCTGTCTGCTCCCAGAAAAGATTTTCTGGTTGATGGCCTCTTCGATGAGGTTGGTGAAGCTTGAAGTATAAAATTCGACGCTGACACTTGAAGACAAGATGAAACAATGCAGCAGGTCTTCTGGGCCATACTAGGCAGGTCCAACACACCCCTACCAACACGCACTAATTAGTGTCTTTACGTATTTTTGAAGCTATCCATGGCTCTTCCTTCAACAGGGAACTAATGATAATTCTCCTTATATATATATAGAGAGAGAAAGGGTGCAATGAAACTATGGTTCTTTCGTACCCATTACTTATCTCATAGCGTAGTACTGCTCCTCCCTTCCTTTCCATTACCTGCTACATCTTACAACTTCCCGTGCATCTCAGTGTGCAGATTTACAGTCAGAACCGCCAACAATTTCTCAATATAAGTTTTGCTAAGTCTAATTTTTTATGTCCATGTGCTCCAGTGTGTACAATTTTAGAGAGTTTTTAGGCGTCACAAATAATTTACATGTTAGACCGAACTCAAATAGGCAGAGAAAGTTGTCTCAATAATTCTCTAAGACCTGGAAAATCTCGTGCTGAAGAAGCTTCAATAGGACTTGTAGAATACAGCAATAACCCAACTACGAAGTTCTCAAGTGGCTTTAAAAGTGTATTTTCACCGGCTTGACAAGCCCCTTCACGCAACGAACGAACACAAAAACAAATGACAAACTGCACCACAGGTATATATGACTGTATCACACCAGGTATATATTACTATATCACACCAGGTATATATTACTATATCACACCAGGTATATATTAATGTATCACACCAGGTATATATTAATGTATCATACCAGGTATATATTACTATATCACACCAGGTATATATTACTATATCACACCAGGTATATATTAATGTATCATACCAGGTATATATTAATGTATCATACCAGGTATATATTACTATATCACACCAGGTATATATTAATGTATCACACCAGGTATATATTACTGTATCATACCAGGTATATAATACTATATCACACCAGGTATATATTACTATATCACACCAGGTATATATTAATGTATCACACCAGGTATATATTAATGTATCATACCAGGTATATATTACTATATCACACCAGGTATATATTACTATATCACACCAGGTATATATTAATGTATCATACCAGGTATATATTAATGTATCATACCAGGTATATATTACTATATCACACCAGGTATATATTAATGTATCACACCAGGTATATATTACTGTATCATACCAGGTATATAATACTATATCACACCAGGTATATATTACTATATCACACCAGGTATATATTAATGTATCACACCAGGTATATATTAATGTATCATACCAGGTATATATTACTATATCACACCAGGTATATATTACTATATCACACCAGGTATATATTACTATATCACACCAGGTATATATTAATGTATCACACCAGGTATATATTAATGTATCATACCAGGTATATATTACTATATCACACCAGGTATATATTACTATATCACACCAGGTATATATTACTGTATCACACCAGGTATATATTAATGTATCATACCAGGACTTTGTAAATTGTCTCTTATATGCGCAGGTTATTTGTGTATTGTTCCAGTCACGGTATTGAGTATTAATGCCTTTTCAGTGTTTCGGTGAGCAGGAAATCCCTTCCTAAAATCATTTGTAAAAGCAACTGCTCACGAAGATATTTCTCCCTTAACTGTTAGTAATAATATGTCACAAGTTATATACACACTGATGGATCTGTGCAGGAGTCTACTGGCAGGACTGCATCTTGTTGCAACCTCCCTGGATAAGCCAGCAACCCTGACAACCTAGCAACCCTGACAACCTAGCAACCCTGACAACCTAGCAACCATGACAACCTAGCAATCTTGATAACCTAGGAACTGGGCGTCTACACTGAGCTGTTTGCCATCCCAGTGGCGCTAAAATTAACTTACGACACTGAGCCGCAGAACCCATAGTCTGATCCTTCAGGGCACAGACCCCATAGTCTGGACCTTCAGGGCACAGACCCCATAGTCTGGACCTTCAGGGCACAGACCCCATAGTCTGGACCTTCAGGGCACAGACCCCATAGTCTGGACCTTCAGGGAACAGACATCATAGTCTGGACCTTCAGGGCACAGACCCCATAGTCTGGACCTTCAGGGCACAGATCTCATAGTCTGAACCTTCAGGGCACAGACCCCATAGTCTGAACATTCAGGGGACAGACTCCATAGTCTGAACCTTCAGGGCACAGACCCCATAGTCTGAACCTAAGGGCACAGATCCCATAGTCTGAACCTTCAGGGCACAGACCCCAAAGTCTGAACCTTCAGGGCACAGACCCCATAATCTGATCCTTCAGGGCACAGATCCCATAGTCTGAACCTTCAGAGCACAGACCCCATAGTCTGGACCTTCAGAGCACAGACCCCAAAGTCTGCACCTTCAGGGCGCAGACCCCATAGTCTGGACCTTCGGGGCACAGACCCCATAGTCTGAACCTTCAGGGCACAGATCCCATAGTCTGAACGTTCAGGGCACAGACCCCATAGTCTGAACCTTCAGGGCACAGACCCCATAGTCAGGACCTTCAGGGCACAGATCCCATAGTCTGAACGTTGAGGGCACAGACCCCATAGTCTGGACCTTCGGGCACAGATCCCGTAGTCTGAACGTTCAGGGCACAGACCCCATAGTCTAAACCTTCAGGGCACAGACCCCATAGTCTGAGCCTTCAGGGTACAGATCCCATAATCTGAACCTTCAGGGCAGAGACCCCATAATCTGGGCGTTCAGGGCACAGATCCCATAGTCTGAACCTTCAGGGCACAAACCCCATAGTCTGAACCTTCAGGGAACAGATCCCATAGTCTGAACCTTCAGGGAACCAGACCCCATAGTCTGAACCTTCAGGGCACAGACCCCATAGTCTGGACCTCCAGGGCACAGACCCCATACTCTGGACCTTCGGGGCACAGACCCCATAGTCTGGACCTTCGGGGCACAGACCCCATAATCTGGACCTTCAGGGCACATATCCCATAGTCTGAACCTTCAGGGCGCAGACCCCATAGTCTAAACCTTCAGGGCACAGACCCCATAGTCTGAGCCTTCAGGGTACAGATCCCATAATCTGAACCTTCAGGGCACAGACCCCATAATCTGGGCCGTCAGGCACAGATCACATAGTCTGAACCTTCAGGGCACAGACCCCCAAAGTCTGAAGCTTCAGGGCACAGACCCCATAGTCTGGACCTTCAGGGCAGAGATCCCATAGTCTGAACGTTCAGGGCACAGACAAAATAGTCTGGACCTTCAGGGCACAGATCCCGTAGTCTGAACGTTCAGGGCACAGACCGCATAGTCTAAACCTCCAGGGCACAGACCCCATAGTCTGAGCCTTCAGGGTACAGATCCCATAATCTGAACCTTCAGGGCACAAACCCCATAATCTGGGCCTTCAGGGCACAGATCCCATAGTCTGAACCTTCAGGGCACAGACCCCATAGTTTGAACCTTCAGGGAACAGATCCCATAGTCTGAACCTTCAGGGCACAGACCCCATAGTCTGAACCTTCAGGGCACAGACCCCATAGTCAGGACCTCCAGGGCACAGACCCCATAGTCTGGACCTTCAGGGCGCAGACCCCATAGTCTGGACCTTCGGGGCACAGTCCCCATAGTCTGGACCTTCAGGGCACAGATCCCATAGTCTTAACCTTCAGGGCGCAGACCCCATAGTCTAAACCTTCAGGGCACAGACCCCATAGTCTGAGCCTTCAGGGTACAGATCCCATAATCTGAACCTTCAGGGCACAGACCACATAATCTGGGCCTTCAGGACACAGATCACATAGTCTGAACCTTCAGGGCACAGACCCCATAGTCTGAATCTTCAGAGCACAGACCCCATAGTCTGAACCTTCACGGCATAGACCCCATAATCTGAACCTTCAGGGCACACACCCCATAGTCTGAACCTTCAGGGCACAGACCCCATAGTCTGAACTTTCAGGTTACAGACCCCATAGTCTGAACCTTCAGGCCACAGACCCCATAATCTGAGCCTCAGGGCACAGATCCCATACTCTGAACCTTCAGGGCACAGACCCCATAGTCAGGACCGTCGGGGCACAGACCCCATAGTCTGAACCTTCAGGGCACAGACCCCATAGTCAGGACCTTCAGGGCGCAGACCCCATAGTCTGGACCTTCGGGGCACAGACCCCATAGTCTGGACCTTCAGGGTACAGATCCCATAGTCTGAACCTTCAGGGCACAGACCCAATAGTCTGAACCTTCAGGGCACAGATCCCATAGTCTGTACCTTCAGGGCACAGACCCCATAGTCTGAACCATCAGGGCATAGACCCCATAGTCTGAGCCATCAGGGCACAGATCCCATAGTCTGAACCTTCAGGGCACAGGCCCCTTAATCTGGACCTTCAGGGCACAGATCCCATAGTCTGAACTTTCATGGCACAGACCCCATAGTCTGAACCTTTAGGGCACAGATCCCATAGTCTGAACCTTCAGGGCACAGATCCCATAGACTGAACCTTCAGGGCACAGACCCGTAGTCTGAACCTTCAGGGCACAGACCCCATAGTCTGGACCTTCAGGGCACAGATCCCATAGTCCGAACCTTCAGGGCACATACCCCATAGTCTGATCCTTCAGGGCACAGACCCCATAGTCTGAGCCTTCAGGGCACAGACCGCACAGTCTGGACCTTCAGGGCACAGATCCCATTGTCTGAACCTTCAGGGCACAGACCCCATAGTCTGAACCTTCAGGGCACAGACCCCGTAGTCTGAGTCTTCAGGGCACAGATCCCATAGTCTGCACCTTCAGTGCACAGACCCCATAGTCTGAACCTTCAGGGCACAGACCCCATAGACTGGACCTTAAGTTCACAGATCCCATAGTCTGAACCTTCAGGGCACAGACCCCATAGTCTGAACCTTCAGGGCACAGACCCCATAGTCTGAGCCTTCAGGGCACAGATCCCATAGTCTGAACCTTCAGGTCACAGACCCCATAGTCTGAGTCTTCAGGGCACAGATCCCATAGTCTGAACCTTCAGGGCACAGACCCCATAGTCTGAACCTTGAGGGCACAGACCCCATAGTCTGCGCCTTCAGGGCACAGATCCCATAGTCTGAACCTTCAGGTCACAGACCCCATAGTCTGAGTCTTCAGGGCACAGATCCCATAGTCTGAACCTTCAGGGCACAGACCCCATAGTCTGAACCTTCAGGGCACAGACCCCATAGTCTGGACCTTCAGTTCACAGATCCCATAGTCTGAACCTTCAGGGCACAGACCCCATAGTCTGAACCTTCAGGGCACAGACCCCATAGTCTGAGCCTTCAGGGCACAGATCCCATAGTCTTAACCTTCAGGTCACAGACCCCATAGTCTGAGTCTTCAGGGCACAGATCCCATAGTCTGAACCTTCAGTGCACAGACCCAATAGTCTGAACCTTCAGGGCACAGACCCCATAGTCTGGACCTTCAGTTCACAGATCCCATAGTCTGAACCTTCAGGGCACAGTCCCCATAGTCTGAACCTTCAGGGCACAGACCCCATAGTCTGAGCCTTCAGGGCACAGATCCCATAGTCTGAACCTTCAGGTCACAGACACCATAGTCTGAATCTTCAGGGCACAGATCACATAGTCTGAACCTTCAGTGCACAGACCCCACAGTCTGAACTTTCAGGGCACAGACCCCATAGTCTGAACATTCAGGGCACGTATCCCATAGTCTGAATCTTCAGGGCACAGACCCTATAGTCTGAACCTTCAGGGCACAGACCCTATAGTCTGAACTTTCAGGGCACAGACCCCATAGTCTGAACATTCAGGGCACGTATCCCATAGTCTGAGCCTTCAGGGCACAGATCCCATAGTCTGAACCTTCAGGTCACAGACCCCATAGTCTGAATCTTCAGGGCACAGATCCCATAGTCTGAACCTTCAGTGCACAGACCCCACAGTCTGAACCTTCAGGGCACAGACCCCATAGTCTGAACATTCAGGGCACGTATCCCATAGTCTGACCCTTCAAGGCACAGACCCCATAGTCTGAACCTTCAGGGCACAGACCCCATAGTCTGAACATTCAGGGCACGTATCCCATAGTCTGAACCTTCAAGGCACAGACCCCATAGTCTGAACCTTCAGGGCACAGACCCCATAGTCTGAACCTTCAAGGCACAGACCCCATAGTCTGAACCTTCAGGGCACAGACCCCATAGTCTGAACCTTCAAGGCACAGACCCCATAGTCTGAACCTTCAGGACACAGACCCCATAGTCTGAACCTTCAAGGCACAGACCCCATAGTCTGAACCTTCAGGGCACAGACTCCATAGTCTGAACCTTCAATGCACAGACCCCATAGTCTGAACCTTCAAGGCACAGACCCCATAGTCTGAACCTTCAGGGCACAGACCCCATAGTCTGAACCTTCAGGGCACAGACCCCATAATCTAAACCTTCAGGGCACAGACCCCATAGTCCGAACCTTTAGGGCACAGACCCCATAGTCTAAACCTTCAGGGCACAGACCCCATAGTCTGAGCCTTCAGGGTACAGATCCCATAATCTGAACCTTCAGGGCAGAGACCCCATAATCTGGGCGTTCAGGGCACAGATCCCATAGTCTGAACCTTCAGGGCACAAACCCCATAGTCTGAACCTTCAGGGAACAGATCCCATAGTCTGAACCTTCAGGGAACCAGACCCCATAGTCTGAACCTTCAGGGCACAGACCCCATAGTCTGGACCTCCAGGGCACAGACCCCATACTCTGGACCTTCGGGGCACAGACCCCATAGTCTGGACCTTCGGGGCACAGACCCCATAATCTGGACCTTCAGG
Organism: Cherax quadricarinatus; assembly: GCF_038502225.1. Lineage (NCBI taxonomy): Eukaryota > Metazoa > Arthropoda > Malacostraca > Decapoda > Parastacidae > Cherax > Cherax quadricarinatus. The sequence goes on along the minus strand of NC_091293.1, from coordinate 11,689,202 downwards.
GCACATATCCCATAGTCTGAACCTTCAGGGCGCAGACCCCATAGTCTAAACCTTCAGGGCACAGACCCCATAGTCTGAGCCTTCAGGGTACAGATCCCATAATCTGAACCTTCAGGGCACAGACCCCATAATCTGGGCCGTCAGGCACAGATCACATAGTCTGAACCTTCAGGGCACAGACCCCCAAAGTCTGAAGCTTCAGGGCACAGACCCCATAGTCTGGACCTTCAGGGCAGAGATCCCATAGTCTGAACGTTCAGGGCACAGACAAAATAGTCTGGACCTTCAGGGCACAGATCCCGTAGTCTGAACGTTCAGGGCACAGACCGCATAGTCTAAACCTCCAGGGCACAGACCCCATAGTCTGAGCCTTCAGGGTACAGATCCCATAATCTGAACCTTCAGGGCACAAACCCCATAATCTGGGCCTTCAGGGCACAGATCCCATAGTCTGAACCTTCAGGGCACAGACCCCATAGTTTGAACCTTCAGGGAACAGATCCCATAGTCTGAACCTTCAGGGCACAGACCCCATAGTCTGAACCTTCAGGGCACAGACCCCATAGTCAGGACCTCCAGGGCACAGACCCCATAGTCTGGACCTTCAGGGCGCAGACCCCATAGTCTGGACCTTCGGGGCACAGTCCCCATAGTCTGGACCTTCAGGGCACAGATCCCATAGTCTTAACCTTCAGGGCACAGACCCCATAGTCTGAACCTTCAGGGCACAGACCCCATAGTCTGAGCCTTCAGGGTACAGATCCCATAATCTGAACCTTCAGGGCACAGACCACATAATCTGGGCCTTCAGGACACAGATCACATAGTCTGAACCTTCAGGGCACAGACCCCATAGTCTGAATCTTCAGAGCACAGACCCCATAGTCTGAACCTTCACGGCATAGACCCCATAATCTGAACCTTCAGGGCACACACCCCATAGTCTGAACCTTCAGGGCACAGACCCCATAGTCTGAACTTTCAGGTTACAGACCCCATAGTCTGAACCTTCAGGCCACAGACCCCATAATCTGAGCCTCAGGGCACAGATCCCATACTCTGAACCTTCAGGGCACAGACCCCATAGTCAGGACCGTCGGGGCACAGACCCCATAGTCTGAACCTTCAGGGCACAGACCCCATAGTCAGGACCTTCAGGGCGCAGACCCCATAGTCTGGACCTTCGGGGCACAGACCCCATAGTCTGGACCTTCAGGGTACAGATCCCATAGTCTGAACCTTCAGGGCACAGACCCAATAGTCTGAACCTTCAGGGCACAGATCCCATAGTCTGTACCTTCAGGGCACAGACCCCATAGTCTGAACCATCAGGGCATAGACCCCATAGTCTGAGCCATCAGGGCACAGATCCCATAGTCTGAACCTTCAGGGCACAGGCCCCTTAATCTGGACCTTCAGGGCACAGATCCCATAGTCTGAACTTTCATGGCACAGACCCCATAGTCTGAACCTTTAGGGCACAGATCCCATAGTCTGAACCTTCAGGGCACAGATCCCATAGACTGAACCTTCAGGGCACAGACCCGTAGTCTGAACCTTCAGGGCACAGACCCCATAGTCTGGACCTTCAGGGCACAGATCCCATAGTCCGAACCTTCAGGGCACATACCCCATAGTCTGATCCTTCAGGGCACAGACCCCATAGTCTGAGCCTTCAGGGCACAGATCCCATAGTCTGGACCTTCAGGGCACAGATCCCATAGTCTGAACCTTCAGGGCACAGACCCCATTGTCTAAACCTTCAGGGCACAGACCGCACAGTCTGGACCTTCAGGGCACAGATCCCATTGTCTGAACCTTCAGGGCACAGACCCCATAGTCTGAACCTTCAGGGCACAGACCCCGTAGTCTGAGTCTTCAGGGCACAGATCCCATAGTCTGCACCTTCAGTGCACAGACCCCATAGTCTGAACCTTCAGGGCACAGACCCCATAGACTGGACCTTAAGTTCACAGATCCCATAGTCTGAACCTTCAGGGCACAGACCCCATAGTCTGAACCTTCAGGGCACAGACCCCATAGTCTGAGCCTTCAGGGCACAGATCCCATAGTCTGAACCTTCAGGTCACAGACCCCATAGTCTGAGTCTTCAGGGCACAGATCCCATAGTCTGAACCTTCAGGGCACAGACCCCATAGTCTGAACCTTGAGGGCACAGACCCCATAGTCTGCGCCTTCAGGGCACAGATCCCATAGTCTGAACCTTCAGGTCACAGACCCCATAGTCTGAGTCTTCAGGGCACAGATCCCATAGTCTGAACCTTCAGGGCACAGACCCCATAGTCTGAACCTTCAGGGCACAGACCCCATAGTCTGGACCTTCAGTTCACAGATCCCATAGTCTGAACCTTCAGGGCACAGACCCCATAGTCTGAACCTTCAGGGCACAGACCCCATAGTCTGAGCCTTCAGGGCACAGATCCCATAGTCTTAACCTTCAGGTCACAGACCCCATAGTCTGAGTCTTCAGGGCACAGATCCCATAGTCTGAACCTTCAGTGCACAGACCCAATAGTCTGAACCTTCAGGGCACAGACCCCATAGTCTGGACCTTCAGTTCACAGATCCCATAGTCTGAACCTTCAGGGCACAGTCCCCATAGTCTGAACCTTCAGGGCACAGACCCCATAGTCTGAGCCTTCAGGGCACAGATCCCATAGTCTGAACCTTCAGGTCACAGACACCATAGTCTGAATCTTCAGGGCACAGATCACATAGTCTGAACCTTCAGTGCACAGACCCCACAGTCTGAACTTTCAGGGCACAGACCCCATAGTCTGAACATTCAGGGCACGTATCCCATAGTCTGAATCTTCAGGGCACAGACCCTATAGTCTGAACCTTCAGGGCACAGACCCTATAGTCTGAACTTTCAGGGCACAGACCCCATAGTCTGAACATTCAGGGCACGTATCCCATAGTCTGAGCCTTCAGGGCACAGATCCCATAGTCTGAACCTTCAGGTCACAGACCCCATAGTCTGAATCTTCAGGGCACAGATCCCATAGTCTGAACCTTCAGTGCACAGACCCCACAGTCTGAACCTTCAGGGCACAGACCCCATAGTCTGAACATTCAGGGCACGTATCCCATAGTCTGACCCTTCAAGGCACAGACCCCATAGTCTGAACCTTCAGGGCACAGACCCCATAGTCTGAACATTCAGGGCACGTATCCCATAGTCTGAACCTTCAAGGCACAGACCCCATAGTCTGAACCTTCAGGGCACGGACCCCATAGTCTGAACCTTCAAGGCACAGACCCCATAGTCTGAACCTTCAGGGCACAGACCCCATAGTCTGAACCTTCAAGGCACAGACCCCATAGTCTGAACCTTCAGGACACAGACCCCATAGTCTGAACCTTCAAGGCACAGACCCCATAGTCTGAACCTTCAGGGCACAGACTCCATAGTCTGAACCTTCAATGCACAGACCCCATAGTCTGAACCTTCAAGGCACAGACCCCATAGTCTGAACCTTCAGGGCACAGACCCCATAGTCTGAACCTTCAGGGCACAGACCCCATAATCTAAACCTTCAGGGCACAGACCCCATAGTCCGAACCTTTAGGGCACAGACCCCATAGTCTGAACCTTCAAGGCACAGACCCCATAGTCTGAACCTTCAGGGCAGAGACCCCATAGTCTGAACCTTCAAGGCACAGACCCCGTAGTCTGAACCTTCAGGGCACAGACCCCATAGTCTGAACCTTCAAGGCACAGACCCCATAATCTAAACCTTCAGGGCACAGACCCCATAGTCTGAACCTTCAAGGCTCAGACCCCATAGTCTGAACCTTCAAGGCACAGACCCCATAGTCTGAACCTTCAAGGCACAGATCCCATAGTCTGAACCTTCAGGGCACAGACCCCATAATCAAAACCTTCAGGGCACACACCCCATAGTCTGAACCTTTAGGGCACAGACCCCATAGTCTGAACCTTCAAGGCACAGACCCCATAGTCTGAACCTTCAGGGCAGAGACCCCATAGTCTGAAGCTTCATGGCACAGACCCCATAGTCTGAACCTTCAGGGCACAGACCCCATAGTCTGAACCTTCAAGGCACAGACCCCATAGTCTGAACCTTCAAGGCACAGACCCCATAGTCCGAACCTTCAGGGCACAGACCCCATAGTCTGAACTTTCAAGGCACAGACCCCATAGTCTGAACCTTCAGGGCACAGACCCCATAGTCTGAACCTTCAAGGCACAGACCGCATAGTCTGAACCTTCAAGGCACAGACCCCATAGTCTGAACCTTCAGGGCACAGACCCCATAGTCTGAACCTTCAAGGCACAGACCCCATAGTCTGAACCTTCAAGGCACAGACCCCATAGTCTGAACCTTCAAGGCACAGATCCCATAGTCTGAACCTTCAGGGCACAGACCCCATAATCAAAACCTTCAGGGCACACACCCCATAGTCTGAACATTTAGGGCACAGACCCCATAGTCTGAACCTTCAAGGCACAGACCCCATAGTCTGAACCTTCAGGGCAGAGACCCCATAGTCTGAAGCTTCATGGCACAGACCCCATAGTCTGAACCTTCAGGGCACAGACCCCATAGTCTGAACCTTCAAGGCACAGACCCCATAGTCTGAACCTTCAGGGCACAGACCCCATAGTCTGAACATTCAGGGCACGTATCCCATAGTCTGAACCTTCAAGGCACAGACCCCATAGTCTGAACCTTCAGGGCACAGACCCCATAGTCTGAACCTTCAAGGCACAGACCCCATAGTCTGAACCTTCAGGGCACAGACCCCATAGTCTGAACCTTCAAGGCACAGACCCCATAGTCTGAACCTTCAGGACACAGACCCCATAGTCTGAACCTTCAAGGCACAGACCCCATAGTCTGAACCTTCAGGGCACAGACTCCATAGTCTGAACCTTCAATGCACAGACCCCATAGTCTGAACCTTCAAGGCACAGACCCCATAGTCTGAACCTTCAGGGCACAGACCCCATAGTCTGAACCTTCAGGGCACAGACCCCATAATCTAAACCTTCAGGGCACAGACCCCATAGTCCGAACCTTTAGGGCACAGACCCCATAGTCTGAACCTTCAAGGCACAGACCCCATAGTCTGAACCTTCAGGGCAGAGACCCCATAGTCTGAACCTTCAAGGCACAGACCCCGTAGTCTGAACCTTCAGGGCACAGACCCCATAGTCTGAACCTTCAAGGCACAGACCCCATAATCTAAACCTTCAGGGCACAGACCCCATAGTCTGAACCTTCAAGGCTCAGACCCCATAGTCTGAACCTTCAAGGCACAGACCCCATAGTCTGAACCTTCAAGGCACAGATCCCATAGTCTGAACCTTCAGGGCACAGACCCCATAATCAAAACCTTCAGGGCACACACCCCATAGTCTGAACCTTTAGGGCACAGACCCCATAGTCTGAACCTTCAAGGCACAGACCCCATAGTCTGAACCTTCAGGGCAGAGACCCCATAGTCTGAAGCTTCATGGCACAGACCCCATAGTCTGAACCTTCAGGGCACAGACCCCATAGTCTGAACCTTCAAGGCACAGACCCCATAGTCTGAACCTTCAAGGCACAGACCCCATAGTCCGAACCTTCAGGGCACAGACCCCATAGTCTGAACTTTCAAGGCACAGACCCCATAGTCTGAACCTTCAGGGCACAGACCCCATAGTCTGAACCTTCAAGGCACAGACCGCATAGTCTGAACCTTCAAGGCACAGACCCCATAGTCTGAACCTTCAGGGCACAGACCCCATAGTCTGAACCTTCAAGGCACAGACCCCATAGTCTGAACCTTCAAGGCACAGACCCCATAGTCTGAACCTTCAAGGCACAGATCCCATAGTCTGAACCTTCAGGGCACAGACCCCATAATCAAAACCTTCAGGGCACACACCCCATAGTCTGAACCTTTAGGGCACAGACCCCATAGTCTGAACCTTCAAGGCACAGACCCCATAGTCTGAACCTTCAGGGCAGAGACCCCATAGTCTGAAGCTTCATGGCACAGACCCCATAGTCTGAACCTTCAGGGCACAGACCCCATAGTCTGAACCTTCAAGGCACAGACCCCATAGTCTGAACCTTCAAGGCACAGACCCCATAGTCCGAACCTTCAGGGCACAGACCCCATAGTCTGAACTTTCAAGGCACAGACCCCATAGTCTGAACCTTCAGGGCACAGACCCCATAGTCTGAACCTTCAAGGCACAGACCCCATAGTCTGAACCTTCAAGGCACAGACCCCATAGTCTGAACCTTCAGGGCACAGACCCCATAGTCTGAACCTTCAAGGCACAGACCCCATAGTCTGAACCTTCAAGGCACAGACCCCATAGTCTGAACCTTCAGGGCACAGACCCCATAGTCTGAACCTTCAAGGCACAGACCCCATAGTCTGAACCTTCAGGGCACAGACCCCATAGTCTGAACCTTCAAGGCACAGACCCCATAGTCTGAACCTTCAAGGCACAGACCCCGTAATCTGAACCTTCAAGGCTCAGACCCCATAGTCTGAACCTTCAAGGCACAGACCCCACAGTCTGAACTTTCAGGGCACAGACCCCATAGTCTGAACATTCAGGGCACGTATCCCATAATCTGAATCTTCAGGGCACAGACCCTATAGTCTGAACCTTCAGGGCACTGACCCTATAGTCTTAACTTTCAGGGCACAGACCGCATAGTCTGAACCTTCAAGGCACAGACCCCCTAGTCTGAACCTTCAAGGCACAGGCCCCATAGTCTGAACCTTCAGGGCACAGACCCCATAATCAAAACCTTCAGGGCACACACCCCATAGTCTGAACCTTTAGGGCACAGACCCCATAGTCTGAACCTTCAAGGCACAGACCCCATAGTCTGAACCTTCAGGGCACAGACCCCATAGTCTGAAGCTTCATGGCACAGACCCCATAGTCTGAACCTTCAGGGCACAGACCCCATAGTCTGAACCTTCAAGGCACTGACCCTATAGTCTGAACCTTCAAGGCACAGACCCCATAGTCTGAACCTTCAGGGCACAGACCCCATAGTCTGAACCTTCAAGGCACAGACCCCATAGTCTGAACCTTCAGGGCACAGACCCCATAGTCTGAACCTTCAAGGCACAGACCCCATAGTCTGAACCTTCAAGGCACAGACCCCATAGTCTGAACCTTCAGGTCACAGACCCCATAGTCTGAACCTTCAAGGCACAGACCCCATAGTCTGAACCTTCAGGGCACAGACCCCATAGTCTGAACCTTCAAGGCACAGACCCCATAGTCTGAACCTTCAAGGCACAGACCCCGTAGTCTGAACCTTCAGGGCACAGACACCATAGTCTGAACCTTCAAGGCACAGACCCCATAGTCTGAACCTTCAGGGCACAGACCCCATAGTCTAAACCTTCAAGGCACAGACCCCATAGTCTGAACCTTCAAGGCACAGACCCCATAATCTAAACCTTCAGGGCACAGACCCCATAGTCTGAACCTTCAAGGCACAGACCCCATAGTCTGAACCTTCAAGGCACAGACCCCATAGTCTGAACCTTCAGGGCACAGACCCCATAGTCTGAACCTTCAAGGCATAGACCCCATAGTCTGAACCTTCAAGGCACAGACCCCATAGTCTGAACCTTCAAGGCATAGACCCCATAGTCTGAACCTTCAAGGCACAGACCCCATAATCTAAACCTTCAGGGCACAGATCCCATAGTCTGAACCTTCAAGGCACAGACCCCATAGTCTGAACCTTCAGGTCACATACCCCATAGTCTGAACCTTCAAGTCACAGACCCCATAGTCTGAACCTTCAAGGCTCAGACCCCATAGTCTGAACCTTCAGGGCACAGACCCCATAGTCTGAACCTTCAAGGCACAGACCCCATAGTCTGAACCTTCAGGGCACAGACCCCATAGTCTGAACCTTCAAGGCACAGACCCCATAGTCTGATCCTTCAGGGCACAGACCCCATAGTCTGAACCTTCAGGGCACAGACCCCATAGTCTGAACCTTTAGGGCACAGACCCCATAGTCTGAACCTTGAGGGCACAGACCCCATAGTTCGATTTATGATTTAGAGAGCAAATGGTATAATTCAGAGAGCAGATTTTGCAGTTTAGAAAGCAGATCTGGATTATTTATTGTGGAGAACTGTATATGTTAGGTACCAGAGTGTATAATTTAGAGAGCAGACTGAATAATTTAGATAGCAGACTCTATATTTCACAGAGCAGGCGATTATAACACTGGAGACGGTATCAGAAGTAAACTTGACTTGATCAAACCCCTCAGCCTTGTCAGGAGGTGGTCAGTCCCACATGTTAAAAGCAAAGGCATGGGGAGAGGGGGAAAAGTGTAGCAGCTGGAGGGGGCGTCACAGGTGAGAGGGGCCCACCAGTGGAAACAGGTTCATGCGAGAAGCGTGTAAATTTAGCATTCGAAGTTGCTGAAAATTCTTCTTGTACCAAGATGCTGTTTGCTTCCTGTGTCCAGCAAGTAGTCTTTGCTTGTTTTGACTCTTCAGGCCCAGGGAGCCATCATGTGTACAAGACGCCACTCAGCCACTGTGAAGCAAGTGGGCTTATAAAAACCTCTGTCTGGACACTGTTGTGGTTCGTTGTGTCATAGGCGGCGGCGTCGGCGGCGGCGGCTGCTGCTGCTGGCGGCTGTTGCTGCTGCTGGCGGCTGTTGCTGCTGCTGGCGGCTCCAGCTGTTGTCACCATTGTTTCCTTGTAGCGACTGAGCGATTTGTCTTCGCTTTTGTTCTGTAAGTTCAGATGTAAGTTCGCCTGATTTTATTTCTCTCGCTCTCTCTCTCTCTCTCTCTCTCTCTCTCTCTCTCTCTCTCTCTCTCTCTCTCTCTCTCTCTCTCTCTCTCTCTCTCTCTCTCTCTCTCTCTCTCTCTAAATAAGGAGACATGTCCAGAAGTATGGGGTGTGCCCCTTACTTATCTGCCTGACCATTTAAGTAAGTGAGGTGAAGTGAGGGGAGGAGCCAAGGAAAAAGGGGAGGAGTGCCAGGTGGGAAGGAAGGGTGCCAGGTGGGAAGGAAGGGTGCCAGGTGGGAAGGAAGGGTGCCAGGTGGGAAGGAAGGGTGCCAGGTGGGAAGGAAGAGTGCCACAGGCTTCCCTCCTGACACAGTCTAGGCTTCCCTCCTGACAGTCTAGGCTTCCCTTCTGACAGTCTAGACTTCCCTCCCGACACAGGCTAGGCTTCCCTCCTGACAGGCTAAGCTTCCCTCCTGACGCAGGCTAGGCTTCCCTCCTGACAGTCTAGGCTTCCCTCCCGACACAGGCTAGGCTTTCCTCCTGACAGGCTAGGCTTCCCTCCTGACGCAGGCTAGGCTTCCCTATTGACAGTCTAGGCTTCCCTTCTGACACAGGTTAGGCTTCCCTCCTGACAGTCTAGGCTTCCCTTCTGACAGTCTAGACTTCCCTCTGACACAGGCTAGGCTTCCGTCCTGACACGGTCTAAGCTTCCCTCTGTACACAGTCTAGGCCTCCCTCCCCACATAGCACAGGCTTCCCTCCCCACATAGCGCAGGCTTCCCTCCCCACACAGCACAGACTTCCCTCCCCACATAGTGCAGGCTTCCCTCCCCATATAGCACAGGCTTCCCTCCCCACACAGCACAGGCTTCCCTCCCCACATAGCACAGGCTTCCCTCCCCACATAGCACAGGCTTCCCTCCCCACGTAGCACAGGCTTCCCTCCCCACACAGCACAGGCTTCCCTCCCCATATAGCACAGGCTTCCCTCCCCACGTAGCACAGGCTTCCCTCCCCACACAGCACAGGCTTCCCTCCCCACATAGCACAGGCTTTCCTCCCCACATAGCACAGGCTTCCCTCCCCACATAGCACAGGCTTCCCTCCCCACACAGCACAGGCTTCCCTTCCCACATAGATCAGGCTTCCCTCCCCACATAGCAGAGGCTTCTCTCCCCACACAGCACAGGCTTCCCTCCCCACACAGCACAGGCTTCCCTCCCCACACAGCACAGGCTTCCCTCCCCACATAGCACAGGCTTCCCTCCCCACACAGCACAGGCTTCCCTCCCCACATAGCACAGGCTTCCCTCCCCATATAGCACAGGCTTCCCTCCCCACACAGCACAGGCTTCCCTCCCCACATAGCACAGGCTTCCCTCCCCACATAGCACAGGCTTCCCTCCCCACACAGCACAGGCTTCCCTCCCCACACAGCACAGGCTTCCCTCCCCACACAGCACAGGCTTCCCTCCCCACATAGCACAGGCTTCCCTCCCCACATAACACAGGCTTCCCTCCCCACACAGCACAGGCTTCCCTTTCCACATAGATCAGGCTTCCCTCCCCACAGAGCAGAGGCTTCTCTCCCCACACAGCACAGGCTTCCCTCCCCACACAGCACAGGCTTCCCTCCCCACACAGCACAGGCTTCCCTCCCCACATAGCACAGGCTTCCCTCCCCACACAGCACAGGCTTCCCTCCCCACATAGCACAGGCTTCCCTCCCCATATAGCACAGGCTTCCCTCCCCACACAGCACAGGCTTCCCTCCCCACATAGCACAGGCTTCCCTCCCCACATAGCACAGGCTTCCCTCCCCACACAGCACAGGCTTCCCTCCCCACATAGCACAGGCTTCCCTCCCCACACAGCACAGGCTTCCCTCCCCACACAGCACAGGCTTCCCTCCCCACACAGCACAGGCTTCCCTCCCCACATAGCACAGGCTTCCCTCCCCACATAACACAGGCTTCCCTCCCCACACAGCACAGGCTTCTCTCCCCACATAGCACAGGCTTCCCTCCCCACACAGCACAGGCTTCCCTCCCCACATAGCACAGGCTTCCCCTCGACATACCGACACTTATTCGTAAGATGCGTCGATGTATCAGCACGGGATCAGTGACATCTGAAAAAACGCAGAACAATTGTGGAAAATCATCTTGACCGCTAAATTCTGAATATAAAAACAGTAACACTGGTATCAGGAGCTTCCTGGCTCCCCCTCCCTCCTCCCCCTCCCTCCTCCCTCTCCCTCCTCCCCCCTCCCTCCTCCCCCCTCCCTCCTCCCCCTCCCTCCTCCCCCCTCCCTCCTCCCCCCTCCCTCCTCCCCCCTCCCTCCTCCCCCTCCCTCCTCCCCCCTCCCTCCTCCCCCCTCCCTCCTCCCCCTCCCTCCTCCCCCTCCCTCCTCCCCCCTCCCTCCTCCCCCCTCCCCCCCTCCCTCCTCCCCCCTCCCTCCTCCCCCCTCCCTCCTCCCCCCTCCCTCCTCCCCCCTCCCTCCTCTCCCCTCCCTCCTCCCCCCTCCCTCCTCTCCCCTCCCTCCTCCCCCCTCCCTCCTCCCCCTCCCTCCTCCCCCTCCCTCCTCCCCCCCCTCCAGAATAAAATGCATTCAACAAATTTGTGTTGTGCTAAATAAATCCAAGCAAGTGACCGGCTACGGTGCGACAGAGTCACACGTCGAAGTAACAGCATCTTGGGTATAATGCACAAATAACCCGCACATAAAAGAGAGAAGATTACGACGACGTTTCGGTCCGACTTGGACCATTGACAAAGTCACACTGTGACTTTGTCAATGGTCCAAGTCGGACCGAAACGTCGTCGTAAGCTTCTGTCTTTTATGTGCGGGTTATTTGTGTATTGTTCCAGTCACGGTATTGTGCCTTTTTGTTATTTATTTATCTTGGGTATGGTGGCCCTAATAAGGTTGTGGGTACCTGGGTATGGTAACCCTAATAAGGTTTCTGGGTACCTGGATATGGTGACCCTAACAGTGTTTTCGCTACCTGCGTATGGTGACCCTAATAAGTCTTGTTTGTATCTGGGAGGGTGTAAGTGAACCTGGGAGGGTGTAAGTGAACCTGGGAGGGTGTAAGTGAATCTGGGACGGTGTAAGTGAACCTGGGAGGGTGTAAGTGAAACTGGGAGGGTGTAAGTGAAACTGGGAGGGTGTAAGTGAACCTGGGAGGGTGTAAGTGAATCTGGGAGGGTGTAAGTGAATCTGGGAGGGTGTAAGTGAAACTGGGAGGGTGTAAGTGAACCTGGGAGGGTGTAAGTGAATCTGGGAGGGTGTAAGTGAACCTGGGAGGGTGTAAGTGAAACTGGGAGGGTGTAAGTGAACCTGGGAGGGTGTAAGTGAAACTGGGAGGGTCTAAGTGAACCTGGGAGGGTGTAAGTGAACCTGGGTGGGTGTAAGTGAACCTGGGTGTGTGTATGTGAATTTCAACGAGACCGGTTCCATAATGATGCCAAGTGGAACACAGACATTACTCTCGGGGTTCTGTGTCTCTAGTGGCAGTAATTTGGAGTAACATATTCCTCTCACTCGAAAATTTTCCCAAGATGCTGTAACTCGAGTTGATTTAGAAATAAATGTCAGGAAACAGAGTGTTCATTGAGAGAAACTGTTCACTATACTCGCTCCAGTAGTTCTTAATTGATGTGAAGGTCAGCATTCACACTTCACTGGTTCCTCACGTGAATGGCTGAGGATATTCACTACAGTGGTTTTCATTCTAGTGAATGGGCCATTATGTACACTGAAATATTTCATCATTCACATGAATGGGTTAGAATTCACACTACATTGTTGTTTTACTCATCTGTATGAGTCAGTATACACACTACACTGATTCATCATTCACGTGAATGGACAACTCTAGTCCCAAACTTCGTTCAGAGGTTATCACAGTTAATGATAATTGTCGTGGTGTTCGTTATGTTTAAGTGCAAAAGTGTAGTGCTTGACCATGACCTACTCCATGATGTGTGAAATATGTAAGGGGAGATGGGAAGGGGAGAGAAGGAAGTGAGGAGGGGGAGGAGGAGTGATGAGGTGGGGTGAAAGGGAAGTTGAGTGGGAGAGGAGAGGGGTGAGAGTAAGTGGTGAGGACTTGGATACACAGTTAGGAGAGAGGAAGCATCTCATATACGTCCATCAGAGCGTGGATCATCTATGATGAGGCACCAACTCTCCTCTGCCGGTCAAGACTCAACACTTATTTAACTATAAATAACTTGACACAATCTAGAAACATCTCTCTCTCTCTCTCTCTCTCTCTCTCTCTCTCTCTCTCTCTCTCTCTCTCTCTCTCTCTCTCTCTCTCCCTCTCCATGGAGGTTGAAAGGAGAGCCTTCTGGTTTACTTTCCTAAACTCATGTACCTTGACAGTAGTTCAGAAATGTAAACAATAGTTTTGTCCTTCCAAAGATATAATTTCTATATACTGTAAGGCCGTCTGATAGTTTTCTCCAGGTTCTTTCGCACGACTAACATCACTGTTCCTCGGAGCTGCCCCAGTTGAAACACAGGAACCAGTTTTACCGAGAATTACCTTGGACTATTACATGTATCCATCCGAAGGAGTCAAAGCCTCAAATGTAATCTCCTAGAAGATAACTCAGGAGGTTTCCATATCTCTTAATAGGTATATCAGGCCTCCTAGGTCTTCTAGTATGTCTACGAGATCGCCCAGTAGGAATGTTGTCATAACAGAGACACAAGGGACACGAATATTCACCTGTTGAGTCACGGCGCTGCATCTGGACTCTTCAGTTCTTCGTCTCCGGTGTTCAGACGAGGCAGAGCCGCTCTTCTTGCACCTCCAGCAGGAGATACAAGAACGCAGACTAAATTTTACCTTCCACTGAACCTCCGGTCTTTTCGTTTCCCCTCTGAAGTAGACATGACGTTTGGTATTATGCACATATAAGCCTTTCATTTAAAACATTCTTCTGACCTTCCACAGTACCTTACTTATTAAGTCACATAAAGACGTAATAAAAAACTTTGATATCCTTCTGGCCTCATTTACTAACGACCCTTAATTAGAGAGAGTAATAAGGGCAGGCATGACGCAGCTGAATAAGGCTTTTGCGTAGTCACGCAAGACAGACTATTAATGTAACTGTGGTCAGTCATTTGTTTAAATATAAACTAAGAAGAGCGTGTATACATGTTATTGTCACCGGTCAGTTGGATAAACTTAATAAAATTATTGGTTTGTGTTTTTGGTAATTCCAGATATATTTCACATGAATTCCATTTTAATATTCAGTCATTGATTGACTGAACAAGGCGGCCATTCTGAGGTTTGTCCAGTAGAAGTAAAATACCTCTTAACACTCGTAATTATAACTGTTTATGTCAGGTTTATCTACTTTACCAGTCGCGGATAAAATGAAAATAAGAGTACATTACAATACACTGCACAATACACGTACTACCCGATCAGCTGGGCTGTTGTCGCTTGCATGTTGGACTGCGTGCGACCAGCAGTACCAACCTGGTTGATCAGGCCCTGATCCACCGGAAGGCCTGGTTATGGTCCGGGCCTCGGGGAACCCCAGGGACACCCTCCAGGTATTCTCCAGGTAATCGTACACACACACACACACACACACACACACACACACACACACACACACACACACAGACACCACACACACACACACACACACACACACACACACACACACACACACACACACACACACACAAACGCCACACACACACACACACACACACACACACACACACACACACACACACACACACACACACACACACACACATACACATACACCACACACACACACACACACACACACACACACACACACACACACACACACACACACACACACACACACACACACACACACACACACACACACACACACACAGGAGAGGTTTGTACCCAAGGGTAACAGGAATAATGAAAAAGCCAGGATGAGCCCATGGTTTACCCAAAGGTGCAGGGAGGCAAAAACCAAGTGTGCTAGGGAATGGAAGAAATATAGAAGGCAAAGGACCCAGGAGAATAAGGAGAACAGTCGTAGAGCCAGAAACGAATATGCACAGATAAGAAGGGAGGCCCAAAGACAATATGAAAATGACATAGCAGCGAAAGCCAAATCTGACCCGAAACTGTTGTACAGCCACATCAGGAGGAAAACAACAGTCAAGGACCAGGTAATCAGGCTAAGGAAGGAAGGAGGAGAGACAACAAGAAATGACTGTGAAGTATGTGAAGAACTCAACAAGAGATTCAAAGAAGTGTTCACAGAGGAGACAGAAGGGACTCCAGAAAGACGGAGAGGTGGGGCACACAACCAAGTGCTGGACACAGTGCACACAACCGAGGAAGAAGTGAAGAGGCTTCTGAGTGAGCTAGATACCTCAAAGGCAATGGGGCCAGATAACATATCCCCATGGGTATTGAGAGAGGGAGCAGAGGCGCTATGTGTACCCCTAACAACAATATTCAATACATCTATCGAAACAGGGAGATTGCCTGAGGCATGGAAGACAGCAAATGTAGTCCCAATCTTTAAAAAAGGAGACAGACATGAAGCATTAAACTACAGACCAGTGTCACTGACATGTATAGTATGCAAAATCATGGAGAAGATTATCAGGAGAAGAGTGGTGGAACACCTAGAAAGGAATGATCTCATCAACAGCAGCCAACATGGTTTCAGGGACGGGAAATCCTGTGTCACAAACCTACTGGAGTTCTATGACATGGTGACAGCAGTAAGACAAGAGAGAGAGGGGTGGGTGGATTGCATTTTCTTGGACTGCAAGAAGGCGTTTGACACAGTTCCACACAAGAGATTGGTGCAAAAACTGGAGGACCAAGCAGGGATAACAGGGAAGGCACTACAATGGATCAGGGAATACTTGTCAGGAAGACAGCAGCGAGTCATGGTACGTGGCGAGGTGTCAGAGTGGGCACCTGTGACCAGCGGGGTCCCGCAGGGGTCAGTCCTAGGACCAGTGCTGTTTCTGGTATTTGTGAACGACATGACGGAAGGAATAGACTCTGAGGTGTCCCTGTTTGCAGATGACGTGAAGTTGATGAGAAGAATTCACTCGATCGAAGACCAGGCAGAACTACAAAGGGATCTGGACAGGCTGCAGACCTGGTCCAGCAATTGGCTCCTGGAGTTCAATCCCACCAAGTGCAAAGTCATGAAGATTGGGGAAGGGCAAAGAAGGCCGCAGACGTAGTACAGTCTAGGGGGTCAGAGACTACAAACCTCACTCAAGGAAAAAGATCTTGGGGTGAGTATAACACCAGGCACATCTCCTGAAGCGCACATCAACCAAATAACTGCTGCAGCATATGGGCGCCTAGCAAACCTCAGAACAGCATTCCGACATCTTAATAAGGAATCATTCAGGACCCTGTACACTGTGTATGTTAGGCCCATATTGGAGTATGCGGCACCAGTTTGGAACCCACACCTAGCCAAGCACGTGAAGAAACTAGAGAAAGTGCAAAGGTTTGCAACAAGACTAGTCCCAGAGCTAAGAGGTATGTCCTACGAGGAGAGGTTAAGGGAAATCAACCTGACGACACTGGAGGACAGGAGAGATAGGTGGGACATGATAACGACATACAAAATACTGAGAGGAATTGACAAGGTGGACAAAGACAGGATGTTCCAGAGATTGGACACAGTAACAAGGGGACACAGTTGGAAGCTGAAGACACAGATGAATCACAGGGATGTTAGGAAGTATTTCTTCAGCCACAGAGTAGTCAGTAAGTGGAATAGTTTGGGAAGCGATGTAGTGGAGGCAGGATCCATACATAGCTTTAAGCAGAGGTATGATAAAGCTCACGGCTCAGGGAGAGTGACCTAGTAGCGATCAGTAAAGAGGCGGGGCCAGGAGCTCGGACTCGACCCCCGCAACCTCAACTAGGTGAGTACAACTAGGTGAGTACACACACACACACACAGACAGAACAAAATCAGAACGACAGCAGCTGAGGGAGAGGACAAAAAAGCGAAAGGAGCTAGGAAAAGAGACAAGGATGGAACCAGCAGAGGTCAGTCAGAGCAGAACAGAACAGCAAGGGAAAGCACACACACAACTATTCTCAGAACCATACAATCTATCACACCATCCCAACACACACTACAATCCATACCCACAGCCTCCACCAAACACCGAGCTATAGAATCCCACAGTATGCCACCAGGTCTCCCACCCTCACAGGCCCACCAAACCACAGTGTTGGAAAGGAAATTGAAGGTATGGTACACAAACGCTGATGGAATAACAAATAAGTGGGAGGAGTGGCATGAAAGAGTCAAAGAAGCATCACCGGACATCATAGCTCTCACAGAAACCAAGCTTACAGGTATGATAACAGATGCCATCTTTCCAACGGGATACCAAATCTTGAGGAAAGACAGAGGGAACAGGGGGGGGTGGAGGAGTGGCATTGCTCATCAAAAATCGCTGGAATTTTGATGAGCTGGAGAGAGGAGACAGCGGAGAAGAAAGTGATTACATAGCTGGAACGCTTCACTCTGGAGGTCCCAAGGTGGTAATAGCAGTGATGTATAACCCACCACAGAACAGCAGAAGGCCAAGGCAAGAGTACAACGAGAGCAATAGAGCGATGGTTGACACACTGGCTAGAGTGGCCAGAAGAGCTCATGCATGCAGGGCAAAGGTCCTGATCATGGGTGACTTTAACCACAAGGAGATCGATTGGGAGAACTTGGACCCACATGGGGGCCAAGATACATGGAGGGCTAAGATGATGGAGGTGGTACTGGAAAACTTCATGTGCCAACACGTAAGGGACACTACAAGAGAGACAGGAGAGGATGAACCAGCAAGGCTGGACTTAGTATTCACCTTGAGTAGTGCAGATATCGAGGACATCACATATGAAAGACCCCTTGGGGCCAGTGACCATGTGGTTTTAAGCTTCGAATACACAGTAGAGCTACAAGTGGAGGGAGAAGCAGGAAGGCCAGGACGAATGAAGCCAAACTACAAGAAAGGGGACTACACAGGAATGAGGAACTTCCTGAACGGGGTTCAGTGGGACAGAGAACTGGCAGGGAAGCCAGTTAATGAGATGATGGAATATGTAGCAACAAAATGCAAGGAGGCTGAGGAGAGGTTTGTACCCAAGGGTAACAGGAATAATGAAAAAGCCAGGATGAGCCCATGGTTTACCCAAAGGTGCAGGGAGGCAAAAACCAAGTGTGCTAGGGAATGGAAGAAATATAGAAGGCAAAGGACCCAGGAGAATAAGGAGAGCAGTCGTAGAGCCAGAAACGAATATGCACAGATAAGAAGGGAGGCCCAAAGACAATATGAAAATGACATAGCAGCGAAAGCCAAATCTGACCCGAAACTGTTGTACAGCCACATCAGGAGGAAAACAACAGTCGAGGACAAGGTAATCAGGCTAAGGAAGGAAGCAGGAGAGACAACAAGAAATGACCGTGAAGTATGTGAGGAACTCAACAAGAGATTCAAAGAAGTGTTCACAGAGGAGACAGAAGGGGCTCCAGAAAGACGGAGAGGTGGGGCACACCAACATGTGCTGGACACAGTGCACACAACCGAGGAAGAAGTGAAGAGGCTTCTGAGTGAGCTAGATACCTCAAAGGCAATGGGGCCAGATAACATCTCCCCATGGGTATTGAGAGAGGGAGCAGAGGCGCTATGTGTACCCCTAACAACAATATTCATTACATCTATCGAAACAGGGAGATTGCCTGAGGCATGGAAGACAGCAAATGTAGTCCCAATCTATAAAATAGGAGACAGACATGAAGCATTAAACTACAGACCAGTGTCACTGACATGTATAGTATGCAAAATCATGGAGAAGATTATCAGGAGAAGAGTGGTGGAACACCTAGAAAGGAACGATCTCATCAACAGCAGCCAACATGGTTCCAGGGACGGGAAATCCTGTGTCACAAACCTACTGGAGTTCTATGACATGGTGACAGCAGTAAGACAAGAGAGAGAGGGGTGGGTGGATTGCATTTTCTTGGACTGCAAGAAGGCGTTGGACACAGTTCCACACAAGAGATTGGTGCAAAACCTGGAGGACCAAGCAGGGATAACAGGGAAGGCACTACAATGGATCAGGGAATACTTGTCAGGAAGACAGCAGCGAGTCATGGTACGTGGCGAGGTGTCAGAGTGGGCACCTGTGAACAGCGGGGTCCCACAGGGGTCAGTCCTAGGACCAGTGCTGTTTCTGGTATTTGTGAACGACATGACGGAAGGAATAGACTCTGAGGTGTCCCTGTTTGCAGATGACGTGAAGTTGATGAGAAGAATTCACTCGATCGAAGACCAGGTAGAACTACAAAGGGATCTGGACAGGCTGCAGACCTGGTCCAGCAATTGGCTCCTGGAGTTCAATCCCACCAAGTGCAAAGTCATGAAGATTGGGGAAGGGCAAAGAAGACCGCAGACGGAGTACAGTCTAGGGGGCCAGAGACTACAAACCTCACTCAAGGAAAAAGATCTTGGGGTGAGTATAACACCAGGCACATCTCCTGAAGCGCACATCAACCAAATAACTGCTGCAGCATATGGGCGCCTAGCAAACCTCAGAACAGCATTCCGACATCTT
>NC_091293.1:11584204-11669687 GCF_038502225.1 Cherax quadricarinatus | reverse complement strand
ACACACATATATGTATATATATATATATATATATATATATATATATATATATATATATATATATATATATATATATATATATATATATATGTGTGTGTATATACAACACGCAAGATACACAACATACTCAACATACACAACACACTAAACATACACAACACGCAACATACACAACACACTCAACATACACAACACACTCAAAATACGCAACACACTCAAAATACACAACACACTCAACGTACACAACACGCTCAACACACAACACACACTCAACATACAAAACACACTCAACACACACAAGACACTCAACACACACAAGACACTCAACATACACAACATACACAACACACAACATACACAATACACTCAACATACACAACATACACAACACACTCAACATACACAGCACACTCAACATACACAACACACTCAACATACACAACACACTCAACATACACAACACACTCAACATACACAACACACTCAACATACACAACACACTCAACATACACAACACACTCAACATACACAACACACTCAACATACACAACACACTCAACATACACAGCACACTCAAAATACACAACACACTCAACATACACAACACACACAACATACACAACACACTCAACATACACAACACACTGAACACACACAACACACTCAACATACACAACACACTCAACGTACACAACACACTCAACACACACAACACACTCAACGCACACAACACACTCAAAATGCACAACACACTCAAAAAACACAACACACAACATACACAACATCCTGAACACACACAACACACTCAACATACACAACACACTCAACACACACAACACACTCAACACACACAACACACTCAACACACACAACACACTCAACATACACAACACAGTCAACATGCACAACACACTCAACATACGCAACACATCCAACATATAAAACACTCAACACACACAACACACTCAACACTCGCAACACACTCAACATTCACAACACACTCAACATTCACAACACACAAAATACACAACACACTCAACATTCACAACACAAAAAATACACAACACACTCAACATTCACAACACACTCAACATTCACAACACACAAAATACACAACACACTCAACATTCACAACACACAAAATACACAACACACTCAACATTCACAACACACAAAATACACAATACACTCAACATTCACAACACACTCAACATTCACAACACACAAAATACACAATACACTCAACATACACAACACACAAAATACACAACACACTCAACATTCACAACACACTCAACATTCACAACACACTCAACATACACAACACACAAAATACACAACACACTCAACATTCACAACACACAAAATACACAATACACTCAACATTCACAACACACTCAACATACACAACACACAAAATACACAACACACTCAACATTCACAACACACAAAATACACAACACACTCAACATTCACAACACACTCAACATACACAACACACAAAATACACAACACACTCAACATTCACAACACACAAAAAAAACAACACACTCAACATTCACAACACACTCAACATACACAACACACAAAATACACAACACACTCAACATTCACAACACACTCAACATTCACAACACACAAAATACACAACACACTCAACATTCACAACACACAAAATACACAACACACTCAACATACACAACACACTCAACAAACAAAACACACTCAACAAACACAACACACTCAACAAACACAACACACTCAACATACACAACACACTCAACAAACACAACACACTCAACAAACACAACGCACTCACCATACAAAACACACTCAACATACAGAACACACTCAACATACACAACACACTCAACATACACAACACACTCAACATACACAACACACTCAACATACACAACACACTCAACATACACAACACACTCAACACACAAAACACACTCAACATACACAACACACTCAACATACACAACACTCTAAACATACACAACACACTCAACATACACAACACACTCAACACACACAACACACTCAACATACACAACTCACACAACATACACAGCGCACTCAACATACACAACACACTCAACATACACAACACACTCAACATACACCACACACTTAACATACACAACACACTCAACATACACAAGACACTCAACATACACAACACACTCTACATACACAACACACTCAACATACACAACACACTCAACATACACAAGACACTCAACATACACAACACACTCAACATACACAAGACACTCAACATACACAAGACACTCAACATACACAACACACTCAACATACACAAGACACTCAACATACACAACACACTCAACATACACAACACACTCAACATACACAACACACTCAACATACACAAGACACTCAACATACACAAGACACTCAACATACACAACACACTCAACATACACAAGACACTCAACATACACAAGACACTCAACATACACAACACACTCAACATACACAAGACACTCAACATACACAACACACTCAACATACACAACACACTCAACATACACAACACACTCAACATACACAACACACTCAACACACACAACACACTCAACATACACAACACACTCAACATACACAACACACTCAACATACACAACACTCTAAACATACACAACACACTCAACATACACAACACACTCAACACACACAACACACTCAACATACACAACTCACACAACATACACAGCGCACTCAACATACACAACACACTCAACATACACAACACACTCAACATACACCACACACTTAACATACACAACACACTCAACATACACAAGACACTCAACATACACAACACACTCTACATACACAACACACTCAACATACACAACACACTCAACATACACAAGACACTCAACATACACAACACACTCAACATACACAAGACACTCAACATACACAAGACACTCAACATACACAACACACTCAACATACACAAGACACTCAACATACACAACACACTCAACATACACAACACACTCAACATACACAACACACTCAACATACACAAGACACTCAACATACACAAGACACTCAACATACACAAGACACTCAACATACACAAGACACTCAACATACACAAGACACTCAACATACACAACACACTCAACATACACAAGACACTCAACATACACAACACACTCAACATACACAACACACTCAACATACACAAGACACTCAACATACACAAGACACTCAACATACACAAGACACTCAACATACACAACACACTCAACATACACAACACACTCAACATACACAACACACTCAACATACACAACACACTCAACACACACAACACACTCAACATACACAACACACTCAACATACACAACACACTCAACATACACAACACTCTAAACATACACAACACACTCAACATACACAACACACTCAACACACACAACACACTCAACATACACAACTCACACAACATACACAGCGCACTCAACATACACAACACACTCAACATACACAACACACTCAACATACACCACACACTTAACATACACAACACACTCAACATACACAAGACACTCAACATACACAACACACTCTACATACACAAGACACTCAACATACACAACACACTCAACATACACAAGACACTCAACATACACAAGACACTCAACATACACAAGACACTCAACATACACAAGACACTCAACATACACAACACACTCAACATACACAAGACACTCAACATACACAAGACACTCAACATACACAACACACTCAACATACACAACACACTCAACATACACAAGACACTCAACATACACAAGACACTCAACATACACAACACACTCAACATACACAAGACACTCAACATACACAAGACACTCAACATACACAAGACACTCAACATACACAAGACACTCAACATACACAACACACTCAACATACACAACACACTCAACATACACAACACACTCAACATACACAAGACACTCAACATACACAAGACACTCAACATACACAACACACTCAACATACACAAGACACTCAACATACACAACACACTCAACATACACAAGACACTCAACATACACAAGACACTCAACATACACAACACACTCTACATACACAACACACTCAACATACACAACACACTCAACATACACAAGACACTCAACATACACAACACACTCAACATACACAACACACTCAACATACACAAGACACTCAACATACACAACACACTCAACATACACAAGACACTCAACATACACAACACACTCAACATACACAAGACACTCAACATACACAAGACACTCAACATACACAACACACTCAAAATACACAGCACACTCAACATACACAACACACTCAAAATACACAGCACACTCAACATACACAACACACTTGACATACACAACACACTCAACACACACAACACACTCAACACACACAACACGCTCAACATACTCAACACACTCAACTCACTCATGTAAAATTTTCGTCTCATATTAGCCTCCTCAGGTTCCTTGTTAAGCGACGCAGTTCCTTAGAGAGAGAGAGAGAGAGAGAGAGAGAGAGAGAGATAGAGAGAGAGAGAGAGAGTGAGAGAGAGAGAGAGAGAGAGAGAGAGAGAGAGAGAGAGAGAGAGAGAGAGAGAGAGAGAGAGAGAGAGAGAGAGAGAGAGAGAGAGAGAGAGAGAGAGAGAGAGAGAGAGAGAGAGAGAGAGAGAGAGAGAGAGGGAGAGAGAGAGAGAGAGAGAGAGAGAGAGACATAATGTTTAACTATTTATTTTTCTGCTTGTGTAAATGACCGCATCCAAGTGATGGTGGGAGAGGTACGAGACCCCAGGTGATGGTGGGAGAGGTACGAGACCCCAGGTGATGGTGGGAGAGGTACGAGACCCCAGGTGATGGTGGGAGAGGTACGAGACCCCAGGTGATGGTGGGGGAGGTACGAGACCCCAGGTGATGGTGGGGGAGGTACGAGACCCCAGGTGATGGTGGGGGAGGTACGAGACCCCAGGTGATGGTGGGGGAGGTACGAGACCCCAGGTGATGGTGGGGGAGGGACGAGACCCCAGGTGATGTAGGGAGAGGTACGAGACCCCAGGTGATGGTGGGGGAGGTACGAGACCCCAGGTGATGGTGGGGGAGGTACGAGACCCCAGGTGATGGTGGGAGAGGTACGAGACCCCAGGTGATGGTGGGAGAGGTACGAGACCCCAGGTGATGGTGGGGGAGGTACGAGACCCCAGGTGATGGTGGGGGAGGTACGAGACCCCAGGTGATGGTGGGGGAGGGACGAGACCCCAGGTGATGGTGGGAGAGGTACGAGACCCCAGGTGATGGAGGGGGAGGTACGAGACCCCAGGTGATGGTGGGGGAGGTACGAGACCCCAGGTGATGGTGGGAGAGGTACGAGACCCCAGGTGATGGTGGGAGAGGTACGAGACCCCAGGTGATGGTGGGGGAGGTACGAGACCCCAGGTGATGGTGGAGGAGGTACGAGACCCCAGGTGATGGTGGGGGAGGGACGAGACCCCAGGTGATGGTGGGAGAGGTACGAGACCCCAGGTGATGGTGGGAGAGGTACGAGACCCCAGGTGATGGTGGGGGAGGTACGAGACCCCAGGTGATGGTGGGGGAGGTACGAGACCCCAGGTGATGGTGGGGGAGGTACGAGACCCCAGGTGATGGTGGGGGAGGTACGAGACCCCAGGTGATGGTGGGGGAGGTACGAGACCCCAGGTGATGGTGGGGGAGGTACGAGACCCCAGGTGATGGTGGGGGAGGTACGAGACCCCAGGTGATGGTGGGAGAGGTACGAGACCCCAGGTGATGGTGGGGGAGGTACGAGACCCCAGGTGATGGTGGGGGAGGTACGAGACCCCAGGTGATGGTGGGGGAGGTACGAGACCCCAGGTGATGGTGGGGGAGGTACGAGACCCCAGGTGATGGTGGGGGAGGTACGAGACCCCAGGTGATGGTGGGGGAGGTACGAGACCCCAGGTGATGGTGGGAGAGGTACGAGACCCCAGGTGATGGTGGGAGAGGTACGAGACCCCAGGTGATGGTGGGGGAGGTACGAGACCCCAGGTGATGGTGGGGGAGGTACGAGACCCCAGGTGATGGTGGGGGAGGTACGAGACCCCAGGTGATGGTGGGAGAGGTACGAGACCCCAGGTGATGGTGGGGGAGGTACGAGACCCCAGGTGATGGTGGGGGAGGTACGAGACCCCAGGTGATGGTGGGGGAGGTACGAGACCCCAGGTGATGGTGGGGGAGGTACGAGACCCCAGGTGATGGTGGGGGAGGTACGAGACCCCAGGTGATGGTGGGGGAGGTACGAGACCCCAGGTGATGGTGGGAGAGGTAAGAGACCCCAGGTGATGGTGGGAGAGGTACGAGACCCCAGGTGATGGTGGGGGAGGTACGAGACCCCAGGTGATGGTGGGGGAGGTACGAGACCCCAGGTGATGGTGGGGGAGGTACGAGACCCCAGGTGATGGTGGGGGAGGTACGAGACCCCAGGTGATGGTGGGGGAGGTACGAGACCCCAGGTGATGGTGGGGGAGGTACGAGACCCCAGGTGATGGTGGGGGAGGTACGAGACCCCAGGTGATGGTGGGGGAGGTACGAGACCCCAGGTGATGATGGTGTAGGTACGAGACCCCAGGTGATGGTGGTGTAGGTACGAGACCCCCAGGTGATGGTGGGGGAGGTACGAGACCCCAGGTGATGGTGCGGGAGGTACGAGACCCCAGGTGATGGTGGGGGAGGTACGAGACCCCAGATGATGGTGGGGGAGGTACGAGACCCCAGGTGATGGTGGTGTAGGTACGAGACCCCAGGTGATGGTGGGGGAGGTACGAGACCCCAGGTGATGGTGGTGTAGGTACGAGACCCCAGGTGATGGTGGGGTAGGTACGAGACCCCAGGTGATGGTGGGGGAGGTACGAGACCCCAGGTGATGGTGGGGGAGGTACGAGACCCCAGGTGATGGTGGGGGAGGTACGAGACCCCAGGTGATGGTGGGGGAGGTACGAGACCCCAGGTGATGGTGGTGTAGGTACGAGACCCCAGGTGATGGTGGGGGAGGTACGAGACCCCAGGTGATGGTGGTGTAGGTACGAGACCCCAGGTGATGGTGGTGTAGGTACGAGACCCCAGGTGATGGTGGGGAGGTACGAGACCCCAGGTGATGGCTTGGGAGGGACGAGACCCCAGGTGATGGTGGGGGAGGTACGAGACCCCAGGTGATGGTGGGGGAGGTACGAGACCCCAGGTGATGGTGGGGGAGGTACGAGACCCCAGGTGATGGTGGGGGAGGTACGAGACCCCAGGTGATGGTGGGGGAGGTACGAGACCCCAGGTGATGGTGGGAGAGGTACGAGACCCCAGGTGATGGTGGGAGAGGTACGAGACCCCAGGTGATGGTGGGGGAGGTACGAGACCCCAGGTGATGGTGGGGGAGGTACGAGACCCCAGGTGATGGTGGGAGAGGTACGAGACCCCAGGTGATGGTGGGAGAGGTACGAGACCCCAGGTGATGGTGGGGGAGGTACGAGACCCCAGGTGATGGTGGGGGAGGTACGAGACCCCAGGTGATGGTGGGGGAGGTACGAGACCCCAGGTGATGGTGGGGGAGGTACGAGACCCCAGGTGATGGTGGGGGAGGTACGAGACCCCAGATGATGGTGGGGGAGGTACGAGACCCCAGGTGATGGTGGTGTAGGTACGAGACCCCAGGTGATGGTGGGGAGGTACGAGACCCCAGGTGATGGTGGTGTAGGTACGAGACCCCAGGTGATGGTGGGGTAGGTACGAGACCCCAGGTGATGGTGGGGGAGGTACGAGACCCCAGGTGATGGTGGGGGAGGTACGAGACCCCAGGTGATGGTGGGGGAGGTACGAGACCCCAGGTGATGGTGGGGGAGGTACGAGACCCCAGGTGATGGTGGTGTAGGTACGAGACCCCAGGTGATGGTGGGGGAGGTACGAGACCCCAGGTGATGGTGGTGTAGGTACGAGACCCCAGGTGATGGTGGTGTAGGTACGAGACCCCAGGTGATGGTGGGGAGGTACGAGACCCCAGGTGATGGTGGGGGAGGGACGAGACCCCAGGTGATGGTGGGGGAGGGACGAGACCCCAGGTGATGGTGGGGAGGGACGAGACCCCAGGTGATGGTGGTGTAGGTACGAGACCCCAGGTGATGGTGGTGTAGGTACGAGACCCTAGGTGATGATGGTGGAGGTAAGAGACCCCAGGTGATGGTGGTGTAGGTACGAGACCCCAGGTGATGGTGGTGTAGGTGCGAGACCCCAGGTGATGGTGGTGGAGGTACGAGACCCCATGTGATGGTGGGGGAGGTGCGAGACCCCAGGTGATTGTGGGCGAGGTACGAGACCCCAGGTGATTGTGGTGTAGGTACGAGACCCCAGGTGATGGTGGTGTAGGTACGAGACCCCAGGTGATGGTGGTGTAGGTACGAGACCCCAGGTGATGGTGGTGTAGGTGCGAGACCCCAGGTGATGGTGGTGGAGGTACGAGACCCCATGTGATGGTGGGGGAGGTGCGAGACCCCAGGTGATTGTGGGCGAGGTACGAGACCCCAGGTGATTGTGGTGTAGGTACGAGACCCCAGGTGATGGTGGTGTAGGTACGAGACCCCAGGTGATGGTGGTGGAGGTACGAGACCCCAGGTGATGGTGGGGGAGGTGCGAGACCCCAGGTGATTGTAGGGGAGGTACGAGACCCCAGGTGATGGTGGGGGAGGTTCGAGAACCCAGGTGATGGTGGTGTAGGTACGAGATCCCAGGTGATGGTGAGGGAGGTACGAGACCCCAGGTGATGGTAGGGGAGGTACGAGACCCCAGGTGATGGTGGGAGGTGATGGTAGTGGAGGTACGAGACCCCAGGTGATGGTGGGGGAGGTACGAGACCCCAGGTGATGGTGGTGGAGGTACGAGACCCCAGGTGATGGTGGGGGAGGTACGAGACCCCAGGTGATGGTGGTGGAGGTACGAGACCCCAGGTGATGGTGGGGGAGGTACGAGACCCCAGATGATGGTGGGGAGGTACGAGACCCCAGGTGATGGTGGTGGAGGTACGAGACCCGAGGTGATGGTGAGGGAGGTACGAGACCCTAGGTGATAGTGGTGGAGGTACGAGACTCCAGGTGATGGTGGGGGAGGTACGAGACCGCAGGTGATGGTGGGGGAGGTACGAGACCCCAGGTGATGGTGGGAGAGGTACGAGACCCCAGGTGATGGTGGTGGAGGTACGAGACCCCAGGTGATGGTGGTGTAGGTACGAGACCCCAGGTGATGGTGGTGTAGGTACGAGACCCCAGGTGATGGTGGGGGAGGTACGAGACCCCAGGTGATGGTGGGGGAGGTACGAGACCCCAGGTGATGGTGGTGTAGGTACGAGACCCCAGGTGATGGTGGGGGAGGTACGAGACCCCGGGTGATGGTGGTGGAGGTACGAGACCCCAGGTGATGGTGGTGTAGGTACGAGACCCCAGGTGATGGTGGTGTAGGTACGAGACCCCAGGTGATGGTGGTGCAGGTACGAGAGCCCATGTGATGGTGGGGGAGGTGCGAGACCCCAGGTGATTGTGGGCGAGGTACGGGACCCCAGGTGATTGTGGTGTAGTTACGAGACCCCAGGTGATGGTGGTGTAGGTACGAGACCCCAGGTGATGGTGGTGGAGGTACGAGACCCCAGGTGATGGTGGGGGAGGTGCGAGACCCCAGGTGACGGTAGGGGAGGTACGAGACCCCAGGTGATGGTGGGGGAGGTACGAGACCCCAGGTGATGGTGATGTAGGTACGAGATCCCAGGTGATGGTGAGGGAGGTACGAGACCCCAGGTGATGGTGGGAGGTGATGGTAGTGGAGGTACGAGACCCCAGGTGATGGTGGGGGAGGTACGAGACCCCTGGTGATGGTGGTGGAGGTACGAGACCCCAGGTGATGGTGGGGGAGGTACGAGACCCCAGGTGATGGTGGTGGAGGTACGAGACCCCAGGTGATGGTGGGGGAGGTACGAGACCCCAGATGATGGTGGGGAGGTACGAGACCCCAGGTGATGGTGGTGGAGGTACGAGACCCCAGGTGATGGTGAGGGAGGTACGAGACGCTAGGTGATGGTGGTGGAGGTACGAGACCCCAGGTGATGGTGGGGAGGTACGAGACCGCAGGTGATGGTGAGGGAGGTAAGAGACCCCAGGTGATGGTGGGAGAGGTACGAGACCCCAGGTGATGGTGGTGGAGGTACGAGACCCCAGGTGATGGTGGTGTAGGTACGAGACCCCAGGTGATGGTGGTGTAGGTACGAGACCCCAGGTGATGGTGGTGTAGGTACGAGACCCCAGGTGATGGTGGGGGAGGTACGAGACCCCAGGTGATGGTGGTGTAGGTACGAGACCCCAGGTGATGGTGGTGTAGGTACGAGACCCCAGGTGATGGTGGGGGAGGTACGAGACCCCAGGTGATGGTGGTGGAGGTACGAGACCCCAGGTGATGGTGGTGTAGGTACGAGACCCCAGGTGATGGTGGTGTAGGTACGAGACCCCAGGTGATGGTGGTGTAGGTATGAGACCCCTGGTGATGGTTGGGGAGGTACGAGACCCCAGGTGATGGTTGGGGAGGTACGAGACACCAGGTGATGGTGGTGGAGGTACGAGACCCCAGGTGATGGTGGTGTAGGTACGAGACCCCAGGTGATGGTGGGGGAGGTACGAGACCCCAGGTGATGGTGGTGGAGGTACGAGACACCAGGTGATGGTGGGGGAGGTACGAGACCCCAGGTGATGATGGGGGAGGTACGAGATCCCAGGTGATGGTGGGGGAGGTACGAGACCCCAGGTGATGGTGGGGGAGGTACGCGACCCCAGCTGAGGGTTGGGGAGGTACGAGACCCCAGGTGATGGTGGTGTAGGTACGAGACCCCAGGTGATGGTGGGGGAGGTACGAGACCCCAATTGATGGTGGTGGAGGTACGAGACCCCAGGTGATTGTGGGGGAGGTACGAGACCCCAGGTGATGATGGAGGAGGTACGAGACCCCAGGTGATGGTGGGTGAGGTACGAGACCCCAGGTGATGGTGGGGAGGTACGAGACCCCAGGTGATAGTGGGGGAGGTACGAGACCCCAGGTGATGGTGGAGGAGGTACGAGACCCCAGGTGATGGTGGGGGAGGTACGAGACCCCAACTGATGGTGGGGGAGGTACGAGACCCCAGGTGATGGTGGGGGAGGTACGAGACCCTAGGCGATGGTGGGGATGTATGAGACCCCAGGTGATGGTGGGGGAGGTACGAGACCCCAGGTGATGGTGGGGGAGGTACGAGACCCCAGGTGATGGTGGGGGAGGTACAAGACCCCAGGTGATGGTGGGGGAGGTACGAGACCCCAGGTGATGGTGGGGGAGGTACGAGACCCCAGGTGATGGTGGGGTATGTACGAGACCCCAGGTGATGGTGGGGTATGTACGAGACCCCAGGTGATGGTGGTGGAGGTACGAGACCCCAGGTGATGGTGGTGGAAGTACGAGACCCCAGGTGATGGCGGTAGAGGTAGGAGACCCCAGGTGATGGTGGGGGAGGTACGAGAACCCAGGTGATGGTGGTGGAGGTACAAGACCCCAGGTGATGGTGGGGGAGGTACGAGACCCCAGGTGATGGTGGGGGAGGTACGAGACCCCAGGTGATTGTGGGGGAGGTACGAGACCCCAGGTGATGGTGGTGGAGGTACGAGACTCCAGGTGATGGTGGTGGAGGTACGAGACCCCAGGTGATTGTGGGGGAGGTACGAGACCCCAGGTGATGGTGGCGGAGGTACGAGACCCCAGGTGATGTTGGGGGAGGTAAGAGACCCCAGGTGATGGTGGGGGAGGTACGAGACCCCAGGTGATGGTGGTGGAGGTACGAGACCCCAGGTGATGGTTGGGGAGGTACGAGACCCCAGGTGATGGTGGGGGAGGTACGAGACCCCTGGTGATGGTGGTGGAGGTACGAGACCCCAGGTGATGGTGGTGGAGGTATGAGACCCCAGGTGATGGTGGGGGAGGTACGAGATCCCAGGTGATGGTGGGGAGGTACGTGACCCCAGGTGATGGTGGTGGAGGTACGAGACCCCAGGTGATGGTGGGGGAGGTACGAGACCCCAGGTGATGGTGGGGGAGGTACGAGACCCCAGGTGATGGTGGTGGAGGTACGAGACCAAAGGTGATGGAGGGGGAGATACGAGACCCCAGGTGATGGTGGGGGAGGTACGAGACCCCAGGTGATGGTGGGGGAGGTACGAGACCCCAGGTGATGGTGGGGGAGGTACGAGACCCCAAGCGATCTTGGTGGAGATACGAGACCTCAGGTGATGGTGGGGGAGGTACAAGACCCCAGGTGATGGTGGGGAGGAACGAGACCCCAGATGATGGTGGGGGAGGTACGAGACCCCAGGTGATGGTGGGGTATGTACGAGACCCCAGGTGATGGTGGGGGAGGTACAAGACCCCAGGTGATGGTGGTGGAGGCACGAGACCCCAGGTAATGGTGGTGGAGGTACGAGACCCCAGGTGATGGTGGGGGAAGTACGAGGCCCCAGGTTAAGGTGGTGGTGGTACGAGGCCCCAGGTGATGGTGGATGAAGTTCGAGACCCCAGGTGATAGTGGGGAGGTACGAGACCCCAGGTGATGGTGGGGGA
Organism: Cherax quadricarinatus; assembly: GCF_038502225.1. Taxonomy (NCBI): domain Eukaryota; kingdom Metazoa; phylum Arthropoda; class Malacostraca; order Decapoda; family Parastacidae; genus Cherax; species Cherax quadricarinatus. The sequence continues at coordinate 11,656,959 of NC_091293.1, read as the reverse complement.
GGTACGAGACCCCCAAGCGATTGTGGTGGAGGTACGAGACCCCAGGTGATGGTGGGGGAGGTACGAGACCTCAGGTGATGGTGGGGGAGGTACGAGACCCCAGATGATGGTGGGGGAGGTACGAGACCGCAGGTGATGGTGGGGTATGTACTAGACCCCAGGTGATGGTGGGGGAGGTACAAGACCCCAGGTGATGGAGGTGGAGGCACGAGACCCCAGGTAATGGTGGTGGAGGTACGAGACCCCAGGTGATGGTGGGGGAAGTACGAGGCCCCAGGTGAAGGTGGTGGAGGTACGAGGCCCCAGGTGATGGTGGGGGAAGTTCGAGGTCCCAGGTGAAGGTGGTGGAGGTACGGGGCCCCAGGTGATGGTGGGGGAAGTACGAGGCCCCAGGTGATGGTGGGGGAAGTACGAGGCCCCAGGTGAAGGTGGTGGAGGTACGAGGCCCCAGGTGATGGTGGGGGAAGTTCGAGGTCCCAGGTGATGGTGGGGGAGGTACGAGACCCCAGGTGATGGTGGGGGAGGTACGAGACATCAAGTGATTGTGGGTAGGTACTAAACCCCAGGTGATGGTGGGGGAGGTACGAGACCCCAGGTGATGGTGGGGGAGGTACGAGACATCAAGTGATTGTGGGTAGGTACAAGACCCCAGGTGATGGAGGGTGAGGTACGAGGCCCCAGGTGATGGTGGGGGAGGTACGAGACCCCAGGTGATGGTGGGGGAGGTACGAGACCCCAGGTGATGGTGGTGGAAGTACGAGACCTCAGGTGATGGTCGGCGACGTACGAGACCCCATGTGATGGTGGGGGAGGTACAAGACCCCAGGTGATGGTGGGGGAGGTACGAGACCCCAGGTGATGGTGGGGGAGGTGCGAGACCCCAAGTGATGGTGGGGGAAGTACGAGACTCCAGGTGAAGGTATGGTGTACATGACCCCAATGAGGGGCGGGGTGTGAGGTGGGGTAACTTAGGTACCTGAGGAAACACTTGAAAAGTTTAAGTCACCCAGGCGGTAAATCCACCTGCTCATAAATCCATGTGGTCGTGGTTCAGGTGAACCTCCTCCACCTCATAACACTTTTTCCCGTAAAGCTTTAAACCCACGGGTGTTATTGAGCTCAAGTCGTCGAAGGTCGACCCTTCATCCTTGTTCAATAATAATAATAATAATAATAATAATAATAATAATAATAATAATAATATTAATAATAATAGCAGTTTGAAATCCTTAGTTCGGTGTTGATTCATAGGTTTTCAATTACGATTAGTGAAATACAGAAATATAATAGGTAAGGTCAGCAAGGGAGGGTCAGGAAGTGGAGAGTGTCAGCTGCTGACAATGAGAGGCAGCGGTGGCTGACACCGTCACAGCAACACAGTTTAGGAATGTGGGTGAGGCTGACCGTGCAGTTATCACTGCTCTTTCAACACCAACACCACTATCATCACCACCAACACCACTATCACCACTATCACCACCACCACTATCACCACACCACTACCACCACTAACACCACCACTATCACCACTATCACCACCACCACTATCACCACACCACCACCACCACTATCACCGCCACTATCACCACCACCACTATCACCACACCACTACCACCACTAACACCACCACTATCGCCACCACCACTATCACCACACCACTACCACCACTATCACCACCACTATCACCACCACCATCACCATCACCAACACCACCATCACCAACACCACTATCATCACCACCAACACCACTATCACCACAATCGCCACCACCACTATCACCACACCACTACCACCACTAACACCACCACTACCACCGCCACTATCACCACCACCATCACCATCACCAACACCACCATCACCAACGCCACCACCACCAACACCAACACCACCATCACCAACACCACTATCATCACCACCAACACCACTATCACCACTATCACCACCACCACTACCACCACTAACACCACCACTATCACCGCCACTATCACCACCACCATCACCATCACCAACACCACCATCACCAACGCCACCACCACCAACACCACCATCACCAGCACCACCACCCGCAACACCACCAACACCACCATCAGCAGCATCACCACCACCAACACCACCATCACCAACACCACCACCACCGCCATCACCACCACCGCTAACACCACCACCACCACCACCACCAATATCACCACCACCATCACCAACACCACCATCACCAACGCCACCACCACCAACACCAACACCACCATCACCAACACCACTATCATCACCACCAACACCACTATCACCACTATCACCACACCACTACCACCACTAACACCACCACTATCACCGCCACTATCACCACCACCATCACCATCACCAACACCACCAGCACCAGCATCACCACCACCAACACCACCATCACCAGCATCACCACCACCAACACCACCATCACCAACACCACCAACACCGCCATCACCACCACCACCAACACCACCACCACCACCACCACCAATATCACCACCACCATCACCAACACCACCATCACCACCATCACCACCATCATCATCACCACCAACACCACCACCTTTACCACCACCCTCAGCACCACCAACACCAACACCACTTTCACCACCAACACCAACACCACTACCACCACCAACAACACCAACACCACCATCACCAACACCACTATCACCACCACCACTATCAACACACCCACACTACCACTAACACCACCACTATCACCACCATGAACACCACCATCACCATCACCAACACCACACCACCACCACCACCACCAACACCAGCATCACCAACACCACCACCACCACCAACACCACTATCACTAACACCAACATCACCAAGAGCACCACCACCAACACTACCATCACCAACATCACCACCACCACACCCACTATCACCACCACCATCACCAACACCACCACCACCAACACCACCAACACCACCATCACCAACACCACCAACACCATCACCAACAGCACCAACACCACCACCACTAACACCACCACCACCAACACCATCACCAACACCACCACCAGCACTATCACCACCACAATCACCAACACCACCATCACCAACATCACAAACACCACTACCACCACTATCACCACCACCATCACCAACACCACCATCACCACCACCACCACCACCACCAACACCAGCACCACCAACACCACCACCACCACCACCACCACCAACACCAGCACCACCAACACCACCACCACCACCAACACCAGCATCACCAACACCAACATCACCAAGAGCACCACCACCAACACTACCACCACAACCATCACCAACATCACCACCACCACCACCACTATCACCACCACCATCACCAACACCACCAACACCACCATCACCAACACCACCAACACCATCACCAACAGCACCAACACCACCACCACTAACACCACCACCACCAACACCATCACCAACACCACCACCACCACCAGAACTATCACCACCACCATCACCAACACCACCATCACCAACGCCACCATCACCAACATCACCAACACCACCACCACCACCATCACTATCACCACCACCATCACCAACACCACCAACACCATCACCAACAGCACCAACACCACCACCACTAACACCACCACCACCAACACCATCACCAACACCACCACCACAATCAGCACTATCACCACCACCATCACCAACACCACCATCACCAACGCCACCATCACCAACATCACCAACACCACCACCACCATCACTATCACCACCACCATCACTATCACCACCACCATCACCAACACCACCACCACCAACACCACCACCAATAACGCCACCACCACCAACACCACCAACACCATCGCCACCAACAGCACCACCACCAACACCACCATCACCACAACCACCAACACCACCATCACCAACACCATCACCACCACCACTATCACCACCACCAACACCACCACCACCACCACCACCACCACCAACACCACCACCACCATCACCACCATCACCACCACCACCACCACCACCACCACCACCACCACCACCACCACCACCACCACCACCAACACCACCACCACCAACACCACCACCCCCACCACCACCACCACCACCAACACCAACACCACCACCACCACCGCCACCACAACCACCACCACCACCACCATCACTACCACCACCACCACCACCACCACCCCCACCACCACCATTCCCACCACCACCCCCACCACCACCCCCAAAACCACCACCACCATCACCAACTCCATCACCAACACAACCAACACCACCATCAACACCACCAACACCACCACCACCAACATCACCACCACTATCACCACCACTAATACCAACATTATCACCACCATCACCATCACCACCACCACCACCATCACCAACACCACCACCACCAACACCACCACCACCATCACCAACACCACCATCACCAATACCAACACCACCACCACCAACATCACCACCACTATCACCACCACTAACACCAACATTATCACCACATCACCAACACCACCACCACCAACACCACCGTCAACACCACCAACACCACTACCATCACCAACACCACCACCACTATCATCACCACCAACGCCAACATCATCACCACCGTCACCACCACCAACACCACTACCACCACCACCAACACCACTACCACCACCACCAACACCACCATCACCACCACCACCACCACCACCACCACCACCACCAACACCACCAACACCAACAACACCATTGTCAACGCCACCAACACCACCACCACCACTATCACCACCACCAACACCAACGTTACTATTACCATCACCACCAACACCATCCCCACTATCACCAACACCATCACCAACACCACCATCACCACCACCTCCAACACCACCACCACTACCACCACCAACAACACCAACACCACCATCACCAACACCACTATCATCACCACCAACACCACTATCACCACTATCACCACACCACTACCACCACTAACACCACCACTATCACCGCCACTATCACCACCACCATCACCATCACCAACACCACCATCACCAGCATCACCACCACCAACACCACCATCACCAGCATCACCACCACCAACACCACCATCACCAACACCACCAACACCGCCATCACCACCACCACCAACACCACCACCACCACCACCACCAATATCACCACCACCATCACCAACACCACCATTACCACCATCACCACCATCATCATCACCACCAACACCACCACCTTTACCACCACCCCCAGCACCACCAACACCAACACCACTTTCACCACCACCAACACCCACACCACCATCACCAACACCACTATCACCACCATCACTATCAACACACCCACACTACCACTAACACCACCACTATCACCACCATGAACACCACCATCACCATCACCAACACCACACCACCACCACCACCACCACCAACACCAGCACCACCAACACCACCACCACCACCAACACCAGCATCACCAACACAAACATCACCAAGAGCACCACCACCAACACTACCACCACCACCATCACCAACATCACCACCACCACCACCACTATCACCACCACCATCACCAACACCACCAACACCACCATCACCAACACCACCAACACCATCACCAACAGCACCAACACCACCACCACTAACACCACCACCACCAACACCATCACCAACACCACCACCACCACCAGCACTATCATCACCACAATCACCAACACCACCATCACCAACATCACAAACACCACTACCACCACTATCACCACCACCATCACCAACACCACCATCACCAACGCCACCTTCACCAACATTACCAACACCACCACCACCATCACTATCACCACCACCATCACCAACACCACCACCACCAACACCACAATCATCCACTCCATCACCACCAACACCACCACCACCAACGCCGCCACCACCACCAACACCACCAACACCACCGCCACCAACACCACCACCACGAACACCACCACCACCAACACCACCATCACCAACACCACCTCCACCATTACCAGCATCACCAACACCACCACCAGCACTATCACCACCACCATCACCAACACCACCATCACCAACATGACCACCACCACCACCACCACAACCACGACCATCACTAACATGACCACCACCACCACCACCATCACCAACACCACCATCACCATCACTACCACCACCATCACCACCATCACCAACATCACCAACATCACCAACACCACCAACACCACTATCACCACCACCATCACCAACATCACCATCACCACCACCACCACTATCACCACCACCGTCACCAACACCATCACCACCACCACCATCACCAACACCACCATCACCACCACCACCACCACCAAAACCACCACCACCACAACAACAACACTACCACACCATCACCACCACTACACATCACCACCACCCCCACCACCACCATCACCACCACCACCACCACCACCACAACACCAACACCACCACCACCACCACCACCACCACCACCACCACCACCACCATCACCACCACCATCACCACCACCACCACCACCACCACCACCACCACCACCACCACCACCACCACCACCACCACACACCACCACCACCACCACCACCACCACCACCACCACCACCACCACCACCACCACCACCACCACCACCACCACCACCACCACCACCACCACCACCACCACCACCACCACCACCACCACCACCACCACCACCACCACCACCACCACCACCACCACCACCACCACCACCACCACCACCACCACCACCACCACCCACCACCACCACCACCACCACCACCACCACCACCACCACCACCACCACCACCACCACCACCACCACCACCACCACCACCACCACCACCACCACCACCACCACCACCACCACCACCACCACCACCACCACCACCACCACCACCACCACCACCACCACCACCACCACCACCACCACCACCACCACCACCACCACCACCACCACCACAACCACCACCACCACCCAACTCCACCACCACCACCACCACCACCACCACCACCACCACCACCATCACCACCACCACCACCACCACCACCACCACCACCACCATCACCACCGACGAAGGCTGTTCCACAGGTTTTTGGTGTCACAGAAATGAGGGAAACGTCACTTCCCTACACAGGAAGATATATATATATATATATATATATATATATATATATATATATATATATATATATATATATATATATATATATATATATATATATATATATATATATATATATATATATTTATATTATATGCAAAACAACCACTCTGAAAGAATAGAGAAATTCCAAGCGCTTTCGTGACTACTCACATTATCAAGGAACTATGAAAGTAAAGCATCCAAGGAAGCTATATAAGGGGTCCGGCCAGCACCTCACTATCAGATCCCACAACGGTTAAACACCTGACGCACGCCGACCCAACTGGATAGGTCCTTTGCACAACTCACCCACAAACTATTCTACCCAAGAAAATTTAAAAATTATTATTTGTCCAGTGTATTATTAAATTCTTCCCAAATTCTATTAATTATAAATGGATCTAATTTATATAAACCAAAGGAAATATTCATATTATTGTCAAAACTGCTTTTTATGAAACAAGATTCAATTATATTCCTGTCGACCATGGACTTGCTTGATACTACTTTCTCAACTTTTTGAAAATCAATTGGATGGTTAAAATCTCTTACATGAATAAATAGAGCATTGGAATCTTGTCCAGTTCTAATGCTATATTTATGTTGTTTTAATCTTAGTTCGAGATTTTTACCAGTTTGACCGTAATAAACTTTATCGCAAATTTTACAAGGAATCTTATAGACACATCCATCAGCATTTTGGGGGGAATTCTTTATCAAAAGTTTTTTTACTGTATCAAGATTTTTGAATACAACTTTAATATTAAAAGTCTTAATAAGAGAAGGCATATCAACCAAGTTTTCGTAGTCACGAAAGCGCTTGGAATTTCTCTATTCTTTCAGAGTGGTTGTTTTGCATATTCTGAAATCACCTGTTTACTGTGATCTTATTGCATATATATATATATATATATATATATATATATATATATATATATATATATATATATATATATATATATATATATATATATATATATATATATATATATATATATATATATATATTAATTTCTTGATTAAACACAAATTTTTTATAAAAAAAAATTGAAAAAAAAGAAAATAAATAGCATAAATAATTCTAATAATGATAACTAAGGGTTAAACCCGTAAAGGTCATACAACCATAAATAATTAAAATATAAGTCATTAAATCAGGTTATAAAAAGAAACTTATGGAGGAATATTGGTATAACTTGGAGAGGTAGTGAACACGACCTGCAGCTCCTGGCCCAGGGGCAAGTTAGTGATATATGCAGATCAACAGGGCAAGACAAGGGCGAGACAATGGTAAGATAAGGGCAAGACATGGGTAAGATAAGGGAAAGAGTAAGATAAGGACAAGGCTAAGATAAGGGCAAGGGTAAGATAAGGGCAAGGGTAAGATAAGGGCAAGGGTAAGATAAGGGCAAGGGTAAGATAAGGGCAAGGGCAAGATAAGGGCAAGGGCAAGATAAGGGCAAGACATGGGTAAGATAAGGGCAAGACATGGGTAAGATAAGGGAAAGAGTAAGATAAGGGCAAGGGTAAGATAAGGGCAAGGGTAAGATAAGGGCAAGGGTAAGATAAGGGCAAGGGTAAGATAAGGGCAAGGGTAAGATAAGGGCAAGGGTAAGATAAGGGCAAGGGTAAGATAAGGGCAAGGGTAAGATAAGGGCAAGGGTAAGATAAGGGCAAGGGTAAGATAAGGGCAAGGGTAAGATAAGGGCAAGGGTAAGATAAGGGCAAGGGCAAGATAAGGGCAAGGGCAAGATAAGGGCATGGCAAGGCTAAGATAGGGGCATGGGAAGGGTAAGATAAGGGCAAGGGTAAGATAAGGGCATGGCAAGGGTAAGATAAGGGCATGGGAAGGATAAGATAAGGGCAACGGTAACATAAGGGCATGGGAACGGTAAGATAAAGGCAAGGGTAAGATCAGGGCATGGCAAGGGCAAGATAAGGGCAAGACAAACACAGAAGGGGTAGATTACTGATTTGCGATGTTTTACAAGTTTAAGATATAAGATGAGCAGTACAATGGTGAGACAACCAAAACCAACTCGCCAACCAGAGTTAGCGAGAGTCTGCTTTGTCTGGGGAAACCTGCTTTCACCTAATTGGTGGGTTGAACTGAACAATAAAACAGCAGTGGGGCCCCAGAACTGCTATGCTCTGAATTGCCGGTTTACTGGTCGAGAGGGCATGCGAATGGTTGTGTCACGAACGTTGAAAAGTGGAACATATTCGACGCACGACACAACCAGTAATCAGAGGATAATCATGGAACAATACTACTAAAACCTAAGGATTCAAAAAGAAGCAATGGACAGACAGACGATCCAGGAGAGGGATTAGGGAAGATGGGTTGATGTGGTAAGAAGTCAACAGTTGTTGAAGGCCAGACCACTGTGAGCCCAGGTGGCGACGGTGCTGGTGCTCGCTACTGTAGTGTTGTGGGTAGAGAACAGGTGTGTTACACTAGTTAGTACCTTGGTCGACTGTAAAGCTGCCACTCTCGGTGAATCCTGAATTAAGCTGTGAAGGGGAAGCCCTTCCTCATGAAGATGGACTTCATATACTACAGTAAGAGGACATCTTAAGGTTTATAATCAGATGAGAGCTGCTTCTACATTCAGCAGAATATTAATCCCGCTAGACGTCTATCAGTCACAAGTGTAGTTAAAAACATTCGCACGTCTGGAGAGATCAGACAGAACTATAGACAGGGATTAAAATAAGAGATAAAATTTTAGCCATAATATAAGCCGGAAACACATTATCTAGGTACACATGCAGACAGGAGGTACTCAGTGCTACATAGTGAGAGGTATAAGAAAAGAAATTAGGCTGAAACAGGCAGGAACCAAACTGAACAGGACTAACACAGTCCTTCAGACAGCTCTGGCAGGCGAAGTAAACAAAAGGAAGACTGGGAAATGTAGCTAGCAAACTAGCACACCGTCAGACAAGCAGAAAAACAATAAGAATAAAGATTATTAGAGTTTTCTCCCTTACAAATACGAAGGTTTGTGAACGAGTATCATGAGACGTGGTTAACATGGGTGGGACTATTTCATTCCTGCTCACCCTCCCTTACCTTCCATCACATTTCTCTGGTGGGTAATGGAGTGGAGGGGATACATTATACAAATAATCCGCACATAGGAGAGAAAAAGCTTATGATGACGTTTCGGTCCGACTTGAACCATTGACTAGTTACAGTAACACACGAAGGTGAGGGAGCCAGTATATATACAGGAGAGGAGGTCAGGGACGATACTAAGAGAGGAAGAAGTGGAAAAGTAGAGGTACAAGTAATGCCGGCAGTGGTAGTAGTAGGTTGGGGGAGTAGCAGTGGCACAACAGACAGAGAAAGGGGAAGTGAAGTGAGGCAATAGTAGTAGTAGCAGCAGCAGCAGTAGTAGTAGTAGTAGTAGTAGTAGTAGAAGTAGCAGTAGTAGTAGTAGTAGTAGTAGTAGTAGAAGAGGAGTAGTAGTAGTAGAAGTGTAGAAAGTCTAATGACAAGAAAAAGGAGCATAGCAGGAGAGCTATTGGCTCACGTGGGACCAAAATTTCAGCTGAAAAGTATTGAACAACAGAACACACCTAGAGAGAAGAAAGGAAGACAAAGAAAATATAGGCAAGGAGAAAAGGTGAGGAGAGGATCATCAACAAGACGCCGTCTTGTTGATGATCCCTTATACACAACTTTCCTAAATATGAATCTCAGTCCTGACTTTGTCTCAGTAGATATTTTTCTCTCTCATTATATTATCAATGCTCCAAACTTCAGAACAGTCGTGACTTGACCTGATCTTTTCTTCTCCTCTCCCTACCTCTTCTTCTTTCCTATATTTTCTTTGTCTTCCTTTCTTCTCTCTAGGTGTGTTCTGTCTTTCAATTCTTTTCAGTTGAGATTTTGGTCTTACGTGAGCCAATAGCTCTCCAGCTGTGCTCCTTTTTCTTGTCCTTAGACTTTCTACACTTCCATATCTACTACTGTTCTCTACTACTACTGCTACTACTCTGCTACTACTATTCTCTACTACTACTGCTACTACTCTGCTACTACTATTATCTACTACTACTGCTACTACTATTCTCTACTACTACTGCTACTACTCTGCTACTACTATTGCCTCGCTTCACTTCCCCTTTCTCTCTCTTGTGCAACTTCCACTACTCCCCCTATCTTCTACCAACACTACCATTGCTTCTACTACCACCACTACCAGCATTACCTCTACAACTACTTCTCCACTTCCTTCTTTCTTCCTCTCTTTGTATCGTCCCTTTCTCCCTCTCCTATATATACTGGCTTCCTCACCTTCGTGTGTTAATGTGACTAGTTAATGGTCTAAGTAGGGATAAAACATCGTCATAAGCTTCTTTCTTCTTTTTTGTGGGTTATTCTTGTATTGTTCCAGTCACAGTACCTTGTTTATGTGGGTTATTCTTGTATTGTTCCAGTCACAGTACCTTGTTTATGTGGGTTATTCTTGTATTGTTCCAGTCACAGTACCTTGTTTGTGGGGATTATTCTTGTATTGTTCCAGTCACAGTTCCTTGTTTATGTGGGTTATTCTTGTATTGTTCCAGTCACAGTACCTTGTTTATGTGGGTTATTATTGTATTGTTCCAGTCACAGTACCTTGTTTATGTGGGTTATTCTTGTATTGTTCCAGTCACAGTACCTTGTTTATGTGGGTTATTCTTGTATTGTTCCAGTCACAGTACCTTGTTTATGTGGGTTATTCTTGTATTGTTCCAGTCACAGTACCTTGTTTATGTGGGTTATTCTTGTATTGTTCCAGTCACAGTACCTTGTTTATGTGGGTTATTCTTGTATTGTTCCAGTCACAGTACCTTGTTTATGTGGGTTATTCTTGTATTGTTCCAGTCACAGTACCTTGTTTATGTGGGTTATTCTTGTATTGCTCCAGTCACAGTACCTTGTTTATGTGGGTTATTCTTGTATTGTTCCAGTCACAGTACCTTGTTTATGTGGGTTATTCATGTATTGTTCCAGTCACAGTACCTTGTTTATGTGGGTTATTCTTGTATTGTTCCAGTCACAGTACCTTGTTTATGTGGGTTATTCATGTATTGTTCCAGTCACAGTACCTTGTTTATATGGGTTATTCTTGTATTGTTCCAGTCACAGTACCTTGTTTATGTGGGTTATTCTTGTATTGTTCCAGTCACAGTACCTTGTTTATGTGGGTTATTCTTGTATTGTTCCAGTCACAGTACCTTGTTTATGTGGGTTATTCTAGTATTGTTCCAGTCACAGTACCTTGTTTATGTGGGTTATTCTTGTATTGTTCCAGTCACAGTACCTTGTTTATGTGGGTTATTCTTGTATTGTTCCAGTCACAGTACCTTGTTTATGTGGGTTATTCATGTATTGTTCCAGTCACAGTACCTTGTTTATGTGGGTTATTCTTGTATTGTTCCAGTCACAGTACCTTGTTTATGTGGGTTATTCTTGTATTGTTCCAGTCACAGTACCTTGTTTATGTGGATTATTCTTGTATTGTTCCAGTCACAGTACCTTGTTTATGTGGGTTATTCATGTATTGTTCCAGTCACAGAACCTTGTTTATGTGGGTTATTCATGTATTGTTCCAGTCACAGTACCTTGTTTGTGTGGGTTATTCTTGTATTGTTTCAGTCACAGTACCTTGTTTATGTGGGTTATTCTTGTATTGTTCCAGTCACAGTACCTTGTTTATGTGGGTTATTCTTGTATTGTTCCAGTCACAGTACCTTGTTTATGTGGGTTATTCTTGTATTGTTATAGTCACAGTACCTTGTTTATGTGGGTTATTCTTGTATTGTTCCAGTCACAGTACCTTGTTTATGTGGGTTATTCTTGTATTGTTCCAGTCACAGTACCTTGTTTATGTGGGTTATTCTTGTATTGTTCCAGTCACAGTACCTTGTTTATGTGGGTTATTCTTGTATTATTCCAGTCACAGTACCTTGTTTATGTGGGTTATTCATGTATTGTTCCAGTCACAGTACCTTGTTTATGTGGGTTATTCTTGTATTGTTCCAGTCACAGTACCTTGTTTATGTGGGTTATTCTTGTATTGTTCCAGTCACAGTACCTTGTTTATGTGGGTTATTCATGTATTGTTCCAGTCACAGTACCTTGTTTATGTGGGTTATTCTTGTATTGTTCCAGTCACAGTACCTTGTTTATGTGGGTTATTCTTGTATTGTTCCAGTCACAGTACCTTGTTTATGTGGGTTATTCTTGTATTGTTCCAGTCACAGTACCTTGTTTATGTGGGTTATTCATGTATTGTTCCAGTCACAGTACCTTGTTTATGTGGGTTATTCTTGTATTGTTCCAGTCACAGTACCTTGTTTATGTGGGTTATTCTTGTATTGTTCCAGTCACAGTACCTTGTTTATGTGGATTATTCTTGTATTGTTCCAGTCACAGTACCTTGTTTATGTGGGTTATTCATGTATTGTTCCAGTCACAGAACCTTGTTTATGTGGGTTATTCATGTATTGTTCCAGTCACAGTACCTTGTTTGTGTGGGTTATTCTTGTATTGTTTCAGTCACAGTACCTTGTTTATGTGGGTTATTCTTGTATTGTTCCAGTCACAGTACCTTGTTTATGTGGGTTATTCTTGTATTGTTCCAGTCACAGTACCTTGTTTATGTGGGTTATTCTTGTATTGTTATAGTCACAGTACCTTGTTTATGTGGGTTATTCTTGTATTGTTCCAGTCACAGTACCTTGTTTATGTGGGTTATTCTTGTATTGTTCCAGTCACAGTACCTTGTTTATATGGGTTATTCTTGTATTGTTCCAGTCACAGTACCTTGTTTATGTGGGTTATTCTTGTATTGTTCCAGTCACAGTACCTTGTTTATGTGGGTTATTCTTGTATTGTTCCAGTCACAGTACCTTGTTTATGTGGGTTATTCTAGTATTGTTCCAGTCACAGTACCTTGTTTATGTGGGTTATTCTTGTATTGTTCCAGTCACAGTACCTTGTTTATGTGGGTTATTCTTGTATTGTTCCAGTCACAGTACCTTGTTTATGTGGGTTATTCTTGTATTGTTCCAGTCACAGTACCTTGTTTATGTGGGTTATTCTTGTATTGTTCCAGTCACAGTACCTTGTTTATATGGGTTATTCTTGTATTGTTCCAGTCACAGTACCTTGTTTATGTGGGTTATTCTTGTATTGTTCCAGTCACAGTACCTTGTTTATGTGGGTTATTCTTGTATTGTTCCAGTCACAGTACCTTGTTTATGTGGGTTATTCTAGTATTGTTCCAGTCACAGTACCTTGTTTATGTGGGTTATTCTTGTATTGTTCCAGTCACAGTACCTTGTTTATGTGGGTTATTCTTGTATTGTTCCAGTCACAGTACCTTGTTTATGTGGGTTATTCATGTATTGTTCCAGTCACAGTACCTTGTTTATGTGGGTTATTCTTGTATTGTTCCAGTCACAGTACCTTGTTTATGTGGGTTATTCTTGTATTGTTCCAGTCACAGTACCTTGTTTATGTGGATTATTCTTGTATTGTTCCAGTCACAGTACCTTGTTTATGTGGGTTATTCATGTATTGTTCCAGTCACAGAACCTTGTTTATGTGGGTTATTCATGTATTGTTCCAGTCACAGTACCTTGTTTGTGTGGGTTATTCTTGTATTGTTTCAGTCACAGTACCTTGTTTATGTGGGTTATTCTTGTATTGTTCCAGTCACAGTACCTTGTTTATGTGGGTTATTCTTGTATTGTTCCAGTCACAGTACCTTGTTTATGTGGGTTATTCTTGTATTGTTATAGTCACAGTACCTTGTTTATGTGGGTTATTCTTGTATTGTTCCAGTCACAGTACCTTGTTTATGTGGGTTATTCTTGTATTGTTCCAGTCACAGTACCTTGTTTATGTGGGTTATTCTTGTATTGTTCCAGTCACAGTACCTTGTTTATGTGGGTTATTCTTGTATTATTCCAGTCACAGTACCTTGTTTATGTGGGTTATTCATGTATTGTTCCAGTCACAGTACCTTGTTTATGTGGGTTATTCTTGTATTGTTCCAGTCACAGTACCTTGTTTATGTGGGTTATTCTTGTATTGTTCCAGTCACAGTACCTTGTTTATGTGGGTTATTCATGTATTGTTCCAGTCACAGTACCTTGTTTATGTGGGTTATTCTTGTATTGTTCCAGTCACAGTACCTTGTTTATGTGGGTTATTCTTGTATTGTTCCAGTCACAGTACCTTGTTTATGTGGGTTATTCTTGTATTGTTCCAGTCACAGTACCTTGTTTATGTGGGTTATTCATGTATTGTTCCAGTCACAGTACCTTGTTTATGTGGGTTATTCTTGTATTGTTCCAGTCACAGTACCTTGTTTATGTGGGTTATTCTTGTATTGTTCCAGTCACAGTACCTTGTTTATGTGGATTATTCTTGTATTGTTCCAGTCACAGTACCTTGTTTATGTGGGTTATTCATGTATTGTTCCAGTCACAGAACTTTGTTTATGTGGGTTATTCATGTATTGTTCCAGTCACAGTACCTTGTTTGTGTGGGTTATTCTTGTATTGTTTCAGTCACAGTACCTTGTTTATGTGGGTTATTCTTGTATTGTTCCAGTCACAGTACCTTGTTTATGTGGGTTATTCTTGTATTGTTCCAGTCACAGTACCTTGTTTATGTGGGTTATTCTTGTATTGTTATAGTCACAGTACCTTGTTTATGTGGGTTATTCTTGTATTGTTCCAGTCACAGTACCTTGTTTATGTGGGTTATTCTTGTATTGTTCCAGTCACAGTACCTTGTTTATGTGGGTTATTCTTGTATTGTTCCAGTCACAGTACCTTGTTTATGTGGGTTATTCTTGTATTATTCCAGTCACAGTACCTTGTTTATGTGGGTTATTCATGTATTGTTCCAGTCACAGTACCTTGTTTATGTGGGTTATTCTTGTATTGTTCCAGTCACAGTACCTTGTTTATGTGGGTTATTCTTGTATTGTTCCAGTCACAGTACCTTGTTTATGTGGGTTATTCATGTATTGTTCCAGTCACAGTACCTTGTTTATGTGGGTTATTCTTGTATTGTTCCAGTCACAGTACCTTGTTTATGTGGGTTATTCTTGTATTGTTCCAGTCACAGTACCTTGTTTATGTGGGTTATTCTTGTATTGTTCCAGTCACAGTACCTTGTTTATGTGGGTTATTCTTGTATTGTTCCAGTCACAGTACCTTGTTTATGTGGGTTATTCTTGTATTATTCCAGTCACAGTACCTTGTTTATGTGGGTTATTCTTGTATTGTTCCAGTCACAGTACCATGTTTATGTGGGTTATTCTTGTATTGTTCCAGTCACAGTACCTTGTTTATGTGGGTTATTCTTGTATTGTTCCAGTCACAGTACCTTGTTTATGTGGGTTATTCTTGTATTGTTCCAGTCACAGTACCTTGTTTATGTGGGTTATTCATGTATTGTTCCAGTCACAGTACCTTGCTTATGTGGGTTATTCTTGTATTGTTCCAGTCACAGTACCTTGTTTATGTGGGTTATTCTTGTATTGTTCCAGTCACAGTACCTTGTTTATGTGGGTTATTCTTGTATTGTTCCAGTCACAGTACCTTGTTTATGTGGGTTATTCTTGTATTGTTCCAGTCACAGTACCTTGTTTATGTGGGTTATTCTTGTATTGTTCCAGTCACAGTACCTTGTTTATGTGGGTTATTCTTGTATTGTTCCAGTCACAGTACCTTGTTTATGTGGGTTATTCATGTATTGTTCCAGTCACAGTACCTTGCTTATGTGGTTTATTCTTGTATTGTTCCAGTCACAGTACCTTGTTTATGTGGGTTATTCTTGTATTGTTCCAGTCACAGTACCTTGTTTATGTGGGTTATTCTTGTATTGTTCCAGTCACAGTACCTTGTTTACGTGGGTTATTCTTGTATTGTTCCAGTCACAGTACCTTGTTTATGTGGGTTATTCTTGTATTGTTCCAGTCACAGTACCTTGTTTATGTGGGTTATTCTTGTATTGTTCCAGTCACAGTACCTTGTTTATGTGGGTTATTCATGTATTGTTCCAGTCACAGTACCTTGTTTATGTGGGTTATTCTTGTATTGTTCCAGTCACAGTACCTTGTTTATGTGGGTTATTCATGTATTGTTCCAGTCACAGTACCTTGTTTATGTGGGTTATTCTTGTATTGTTCCAGTCACAGTACCTTGTTTATGTGGGTTATTCTTGTATTGTTCCAGTCACAGTACCTTGTTTATGTGGGTTATTATTGTATTGTTCCAGTCACAGTACCTTGTTTATGTGGGTTATTCTTGTATTGTTCCAGTCACAGTACCTTGTTTATGTGGGTTATTCATGTATTGTTCCAGTCACATTACCTTGTTTATGTGGGTTATTCTTGTATTGTTCCAGTCACAGTACCTTGTTTATGTGGGTTATTCATGTATTGTTCCAGTCACAGTACCTTGTTTATGTGGGTTATTCATGTATTGTTCCAGTCACAGTACCTTGTTTATGTGGGTTATTCTTGTATTGTTCCAGTCACAGTACCTTGTTTATGTGGGTTATTCTTGTATTGTTCCAGTCACAGTACCTTATTTATGAGGGTTATTCTTGTATTGTTCCAGTCACAGTACCTTGTTTATGTGGGTTATTCTTGTATTGTTCCAGTCACAGTACCTTGTTTATGTGGGTTATTCTTGTATTGTTCCAGTCACAGTACCTTGTTTATGTGGGTTATTCTTGTATTGTTCCAGTCACAGTACCTTGTTTATGTGGGTTATTCTTGTATTGTTCCAGTCACAGTACCTTGTTTATGTGGGTTATTCTTGTATTGTTCCAGTCACAGTACCTTGTTTATGTGGGTTATTCTTGTATTGTTCCAGTCACAGTACCTTGTTTATGTGGGTTATTCTTGTATTGTTCCAGTCACAGTACCTTGTTTATGTGGGTTATTCTTGTATTGTTCCAGTCACAGTACCTTGTTTATGTGGGTTATTCTTGTATTGTTCAAGTCACAGTGCCTTGTTTATGTGGGTTATTCTTGTATTGTTCCAGTCACAGTACCTTGTTTATGTGGGTTATTCATGTATTGTTCCAGTCACAGTACCTTGTTTATGTGGGTTATTCTTGTATTGTTCCAGTCACAGTACCTTGTTTATGTCGGTTATTCATGTATTGTTCCAGTCACAGTACCTTGTTTATGTGGGTTATTCTTGTATTGTTCCAGTCACAGTACCTTGTTTATGTGGGTTATTCTTGTATTGTTCCAGTCACAGTACCTTGTTTATGTGGGTTATTCTTGTATTGTTCCAGTCACAGTACCTTGTTTATGTGGGTTATTCTTGTATTGTTCCAGTCACAGTACCTTGTTTATGTGGATTATTCTTGTATTGTTCCAGTCACAGTACCTTGTTTATGTGGGTTATTCATGTATTGTTCCAGTCACAGAACCTTGTTTATGTGGGTTATTCTTGTATTGTTCCAGTCACAGTACCTTGTTTGTGTGGGTTATTCTTGTATTGTTTCAGTCACAGTACCTTGTTTATGTGGGTTATTCTTGTATTGTTCCAGTCACAGTACCTTGTTTATGTGGGTTATTCTTGTATTGTTCCAGTCACAGTACCTTGTTTATGTGGGTTATTCTTGTATTGTTCCAGTCACAGTACCTTGTTTATGTGGGTTATTCTTGTATTGTTCCAGTCACAGTACCTTGTTTATGTGGGTTATTCTTGTATTGTTCCAGTCACAGTACCTTGTTTATGTGGGTTATTCTTGTATTGTTCCAGTCACAGTACCTTGTTTATGTGGGTTATTCTTGTATTATTCCAGTCACAGTACCTTGTTTATGTGGGTTATTCATGTATTGTTCCAGTCACAGTACCTTGTTTATGTGGGTTATTCTTGTATTGTTCCAGTCACAGTACCTTGTTTATGTGGGTTATTCTTGTACTGTTCCAGTCACAGTACCTTGTTTATGTGGGTTATTCATGTACTGTTCCAGTCACAGTACCTTGTTTATGTGGGTTATTCATGTTTTGTTCCAGTCACAGTACCTTGTTTATGTGGGTTATTCTTGTATTGTTCCAGTCACAGTACCTTGTTTATGTGGGTTATTCTTGTATTGTTCCAGTCACAGTACCTTGTTTATGTGGGTTATTCTTGTATTGTTCCAGTCACAGTACCTTGTTTATGTGGGTTATTCTTGTATTGTTCCAGTCACAGTACCTTGTTTATGTGGGTTATTCTTGTATTGTTCCAGTCACAGTACCTTGTTTATGTGGGTTATTCTTGTATTGTTCCAGTCACAGTACCATGTTTATGTGGGTTATTCTTGTATTGTTCCAGTCACAGTACCTTGTTAATGTGGGTTATTCTTGTATTGTTCCAGTCACAGTACCTTGTTTATGTGGGTTATTCTTGTATTGTTCCAGTCACAGTACCTTGTTTATGTGGGTTATTCTTGTATTGTTCCAGTCACAGTACCTTGTTTATGTGGGTTATTCATGTATTGTTCCAGTCACAGTACCTTGTTTATGTGGGTTATTCTTGTATTGTTCCAGTCACAGTACCTTGTTTATGTGGGTTATTCTTGTATTGTTCCAGTCACAGTACCTTGTTTATGTGGGTTATTCTTGTATTGTTCCAGTCACAGTACCTTGTTTATGTGGGTTATTCTTGTATTGTTCCAGTCACAGTACCTTGTTTATGTGGGTTATTCTTGTATTGTTCCAGTCACAGTACCTTGTTTATGTGGGTTATTCTTGTATTGTTCCAGTCACAGTACCTTGTTTATGTTGGTTATTCATGTATTGTTCCAGTCACAGTACCTTGTTTATGTGGGTTATTCTTGTATTGTTCCAGTCACAGTACCTTGTTTATGTGGGTTATTCTTGTATTGTTCCAGTCACAGTACCTTGTTTATGTGGGTTATTCTTGTATTGTTCCAGTCACAGTACCTTGTTTATGTGGGTTATTCTTGTATTGTTCCAGTCACAGTACCTTGTTTATGTGGGTTATTCTTGTATTGTTCCAGTCACAGTACCTTGTTTATGTGGGTTATTCTTGTATTGTTCCAGTCACAGTACCTTGTTTATGTGGGTTATTCATGTATTGTTCCAGTCACAGTACATTGTTTATGTGGGTTATTCTTGTATTGTTCCAGTCACAGTACCTTGTTTATGTGGGTTATTCATGTATTGTTCCAGTCACAGTACCTTGTTTATGTGGGTTATTCTTGTATTGTTCCAGTCACAGTACCTTTTTTATGTGGGTTATTCTTGTATTGTTCCAGTCACTGTACCTTGTTTATGTGGGTTATTCTTGTATTGTTCCAGTCACAGTACCTTGTTTATGTGGGTTATTCTTGTATTGTTCCAGTCACAGTACCTTGTTTATGTGGGTAATTCTTGTATTGTTCCAGTCACAGTACCTTGTTTATGTGGGTTATTCTTGTATTGTTCCAGTCACAGTACCTTGTTTATGTGGGTTATTCATGTATTGTTCCAGTCACAGTACCTTGTTTATGTGGGTTATTCTTGTATTGTTCCAGTCACAGTACCTTGTTTATGTGGGTTATTCTTGTATTGTTCCAGTCACAGTACCTTGTTTATGTGGGTTATTCTTGTATTGTTCCAGTCACAGTACCTTGTTTATGTGGGTTATTCTTGTATTGTTCCAGTCACAGTACCTTGTTTATGTGGGTTATTCTTGTATTGTTCCAGTCACAGTACCTTGTTTATGTGGGTTATTCTCGTATTGTTCCAGTCACAGTACCTTGTTTATGTGGGTTATTCTTGTATTGCTCCAGTCACAGTACCTTGTTTATGTGGGTTATTCTTGTATTGTTCCAGTCACAGTACCTTGTTTATGTGGGTTATTCTTGTATTGTTCCAGTCACAGTACCTTGTTTATGTGGGTTATTCTAGTATTGTGCCAGTCACAGTACCTTGTTTATGTGGGTTATTCTTGTATTGTTCCAGTCACAGTACCTTGTTTATGTGGGTTATTCATGTATTGTTCCAGTCACAGTACCTTGTTTATGTGGGTTATTCTTGTATTGTTCCAGTCACAGTACCTTGTTTATGTGGGTTATTCATGTATTGTTCCAGTCACAGTACCTTGTTTATGTGGGTTATTCTTGTATTGTTCCAGTCACAGTACCTTGTTTATGTGGGTTATTCTTGTATTGTTCCAGTCACAGTACCTTGTTTATGTGGGTTATTCTTGTATTGTTCCAGTCACAGTACCTTGTTTATGTGGGTTATTCTTGTATTGTTCCAGTCACAGTACCTTGTTTATGTGGGTTATTCTTGTATTGTTCCAGTCACAGTACCTTGTTTATGTGGGTTATTCTTGTATTGTTCCAGTCACAGTACCTTGTTTATGTGGGTTATTCATGTATTGTTCCAGTCACAGTACCTTGCTTATGTGGGTTATTCTTGTATTGTTCCAGTCACAGTACCTTGTTTATGTGGGTTATTCTTGTATTGTTCCAGTCACAGTACCTTGTTTATGTGGGTTATTCTTGTATTGTTCCAGTCACAGTACCTTGTTTATGTGGGTTATTCTTGCATTGTTCCAGTCATATTACCTTGTTTATGTGGGTTATTCTTGTATTGTTCCAGTCACAGTACCTTGTTTATGTGGGTTATTCTTGTATTGTTCCAGTCACAGTACCTTGTTTATGTGGGTTATTCATGTATTGTTCCAGTCACAGTACCTTGTTTATGTGGGTTATTCTTGTATTGTTCCAGTCACAGTACCTTGTTTATGTGGGTTATTCATGTATTGTTCCAGTCACAGTACCTTGTTTATGTGGGTTATTCTTGTATTGTTCCAGTCACAGTACCTTGTTTATGTGGGTTATTCTTGTATTAGTTCTGTCACCAGTACCTGTTTATGGTTAGTTTATTGTATTGTTCCAGTCACAGTACCTTTGTTTATGTGGGAGGTTATTCTTGTATTGTTCCAGTCACAGTGGCCTTGTTTCTGTGGGTTATTCATGTATTGTTCCAGTCACAGTACCTTGTTTATGGGTGTTGTTCTTGTATCGTTCCAGTCACAGTACCTTGTTTATGGCCAGGGTTATTCATGTATTGTTCCAGTCACAGTACCTTGTTTATGTGGGTTATTCATGTATTGTTCCAGTCACAGTACCTTGTTTATGTAGGGTTATTCTTGTATTGTTCCAGTCACAGTACGTTGTTTATGTAGGTTATTCTTGAATTGTTCCAGTCACAGTATCATTGTTATGTGGGTTATTCTTGTATTGTTCCAGTCCACAGTACCTTGTTTATGGGTTATTATTCTTGTATTGTTCCAGTCACAGTACCTTGTTTATGTGGGGTTATTCTTGTATTGTTCCCAGTCACAGTACCTTGTTGTTTATGTAGGTTATTCTTGTATTGTTCCAGTCACAGTACCTTGTTTATGTGGGTTATTCTTTGTATTGTTCCAGTCACAATACCTTGTTTATGTAGGGTTATTCTTGTATTGTTCCAGTCACAGTACCTTGTTTATGTGGGTTATTCTTGTATTGTTCCAGTCACAGTACTTTGTTTATGTGGGTTATTCTTTGTATTGTTCCAGTCACAGTACCTTGTTTATGTGGGTTATTCTTGTATTGTTCCAGTCACAGTACCTTGTTTATGGTTGGGTTATTCTTGTATTGTTCCAGTCACAGTGCCTGTTTATGTGGGATTATTCTTGTATTGTTCCAGTCACAGTACCTTGTTTATGTGGGGTTATTCATGTATTGTTCCAGTCCACAGTACCTTGCTTTATGTGGGTTATTCTTGTATTGTTCCAGTCACAGTACTGTTTATGTGGGTTATTCATGTATTGTTCCAGTCACAGTACCTTGTTTATGTGGGTTATTCTTGTATTGTTCCAGTCACAGTTACTTGTTTATGTGGGTTATTCTTGTATTGTTCCAGTCACAGTACCTTGTTTATGTGGGTTATTCTTGTATTGTTCCAGTCACAGTACCTTGTTTATGTGGGTTATTCTTGTATTGTTCCAGTCACAGTACCTTGTTTATGTGGATTATTCTTGTATTGTTCCAGTCACAGTACCTTGTTTATGTGGGTTGGTTATTCATGTATTGTTCCAGTCACAGAACCTTGTTTATGTAGGGTTATTCTTGTATTGTTCAGTCACAGTACCTTGTTTGTGTGGGTTATTCTTGTATTGTTTCAGTCACAGTACCTTGTTTATGTGGGTTATTCTTGTATTGTTCCAGTCACAGTACCTTGTTTATGTGGGTTATTCTTGTATTGTTCCAGTCACAGTACCTTGTTTATGTGGGAGGTTATTCTTGTATTGTTCCAGTCACTGTACCTTGTTTATGTAGGGTTATTCTTGTATTGTTCCAGTCACAGTACCTTGTTTATGTGGGTTATTCTTGTATTGTTCCAGTCACAGTACCTTGTTTATGTAGGGTTATTCTTGTATTGTTCCAGTCACAGTACCTTGTTTATGTAGGGTTGTTCTTGTATTATTCCAGTCACAGTGCCTTGTTTATGTGGGTTATTCATGTATTGTTCCAGTCACAGTACCTTGTTTATGTGGGTTATTCTTGTATTGTTCCAGTCACAGTACCTTGTTTATGTAGGGATTATTCATGTATTGTTCCAGTCACAGTACCTTGTTTATGTGGGTTATTCTTGTATTGTTCCAGTCACAGTACCTTGTTTATGTGGGAGGTTACTTGTATTGTTCCAGTCACAGTACCTTGTTTATGTAGGGTTATTCTTGTATTGTTCCAGTCACAGTACCTTGTTTATGTAGGGTTATTCTTGTATTGTTCAGTCACAGTACCTTGTTTATGTGGGTTATTCTTGTATTGTTCCAGTCACAGTACCTTGTTTATGTAGGGTTATTCTTGTATTGTTCAGTCACAGTACCTTGTTTATGTGGGTTATTCATGTATTGTTCCAGTCACAGTACCTGCTTGTGTAAGGGTTATTCTTGTATTGTTCCAGTCACAGTACCTTGTTTATGTGGGTTATTCTTGTATTGTTCTGAGTCACAGTTCCTTGTTTATGTGGGTTATTCTTGTATTGTTCCAGTCACAGTACCTTGTTTATGTAGGGTTATTCTTGTATTGTTCAGTCATATTATTACCTTGTTTATGTGGGTTATTCTTGTATTGTTCAGTCACAGTACCTTGTTTATGTGGGTTTATTCTTGTATTGTTCCAGTCACAGTACCTTGTTTATGTGGGTTATTCATGTATTGTTCCAGTCACAGTACCTTGTTTATGTGGAGTTATTCTTGTATTGTTCCAGTCCACAGTGCCTTGTTTCTGTGGGTTATTCATGTATTGTTCCAGTCACAGTACCTTGTTTATGTGGGTTATTCTTGTATCGTTCCAGTCACAGTACCTTGTTTATGTGGGTTATTCATGTATTGTTCCAGTCACAGTACCTTGTTTATGTGGGAGTTATTATTGTATTGTTCCAGTCACAGTACCTTGTTTATGTGGGTTATTCTTGTATTGTTCCAGTCACAGTACCTTGTTTCTGTGGGTTATTCATGTATTGTTCAGTCCACAGTACCTTGTTTATGTGGGATTATTCTTGTATCGTTCAGTCCACAGTACCTTGTTTATGTGGGTTATTCATGTATTGTTCCAGTCACAGTACCTTGTATATGTGGGTTATTCATGTATTGTTCCAGTCACAGTACCTTGTTTATGTGGGTTATTCTTGTATTGTTCCAGTCACAGTACGTTGTTTATGTGGGTTATTCTTGAATTGTTCCAGTCACAGTATCTTATTTATGTGGGTTATTCTTGTATTGTTCCAGTCACAGTACCTTGTTTATGTGGGTTATTCTTGTATTGTTCCAGTCACAGTACCTTGTTTATGTGGGTTATTCTTGTATTGTTCCAGTCACAGTACCTTGTTTATGGAGGTTATTCTTGTATTGTTCCAGTCACAGTACCTTGTTTATGTGGGTTATTCTTGTATTGTTCCAGTCACAGTACCTTGTTTATGTAGGTTATTCTTGTATTGTTCCAGTCACAGTACCTTGTTTATGTGGGGTTATTCTTGTATTGTTCCAGTCACAGTACTTTGTTTATGTGGGTTATTCTTGTATTGTTCCAGTCACAGTACCTTGTTTATGTGGGTTATTCTTGTATTGTTCCAGTCACAGTACCTTGTTTATGTGGGTTATTCTTGTATTGTTCCAGTCACAGTGCCTTGTTTATGTGGGTTATTCTTGTATTGTTCCAGTCACAGTACCTTGTTTATGTGGGTTATTCATGTATTGTTCCAGTCACAGTACCTTGTTTATGTGGGTTATTCTTGTATTGTTCCAGTCACAGTACCTTGTTTATGTGGGTTATTCATGTATTGTTCCAGTCACAGTACCTTGTTTATGTGGGTTATTCTTGTATTGTTCCAGTCACAGTACCTTGTTTATGTGGGTTATTCTTGTATTGTTCCAGTCACAGTACCTTGTTTATGTGGGTTATTCTTGTATTGTTCCAGTCACAGTACCTTGTTTATGTGGGTTATTCTTGTATTGTTCCAGTCACAGTACCTTGTTTATGTGGATTATTCTTGTATTGTTCCAGTCACAGTACCTTGTTTATGTGGGTTATTCATGTATTGTTCCAGTCACAGAACCTTGTTTATGTGGGTTATTCTTGTATTGTTCCAGTCACAGTACCTTGTTTGTGTGGGTTATTCTTGTATTGTTTCAGTCACAGTACCTTGTTTATGTGGGTTATTCTTGTATTGTTCCAGTCACAGTACCTTGTTTATGTGGGTTATTCTTGTATTGTTCCAGTCACAGTACCTTGTTTATGTGGGTTATTCTTGTATTGTTCCAGTCACTGTACCTTGTTTATGTGGGTTATTCTTGTATTGTTCCAGTCACAGTACCTTGTTTATGTGGGTTATTCTTGTATTGTTCCAGTCACAGTACCTTGTTTATGTGGGTTATTCTTGTATTGTTCCAGTCACAGTACCTTGTTTATGTGGGTTATTCTTGTATTATTCCAGTCACAGTACCTTGTTTATGTGGGTTATTCATGTATTGTTCCAGTCACAGTACCTTGTTTATGTGGGTTATTCTTGTATTGTTCCAGTCACAGTACCTTGTTTATGTGGGTTATTCTTGTATTGTTCCAGTCACAGTATCTTGTTTATGTGGGTTATTCATGTATTGTTCCAGTCACAGTACCTTGTTTATGTGGGTTATTCTTGTATTGTTCCAGTCACAGTACCTTGTTTACGTGGGTTATTCTTGTATTGTTCCAGTCACAGTACCTTGTTTATGTGGGTTATTCTTGTATTGTTCCAGTCACAGTACCTTTTTTATGTGGGTTATTCTTGTATTGTTCCAGTCACAGTACCTTATTTATGTGGGTTATTCTTGTATTGTTCCAGTCACAGTACCTTGTTTATGTGGGTTATTCTTGTATTGTTCCAGTCACAGTACCATGTTTATGTGGGTTATTCTTGTATTGTTCCAGTCACAGTACCTTGTTTATGTGGGTTATTCTTGTATTGTTCCAGTCACAGTACCTTGTTAATGTGGGTTATTCTTGTATTGTTCCAGTCACAGTACCTTGTTTATGTGGGTTATTCTTGTATTGTTCCAGTCACAGTACCTTGTTTATGTGGGTTATTCATGTATTGTTCCAGTCACAGTACCTTGTTTATGTGGGTTATTCTTGTATTGTTCCAGTCACAGTACCTTGTTTATGTGGGTTATTCTTGTATTGTTCCAGTCACAGTACCTTGTTTATGTGGGTTATTCTTGTATTGTTCCAGTCACAGTACCTTGTTTGTGGGTTATTCTTGTATTGTTCCAGTCACAGTACCTTGTTTATGTGGGTTATTCTTGTATTGTTCCAGTCACAGTACCTTGTTTATGTGGGTTATTCTTGTATTGTTCCAGTCACAGTACCTTGTTTATGTGGGTTATTCTTGTATTGTTCCAGTCACAGTACCTTGTTTATGTGGGTTATTCTTGTATTGTTCCAGTCACAGTACCTTGTTTATGTGGGTTATTCTTGTATTGTTCCAGTCACAGTACCTTGTTTATGTGGGTTATTCTTGTATTGTTCCAGTCACAGTACCTTGTTTATGTGGGTTATTCTTGTATTGTTCCAGTCACAGTACCTTGTTTATGTGGGTTATTCTTGTATTGTTCCAGTCACAGTACCTTGTTTATGTGGGTTATTCTTGTATTGTTCCAGTCACAGTACCTTGTTTATGTGGGTTATTCTTGTATTGTTCCAGTCACAGTACCTTGTTTATGTGGGTTATTCTTGTATTGTTCCAGTCACAGTACCTTGTTTATGTGGGTTATTCTTGTATTGTTCCAGTCACAGTACCTTGTTTATGTGGGTTATTCTTGTATTGTTCCAGTCACAGTACCTTGTTTATGTGGGTTATTCTTGTATTGTTCCAGTCACAGTACCTTGTTTATGTGGGTTATTCTTGTATTGTTCCAGTCACAGTACCTTGTTTATGTGGGTTATTCATGCATTGTTCCAGTCACAGTACCTTGTTTATGTGGGTTATTCTTGTATTGTTCCAGTCACAGTACCTTGTTTATGTGGGTTATTCATGTATTGTTCCAGTCACAGTACCTTGTTTATGTGGGTTATTCTTGTATTGTTCCAGTCACAGTACCTTGTTTATGTGGGTTATTCTTGTATTGTTCCAGTCACAGTACCTTGTTTATGTGGGTTATTCTTGTATTGTTCCAGTCACAGTACCTTGTTTATGTGGGTTATTCTAGTATTGTTCCAGTCACAGTACCTTGTTTATGTGGGTTATTCTTGTATTGTTCCAGTCACAGTACCTTGTTTATGTGGGTTATTCATGTATTGTTCCAGTCACAGTACCTTGTTTATGTGGGTTATTCTTGTATTGTTCCAGTCACAGTACCTTGTTTATGTGGGTTATTCATGTATTGTTCCAGTCACAGTACCTTGTTTATGTGGGTTATTCTTGTATTGTTCCAGTCACAGTACCTTGTTTATGTGGGTTATTCTTGTATTGTTCCAGTCACAGTACCTTGTTTATGTGGGTTATTCTTGTATTGTTCCAGTCACAGTACCTTGTTTATGTGGGTTATTCTTGTATTGTTCCAGTCACAGTGCCTTGTTTATGTGGGTTATTCTTGTATTGTTCCAGTCACAGTACCTTGTTTATGTGGGTTATTCTTGTATTGTTCCAGTCACAGTACCTTGTTTATGTGGGTTATTCTTGTAATGTTCCAGTCACAGTACCTTGTTTATGTGGGTTATTCTTGTATTGTTCCAGTCACAGTACCTTGTTTATGTGGGTTATTCTTGTATTGTTCCAGTCACAGTACCTTGTTTATGTGGGTTATTCTTGTATTGTTCCAGTCACAGTACTTTGTTTATGTGGGTTATTCTTGTATTGTTCCAGTCACAGTACCTTGTTTATGTGGGTTATTCTTGTATTGTTCCAGTCACAGTACCTTGTTTATGCCATGTTGAAGGCAGAGTGTGACTCAGACACGGGTGCCGGGAAATATGTTCCTTCTGCAGAGGAAGTGATGGCTGAAATTTCCTTAGCAAGTTATTTTGAAGAACAATTACATATAGATTTTTGATTAATCGTGGTGGTGGTAGTGTTGTTGTTGTTGTTGGTAGTGTTGTTGTGGTGGTGGTGGTAGTGTTGTTGTTGTTGTTGGTAGTGTTGTTGTGGTGGTGGAGGTAGTGTTGCTGTTGATGGTGGTAGTGTTGTTGTTGTTATTGGTGGTGGTGGTAGTGTTGTTGCTGTTGTTGGTAGTGTTGTGTTGGTGGTGGTGGTAGTGTTGCTGTTGATGGTGGTAGTGTTGTTGTTGTTATTGGTGGTGGTGGTAGTGTTGTTGTTGTTGGTAGTGTTGTTGTGGTGGTGGTAGTGTTGTTGTTGTTGGTGGTGGTGGTGGTAGTGTTGTTGTGGTGGTGGTGGTGGTAGTGTTGTTGTTGTTATTGGTGGTGGTGGTAGTGTTGTTGTTGTTGGTAGTGTTGTTGTGGTGGTGGTGGTAGTGTTGCTGTTGATGGTGGTAGTGTTGTTGTTGTTATTGGTGGTGGTGGTAGTGTTGTTGTTGTTGGTAGTGTTGTTGTGGTGGTGGTAGTGTTGTTGTTGGTGGTGGTCGTGGTGGTAGTGTTGTTGTGGTGGTGGTAGAGTTGTTGTTGATGTTGGTGGTGGTAGTGTTGTTGTTGTTATTGGTGGTGGTGGAAGTGTTGTTGTTGTTGTTATTGTTGTTGTTATTGGTGGTGGTGGTAGTTGTTGTTGTTGGTAGTGTTGTTGTGGTGGTGTTAGTGTTGTTGTTGTTGTTGGTGGTGGTGGTAGTGTTGTTGTTGTTGTTGTTGTTGGTAGCGTTGTTGTGGTGGTGGTGGTAGTGTTGCTGTTGATGGTGGTAGTGTTGTTGTTGTTATTGGTGGTGGTGGTAGTGTTGTTGTTGTTGGTAGTGTTGTTGTGGTGGTGGTAGTGTTGTTGTTGTTGGTGGTGGTGGTAGTGTTGTTGTTGTTGTTGTTGGTAGTGTTGTTGTGGTGGTGGTAGAGTTGTTGTTATTGGTGGTGGTGGTAGTAGTGTTGTTGTTGTTGGTAGTGTTGTTGTGGTGGTGGTAGAGTTGCTGTTGTTGTTGGTGGTAGTGTTATTGTTATTGGTGGTGGTGGTAGTGTTGTTGTTGTTGGTAGTGTTGTTGTGGTGGTGGTAGTGTTGTTGTTGTTGTTGGTAGTGTTGTTGTGGTGGTGGTGGTAGTGTTGCTGTTGATGGTGGTAGTGTTGTTGTTGTTATTGGTGGTGGTAGTGTTGTTGTTGGTAGTGTTGTTGTGGTGGTGGTAGTGTTGTTGTTGTTGGTGGTGGTGGTAGTGTTGTTGTTGTTGTTGGTAGTGTTGTTGTGGTGGTGGTGGTAGTGTTGCTGTTGATGGTGGTAGTGTTGTTGTTGTTATTGGTGGTGGTGGTAGTGTTGTTGTTGTTGGTAGTGTTGTTGTGGTGGTGGTGGTGGTAGTGTTGCTGTTGATGGTGGTAGTGTTGTTGTTGTTATTGGTGGTGGTGGTAGTGTTGTTGTTGTTGGTAGTGTTGTTGTGGTGGTGGTAGAGTTGTTGTTGTTATTGGTGGTGGTGGTAGTGTTGTTGTTGTTGGTAGTGTTGTTGTGGTGGTGGTAGTGTTGTTGTTGTTTGTGGTGGTGGTAGTGTTGTTGTTGGTAGTGTTGTTGTGGTGGTGGTAGTGTTGTTGTTGGTGGTGGTGGTAGTGTTGTTGTTGGTGGTGGTAGTGTTGTTGTTGGTGGTAGTGATGTTGTTGGTGGTAGTGATGTTGTTTGTGGTAGTGTTGCTGTTGGTGGTGGTAGTGTTGTTGTTGTTATTGGTGGTGGTGGTAGTGTTGTTGTTGTTGTTGGTAGTGTTGTTGTGGTGGTGGTAGAGTTGTTGTTGTTATTGGTGGTCGTGGTGGTAGTGTTGTTGTTGTTGGTAGTGTTGTTGTGGTGGTGGTAGAGTTGCTGTTGTTGTTGGTGGTGGTGGTAGTGTTGTTGTTGGTGATAGTGTTGTTGTTATTGGTGGTGGTGGTAGTGTTGTTGTTGGTGGCAATGTTGTTGTGTTGGTAGGGTTGTTGTTGTTGGTGATGGTGGTAGTGTTGTTGTTGTTATTGGTGGTGGTGGTAGTGTTGTTGTTGGTGGTAATGTTGTTGTGTTGGTAGGGTTGTTGTTGTTGGTGATGGTGGTAGTGTTGTTGTTGCTGGTGGTAGTGTTGTTGTTGGTGGTGGTGGCAATGTTGTTGTTGGTGGTGGTGGTGGTGGTAGTGTTGGTGGTGGTGGTAGTGTTGTTGTTGCTGGTGGTAGTGTTGTTGTTGGTGGTGGTAGTGTTGTTGTTGTTGGTGGTGGCAATGTTGTTGTTGGTGGTGGTGGTGGTGGTGGTAGTGTTGTTGTTGTTGGTGGTAGTGTTGTTGTTATTGGTGGTTGTGGTAGTGTTGTTGGTGGTAATGTTGTTGTGTTGGTAGGGTTGTTGTTGTTGGTGATGGTTGTAGTGTTGTTGTTGCTGGTGGTAGTGTTGTTGTTGGTGGTGGTAGTGTTGTTGTTGGTGGTGGCAATGTTGTTGTTGGTGGTGGTGGTGGTGGTAGTGTTGGTGGTGGTGGTGTGGGTGGTTCTGGTTCTTCTGAGGGTGCTGCTGGTGGTGGTGGTGGTATGGTGCTAGTGGTGCTGATGGTGCTGGTGGTGGTATGGTGTTAGTGTTGCTGGTGAAGGTGGTGGTGGAGCTATTGGTGGTGCTGGTGGTGGTACTGGTGGTGCTGCTTAATGTGTTCCTAATGCTGATCTCCCCTAACTCGCCCACCTACATGGCCCGCCCACCTGTCTGGTTCACCCACCTGCTTCGTTCACTCACCTGTCTGGTTCACCCACCTTCCTCATTCACCCCTCTGCTTCATTCACCCACCTGTCTTGTTCACCCATCTGCCTGGTTCACCCACCTGCCTAGTTTACCCACCTGTCTGGTTCACCCACATGCTTCGTTCAGACACCTGTCTGGTTCACCCACCTGTCTGGTTCACCCACCTGCTTCGTTCAGACACCTGTCTGGTTCACCCACCTGTCTGGTTCACCCACATGCTTCGTTCACACACCTGTCTGGTTCACCCACCTGTCTGGTTCACCCACATGCTTCGTTCAGACACCTGTCTGGTTCACCCACCTGTCTGGTTCACCCACCTGCTTCGTTCACACACCTGTCTGTTTTACTCACCTGCCTAGTTCACCCACCTGTCTGGTTCAACCGATCTGGCGACTGACTCCCACATCGGAATCATTACACCAGAACCATTAACGTTAATTACAGGGAGGAGACACGCTAGATCCAGGCTGCAACACTGCCCTTACACACCAAACTGTGTAGCCGTGTTAACTGTAACCTGTGTACCCGTGTTAACTGAAACCTCTGTACCCGTGTTAACTTTAACCTCTGTACCCGTGTTAACTGTAACCTCTGTACCCGTGTTAACTGTAACCTGTGTACCCGTGTTAACTGTAACCTCTGTACCCGTGTTAACTGAAACCTCTGTACCCGTGTTAACTTTAACCTCTGTACCCGTGTTCCCCTCAAGGAAGGTTCCTTGATGTTGGTGAGGGGCTCTTGATTTAGGGAATTGGATCTGTGCTCCAGTTCCCCGAATTAAGCCTGAATGCCTTCCACATATCCCCCCCCCAGGCGCTGTATAATCCTCCGGGTTTAGCGCTTCCCCCTTGATTATAATAATAATAATGTACCCGTGTTAACTTTAACCTCTGTACCCGTGTTAACTGTAACCTGTGTACCCGTGTTAACTGTAACCTCTGTACCCGTGTTAACTTTAACCTCTGTACCCGTGTTAAATGTAACCTGTGCACCCGTGTTAACTGAAACCTCTGTACCCGTGTTAACTGTAATCTCTATACCCGTGGTAACTGTAACCTGTGTACCCGTGTTAACTGAAACCTCTGTACCCGTGTTAACTTTAACCTCTGTACCCGTGTTAACTCTAACATCTGTACTCGTGTTAACTGTAACCTCTGTACCCGTGTTAACTGTAACCTCTGTACCCGTGTTAACTTTAACCTCTGTTCCCGTGTTAACTGTAACCTGTGTACCCGTGTTAACTGAAACATCTGTACCCGTGTTAACTTTAACCTCTATACCCGTGTTAACTGTAACTTGTGTACCCGTGTTAACTGTAACCTGTGTTCTCGTGTTAACTCTAACCTCTGTACCCGTGTTAACTGTAACCTGTGTACCCGTGTTAACTGTAACCTCTGTACCCGTGTTAACTTTAACCTCTGTTCCCGTGTTAACTGTAACCTGTGTACCCGCGTTAACTGTAACCTCTGTACCCGTGTTAACTGTAACGTGTGTACCCGTGTTAACTGTAACCTGTGTACCCGTGTTAACTGTAACCTGTGTACCCGTGTTAACTGTAACCTTTGTACCCGTGTTAACTGTAACCTCTGTACCCGTGTTAACTTTAACCTCTGTACCCGTGTTAACTTTAACCTCTGTACCCGTGTTAACTTTAACCTCTGTTCCCGTGTTAGCTGTAACCTGTGTACCCGTGTTAACTGTACCTGTGTACCCGTGTTAACTGAAACCTCTGCACCCGTATTAACTGTAACCTCTATACCCGTGTTAACTGTAACCTGTGTACCCGTGTTAACTGAAACCTCTGTACCCGTGTTAACTTCAACCTCTGTACCCGTGTTAACTTTAACCACTGTACCCGTGTTAGCTGTAACTTGTGTACCCGTGTTAACTGTAACCTGTGTACCCGTGTTAACCCTAACCTCTGTACCCGTGTTAACTGTAACCTCTGTACCCGTGTTAACTTTAACCTCTGTACCCGTGTTAACTTTAACTTCTGTTCCCGTGTTAACTGTAACCTGTGTACCCTTGTTAACTGTAACCTGTGTACTCTTGTTAACTGTAACCTGTGTACCCGTATTAACTGTAATCTGTATACCCGTGTTAACTGTAACCTCTGTACCCTTATTAAATGTAACTTCTGTACCCGTGTTAACTTTAACTTCTGTACCCGTGTTAACTGTAACCTCCGTTCCCGTGTTAACTGTAACCTCTGTACCCGTGTTCAATGTAATCTCTGTACCCGTGTTAATTGTGACCTGTTACCCGTATGAACTGTAACCTCTCTACCTGTGTTAACTGTAATCTCTGAAGCCGGGTTAACTGTAACCTTTGTCCCCGTGTTCAATGTAATATCTGCACCAGTGTTAACTGTAACCTGTGTACCCGTGTTAACTGTAACCTCTGCGTACGTGTTAACTGTAACCTCTGTACCCGTGTTAACTGTAACCTCTGCGTCCGTGTTAACTGTAACCTCTGCACCCGTGTTAACTGTAACCTCTGTACCCATCTTAACTGTATTCTCTGTACAATTCGATAAATGTCTGGAGCAAAACCGGTTAGAAAAAACGGTACAAAGACTGTTAGAACCACCGGTACAAAGACTGTTAGAACCACCGGTACGAAGACTATTGGAACCACCGGTACAAAGACGGTCAGAACCACCGGTACAAAGACTGTTATAATCACCGGTACAAAGACGGTCAGAACCACCGGTACAAAGACTGCTAGAATCACCGGTACAAAGACTGTTAGAATCACCGGTACAAAGACTGTTAGAATCACCGGTACAAAGACTGTTAGAATCACCGGTACAAAGACGGTCAGAACCACCGGTACAAAGACTGTTAGAACCACAGGTACAAAGACTGTTAGAATCACCGGTACAAAGACTGTTAGAATCACCGGTACAAAGACTGTTAGAACCACCGGTACAAAGACTGTTAGAATCACCGGTACAAAGACTGTTAGAATCACCGGTACAAAGACTGTTAGAATCACCGGTACAAAGACTGTTAGAACCACCGGTACAAAGACTGTTAGAATCACCGGTACAAAGACTGTTAGAATCACCGGTACAAAGACTGTTAGAACCACCGGTACAAAGACTGTTAGAATCACCGGTACAAAGACTGTTAGAACCACCGGTACAAAGACTGTTAGAATCACCGGTACAAAGACTGTTAGAATCACCGGTACAAAGACTGTTAGAATCACCGGTACAAAGACTGTTAGAATCACCGGTACAAAGACTGTTAGAATCACCGGTACAAAGACTGTTAGAATCACAGGTACAAAGACTGTTAGAATCACCGGTACAAAGACTGTTAGAATCACCGGTACAAAGACTGTTAGAACCACCGGTACAAAGACTGTTAGAACCACCGGTACAAAGACTGTTAGAATCACCGGTACAAACCTGGTGATCCTCAGCCTCGAAGCACGCATAATGTTCTGGATGAGATACTTTGAGATTTCTCCTTGAGTTGGAGGACGGATCTCCAGAGGTGACCCAGTTTTCACAGGTTTCTAAATCATCTCTTCCGTCTTACCCGATGATCTCCTAGAATAAGAAGCTTCTAAGGTGGCAAGAGCACACCGGAGGACGTTCTGTGCGGAGACAAATGCAAATTTTTATTCCTTAGCAATGGTTATATTTTATAAAATGTTTAGTATAAAGACTGTTAGAACCACCGGTACAAAGACTGTTAGAACCACCGGTACAAAGATCCAAAGAAAAGCCTCACACACCGGAGGAAGACAAATAATGCCTGAGCACATCGCGGAAGTTTTGATTTTGAAGCCTCACACCGGGAAGACATGAAGCCTCACACCGGGAAGACATGAAGCCTCACACCGGGAAGACATGAAGCCTCACACCGGGAAGACATGAAGCCTCACACCGGGAAGACATGAAGCCTCACACCGGGAAGACATGAAGCCTCACACCGGGAAGACATGAAGCCTCACACCGGGAAGACATGAAGCCTCACACCGGGAAGACATGAAGCCTCACACCGGGAAGACATGAAGCCTCACACCGGGAAGACATGAAGCCTCACACCGGGAAGACATGAAGCCTCACACCGGGAAGACATGAAGCCTCACACCGGGAAGACATGAAGCCTCACACCGGGAAGACATGAAGCCTCACACCGGGAAGACATGAAGCCTCACACCGGGAAGACATGAAGCCTCACACCGGGAAGACATGAAGCCTCACACCGGGAAGACATGAAGCCTCACACCGGGAAGACAGGGTCTGCGAGCGTCAGCTTCCATGTCGACGCTCCACTGGAGTGAGTCCGAGGAATTAGTAGGCAGCGGGATGGTAACATTGTTACACGGCTGGCAACTGCCTCTGGTCCAGTCTTCAAGGCTCTCAAGATAGTCTTATCTCTCTGTCTCTGTCTGTCTGTCTCTCTCATTATTAATGGTTCAAGTTGGACCGAAACGTCGTCGTAAGTTTCTGTCTCCTATTTGCGGGTTATTTGTCTATTGTTCCATTCACGGTATTGTGCCATTTTATTCTTTATTATTTTATTGTATTATTATTATTATCAAGTCTGCATAAAGGTTTCTTCTTTTTCTTCTTCATCTTCAGTTTTATGGTTCATTCTCGTGTCTGTGACTGCATGAGTAGTGAAGTGTACCTTGGTGTGTTGCTGCACTGACATCTGTTGTCAGTGCAGTTGCTTGTGTGAAATCAGTGTCCAGGTGTTCCTCCTGTCTCTATCGAGTGGAAATTCTGTGTTAGTGATGGTGTTTATATAGTGACCGGTTCACTGGCTGCTTCTGCGAACTGGTTGGTGGGAAAAATGCTGTTATGATCGCGTCGGTAGCACAGGTCCAGTCTGGAACCAGGTCGACCAAGACTGTAATACTAATAACAAAGGTCCAGTCTGGAACCAGGTCGACCAAGACTGTAATACTAATAACAAAGGTCCAATCTGGAACCAGGTCAACAGGATTGAAACACTAGTAGCACAAGTCCAGTCTGATGACAGGTAGACCAGGACTGAAACAACAGAGAAAGAAACAAGGATTAAGAAGAAGAAAGCGAAAGAAATAATCCCCAGAGGGAGAGAAGGAGTGAAGGATTGTGTAAGGGAGGAATGGAAGAAGCGAGTATTGACGTACCGACCTAGACAGTGAAGGGAGAGTAACCAGAAGAGAACAGATATAACAATCTTTTTGAAAGTCACCAGAATGAGGAGAGTGAATGAAAGTAAAGAGAGAGGGGTGAAGAAAGTTGGCTTAATAACTTTATTATGTGCGCCATGTCGATGGTGTGGGTGATAGTAATATCATACCCATGGTGCAGGTGGTAGTAGTATCATACCCATGGTGCAGGTGGTAGTAGTATCATACCCATGGTGCAGGTGGTAGTAGTATCATACCCATGGTGCAGGTGGTAGTAGTATCATACCCATGGTGCAGGTGGTAGTAGTATCATACCCATGGTGTGGGTGGTAGTAGTATCATACCCATGGTGTGGGTGGTAGTAGAATCATACCCATGGTGCAGGTGGTAGTAGTATCATACCCATGGTGCAGGTGGTAGTAGTATCATACCCATGGTGCAGGTGGTAGTAGTATCATACCCATGGTGTGGGTGGTAGTAGTATCATACCCATGGTGTGGGTGGTAGTAGTATCATACCCATGGTGTGGGAGGTAGTAGTATCATACCCATGGTGTGGGTGGTAGTAGAATCATACCCATGGTGTGGGTGGTAGTAGTATCATACCAATGGTGTGGGTGGTAGTAATATAATATCTATGGTGAGGGTGGTAGTAGTATCATACCCATGGTGTGGGTGGTAGTAATAACATACCCATGGTGTGGGTGGTAGTAATAACATACCCATGGTGTGGGTGGTAGTAATAACATACCCATGGTGTGGGTGGTAGTAATAACATACCCATGGTGTAAGTGGCAGTAATAACATACCCATGTTGTGGGTGGTAGTAACAACATACCCATGGTGTGGGTGGTAATAATATCATACCCATGGTGTGGGTGGTAGTAATAACATACCCATGGTGTGTGTGGTAGTTATATCATACACATGGTGTGGGTAGTAGTAATAGCATACCCATGTTGTGGGTGGTAGTAATAACATACCCATCGTGTGGGTGGTAGTAATAACATACCCATGGTGTGGGTGGTAGTAATATCATACCCATGATGTGGGTGGTAGTAATATCATGCCCATGGTGTGAGTGGTAGTAACAACATACCCATGTTGTGGGTGGTAGTAATAACATACCCATGGTGTGGGTGGTAGTAATATCATACCCATGTTGTGGGTGGTAGTAATATCATACCCATGGTGTGGGTGGTAGTAATAACATACCCATAGTGTGGGTGGTAGTAATAACATACCCATGGTGTGGGTGGTAGTAATAACATACCCATGGTGTGGGTGGTAGTAATATCATACCCATGGTGCAGGTGGTAGTAATATCATACCCATGGTGTGGGTGGTAGTAATAACATACCCATGGTGTGGGTGGTAGTAATAACATACCCATGGTGTGGGTGGTAGTAATATCATACCCATGGTGTGGGTGGTAGTAATAACATACCCATGGTGTGGGTGGTAGTAATAACATACCCATGGTGTGGGTGGTAGTAATAACATACCCATGGTGTGGGTGGTAGTAATATCATATCCATGGTGTGGGTGGTAGTAATAACATACCCATGGTGTGGGTGGTAGCAATATCATACCCATGGTGTGGGTGGTAGTAATATCATACCCATGGTGTGGGTGGTAGTAATAACATACCCATGGTGTGGGTGGTAGTAATATCATACCCATGGTGTGGGTGGTAGTAATATCATACCCATGGTGTGGGTGGTAGTAATAACGTACCCATGGTGTGGCTGGTAGTAATATCATACCCATGGTGTGGGTGGTAGTAATATCATACCCATGGTGTGGGTGGTAGTAATATCATACCCATGGTGTGGGTGGTAGTAATAACATACCCATGGTGTGGGTGGTAGTAATATCATACCCATGGTGTGGGTGGTAGTAATATCATACCCATGGTGTGGGTGGTAGTAATAACATACCCATGGTGTGGGTGGTAATAATATCATACCCATGGTGTGGGTGGTAGTAATATCATACCCATGGTGTGGGTGGCAGTAATAACATACCCATGGTGTGGGTGGTAGTAATATCATACCCATGGTGTGGGTGGCAGTAATATCATACCCATGGTGTGGGTGGTAGTAATATCATACCCATGGTGTGGGTGGTAGTAATATCATACCCATGGTGTGGGTGGTAGTAATATCATACCCATGGTGTGGGTGGTAGTAATATCATACCCATGGTGTGGGTGGTAGTAATATCATACCCATGGTGTGGGTGGTAGTAATATCATACCCATGGTGTGGGTGGTAGTAATATCATACCCATGGTGTGGGTGGTTGTCAAAAGATTACAGAGGTACATAATGGGTCCTGGGACCGGGCAACACATTACAGAGGTACATAATGGGTCCTGGGACCGGGCAACACATTACAGAGGTACATAATGGGTCCTGGGACCGGGCAACACATTACAGAGGCACATAATGGGTCCTGGGACCGGGCAACACATTACAGAGGTACATAATGGGTCCTGGGACCGGGCAACACATTACAAAGGTACATAATGGGTCCTGGGACCGGGCAACACATTACAGAGGTACATAATGGGTCCTGGGACCGGGCAACACATTACAAAGGTACATAATGGGTCCTGGGACCGGGCAACACATTACAGAGGTACATAATGGGTCCTGGGACCGGGCAACACATTACAAAGGTACATAATGGGTCCTGGGACCGGGAAACACATTACAGAGGTACATAATGGGTCCTGGGACCGGGCAACACATTACAGAGGTACACAATGGGTCCTGGGACCGGGCAACACATTACAGAGGTACATAATGGGTCCTGGGACCGCGCAACACATTACAGAGGTACATAATGGGTCCTGGGACCGGGCAACACATTACAGAGGTACATAATGGGTCCTGGGACCGGGCAACACATTACAGAGGTACATAATGGGTCCTGGGACCGGGCAACACATTACAGAGGTACATAATGGGTCCTGGGACCGGGCAACACATTACAGAGGTACATAATGGGTCCTGGGACCGGGCAACACATTACAGAGGTACATAATGGGTCCTGGGACCGGGCAACACATTACAGAGGTACATAATGGGTCCTGGGACCGGGCAACACATTACAGAGGTACATAATGGGTCCTGGGACCGGGCAACACATTACAGAGGTACATAATGGGTCCTGGGACCGGGCAACACATTACAAAGGTACATAATGGGTCCTGGGACCGGGCAACACATTACAGAGGTACATAATGGGTCCTGGGACCGGGCAACACATTACAGAGGTACATAATGGGTCCTGGGACCGGGCAACACATTACAAAGGTACATAATGGGTCCTGGGACCGGGCAACACATTACAGAGGTACATAATGGGTCCTGGGACCGGGCAACACATTACAGAGGTACATAATGGGTCCTGGGACCGGGCAACACATTACAGAGGTACACAATGGGTCCTGGGACCGGGCAACACATTACAGAGGTACATAATGGGTCCTGGGACCGGGCAACACATTACAGAGGTACATAATGGGTCCTGGGACCGGGCAACACATTACAAAGGTACATAATGGGTCCTGGGACCGGGCAACACATTACAAAGGTACATAATGGGTCCTGGGACCGGGCAACACATTACAATGGTAACACACTATTTACATGTTTACATCCGGTTACATTCGTAATGAGTTATTTATGCAGACATGAATTAAGTCACATACTCACAATAATAATAAACAAAATACTATGTATTTCAGCAAGGTATGCTTGAAAAAATGTTTAAGTGGTAATGCTTTATTGACAGTGAGCAAAGTCAAGGTATTTTTTCCAGAATGGCTGGTAAAATATTACTGTGGATAAAATACTTGGACATTTTTTCAATATTTCTGAGTGCGTTGTCTCTGAATTCATTAATTTTATCGCAGTCCAGTAAATAATAACGCAAGATGTGGCAATTGTCCTTCTACTAAAGTTCACATTTTGTTTGGTCTGGTTCTGGTGGTGGTGATTTAACTTCCCAAAGATGCTGGTAACCCAGCCGGAGCCGGGCCGTAGTGACAGCCGGAGCCGGGCAGTAGTGACAGCGAAGAGTCGGCTTATTTTGTTGGATGCACCATAGTTCGGTTGAAGTTGTTTTCATGTTATTATTGTGAAACTGGTAACTAACAAGCCAAGATTGTAATCTACTCCGTCTCTGAGTAGATTACAATCTGGTGAAGAGCAAAGTGAAGGAGGAGATGAATGAGCAGAGAGAGAGACGGGATAAAGGAATGGAGAGGGAGGATATGAATGACCGGAGAGGAAACAGATGAATGAAATCCAAGAGAGAGAGAGCAGAGGAAGGTGGTGAAGGTCACACACAGGTCAATATAATCACCAGTTAATAAAATACAAATAATGTAACCTAGGACACGAGACTATACGATGGTGTCCACCTCTGGTGTATATTGTGCGACCCACAGCCTCGGGGAAGTGGATACAAAGCCTTCAAGAAAGAATATATAAGTATATATATATATATATATATATATATATATATATATATATATATATATATATATATATATATATATATATATATATATATATATATATACACTGTTCTGTTCTATCCACTGATGCCACAAGTCATGTTGTGACCTCACACGTCTGTTCCTTTGACCTGAAAACACTAAAAACCACAGAAAAAAGTATTTCGTCGGAGGTCACCGTCAGTGTGTGTGTGTGAGACATGTGATACTTGTGCTGCCTGACACACACACTAGGGCCCCGAGGAGCGTCATACCCAAGGAACTTCATACCCAGGAAGCGTCACACCAACTCAATCTTACGTCAGAGTTCCTGAGAAAGGACGACGTTTTCCAGATACGAAGAGCGAAATTCTAGACCAGCTCTGCCTTTTTTCAGTATTCGCTTCCACTCCTCGGTGCTCCTTGTTCACTTCCTCACGTATCCACTCCCTTCCCGACCACTTCCTCACCTCTCCACTTCTGAATCAATCTTTCACTTTTCCACCCTGTTCCCGACCACTTCCTTACATCCTTTAAAACTGCTGAGACCAGCAGCACTAGTAGCGTCAGTAACTGCGTCAACTGTAGCGGAAATAGCAACAGTATCATCAATAGCAGAACAGCAGCAGCAACAACAATAGGAATGGCAGTAACAAGAACAGCAGAAGTAACATCAATACTTTTAGTCACAAAGGACATAGCAATAACAGCAAACAACAGCACCAGAAGTCGCAACAGAAACAACGATAGCAACAACATCAAGAACACTAGTAATAATATTATCAAAAGGAACAACAGCAGCATCAATACCAGGTGAAACAGCAACAGATATTGTAGTACCAGGAGCAGTTGACCACCACCGTCACTAATGTTCTACGTCACTGGGAACACCGGAACGTTCCCTAGGGACCTTACATAAGTAACACGTACTGACACACACACACACACACACACACACACACACACACTGGAGGATCGGGCGCATATAACAGGGAGGGCACTGCAATGGATCAGGGAATACCTGAGAGGGAGGCAACAACGAGTCATGGTACGTGAAGAGGTATCACAGTGGGCGCCTGTGACGAGCGGGGTCCCACAGGGGTCAGTTCTAGGACCAGTGCTATTTTTGATATATGCGAACGACATGATGGAATGAATAGACTCTGAAGTGTCCCTATTCGCAGATGATGTGAAGTTGATGAGAAGAATTAAATCGGATGAGGAAGAGGCAGGACTGCAAAGAGACCTGGACAGGCTGGACATGTGGTCCAGAAACTGGCTACTCGAATTCAACCCTGCCAAATGCAAAGTCATGAAGATTGGGGAGGGGCAAAGAAGACCGCAGACAGAGTATAGGCTAGGTGGACAAAGACTACAGACCTCACTCAGGGAGAAAAACCTTGGGGTGACCATAACACCGAGCACGTCACCGGAGGCACACATCAACCAAATAACTGCTGCAGCATACGGGCGCCTGGCAAACATGAGAATAGCGTTCCGATACCTTAATAAGTAATCGTTCAAGACACTGTACACTGTGTATGTTAGGCCCATAGTGGAATATGCAGCACCAGTCTGGAACCCACACCTGGTCAAGCACGTCAAGAAGTTAGAGAAAGCACATAGGTTTGCAACAAGGCTATTCCCAGAGCTCAGGGGAATGTCGTACGAGGAAAGGTTGAGGGAAATCGGACTGACGACACTGGAGGACA
Source organism: Cherax quadricarinatus (assembly GCF_038502225.1). Taxonomy (NCBI): domain Eukaryota; kingdom Metazoa; phylum Arthropoda; class Malacostraca; order Decapoda; family Parastacidae; genus Cherax; species Cherax quadricarinatus. The sequence goes on along the minus strand of NC_091293.1, from coordinate 11,614,086 downwards.
GAAGGGTCAGGGGAGACATGATAACGACATACAAGATACTGCGAGGAATAGACAAGGTGGACAGAGATAGGGTGTTCCAGAGAGGGGACACAGAAACAAGGGGTCACAACTGGAAGCTGAAGTCTCAGACGAGTCACAGGGACGTTAGGAAGTATTTCTTCAGTCATAGAGTCGTCAGGAGGTGGAATAGCCTACCAAGTGAAGTAGTGGAGGCAGGAACCATACATAGTTTTAAGAAGAGGTATGACAAAGCTCAGGAAGCAGAGAGGGAGAGGACCCAGTAGCGATCAGTGAAGAGGCGGGGCCAGGAGCTGAGGCTCGACCTCTGCAACCACAATTAGGTGAGAACACACACACACACACACACACACACACACACACACACACACACACACACACACACACACACACACACATACACACACACACACACACACACACACACACACACGCGCACACACACACACACACACACGCACACACACACATGCACACACACATTCACACACTCACACACACACTCACACACACACACACACACACACTCACACACACACACACACACACACACACACACACACACACACTCACACACATTCTGTCAGGTGAGACCGAGAAAACGAGAATACAATCGTAAATACTATATGAAAATAGACCACAAATTCGGCATTTTAATTAAAAAAACGGTCGGAGTTTTTTTTCTCATTATGCACTGCGTGCTCCAGGATTTTTTTTATATGGTGCACACTGACCACACAGACCCATTCTCTCACATGTGGGCCTACCAGCTTTCTCCTGCTTGATTTGAAGTCGCTAGAATTTATGAGTACACTGTACATGTATATATACGTCAAACACATTACCTCGTAAGACGTATATATACGGCCGCGACAGTCAATGGGTTAAAGACTAATATAAGGGAGAGCTATATTAGTGAGTCAGGTTAACAGTCAGATTAACTATAACCTTTGTATACCTCAGCTTCCTTAAATCTGCAAGACGTCAAGGATGTAAGAGGAGTCTAGAACTTCTAGGAGAACTTCAGGAGCGAGAAACAGCGTAGGAGACAGCAGTAGGAAGGGCAGTAGGGACGCCAGACACACACAACAAGCAGGAACAACACACACTGACACTAACAAGCTCCTCACCTCTGAGAGACAATAACCAATCATAACTCTCTGACCGCGGGTTAAGTCCCGCCCGTGGTATGGTTTAACCAATCATAACCTTATGGTATTCAGGCTGAACCAAATATAATCCAGGAATACCTAACGAGGCAAGCTGAGAACACAGTCCTAGCAAACCACAATTAGGTGCGTACAATTAGGTACACACACACACACACACACACACACACACACACACACACACACACACACACACACACACACACACACACACACAACAGGCCTAGTGTCTAATCGACATGTGCCTAGGACAAAATGGTAACTAACACACACACGAGAGGCGTTGCAGTAACCTCCTGGCATTCTTAGAAGTTTCTAATAGACTCCCACCATCACCGTAGATGCACACTTAGGGAAGTAACTTTTCCACTGTGGTTACCGTCACACACAGACTATGTCTCTGTGAATGAGACAAGTGTTAACAAGGTGATGAGGGAGAAACTAATACCTATTCGTAAAGGAGGATCGAATCCCAGAATTATTATGCTGGTAGTCAGGTATTATAGGGACTCATCCATTCAGAATCCACAAACACGCCCTCAACACTGCCGCAACTCCAAACCTGGGAAGACAAAAGTAGATAAAATTACGACATACAATTTTACTTAGAGGAACTGACAGGGTAGTTAGGGACAGACTGAGTTAAAAAGACCAGGGTCAAGGCAAACAGAAGAGACAGATGAGCCAAGGAGATGGAAGGAAGTATTTCTTTGGTCTCAGGGTGGTTAACAAGTAGAATAACTTGAATGAGGCAGTGGTTAGCCGAAAATTACCTGAAGACGATTCTTTCGGCGGACACCGCCTCCTCGGCCCGGTCCCAGACAAGGCCTACGGGTAGCTGGTCTGATTTAACAGGCTGTTGATGCTATCTGCACGCATTCTAACAGAGGCATCACAGCCTGGATAACCTGAAACTCTTATCAAGTTCCCTGTGGAAAAGAGTTAGGAAAGTACTGGTAATTCCACTTATGCATGAAGGGGTGTTGAGAAACCTTGGTCCCTTCACACTCATTGAGTTATTTCTTAGGGTACTCATTGCAATGCTGCTTTTCATTGGAGGTTCACCTCACCGCCTGCAGAGGCCCTTCTTCCCGATGGTGTAAATCATGATGTATGTTACCCGCCTACGTTCCAGGAAGTAAAGTTCACGGGACTTTAATTAAAAGTTCCAGATAATTTAGCCGAATGACTGAATTTATACATGCAGTGAAGGGTCTCTGTATATTCTCCAGTTGTACGGGTTCCTCTGCCTTAGATGGGTTTGTTACCAGGCAGCAGCAACATTCCTGTCTAGAGAGAACAAGTGACTTAGAAAGCATCATTACTGGCTTTTCATTTTTTTGTTTTGAAGGTTCTGGTTATACTGCCAATCATTTTCCATCTTGAACCTGTGATAAAACTTTTGTGCTTCTTGAACATCTAATACCATCACTTCCAGTTCCTTGCAGTTCTTCTTCACTTTACTGGCTGGTTTTAGTATATTTTCCGCTACACATCTTAATTTTACATTAATTTCATAGCAGAGTAACTGAAAATTTTCCTCAATGAACATCGTAATGGTTTCTGCAGCCCATTGGAAGACCTGGTTAATACCACCGTCAGAAGACCTGGTTAATACCACCGTCAGAAGACCTGGTTAATACCACCGTCAGAAGACCTGGTTAATACCACCGTCAGAAGACCTGGTTAATACCACCGTCAGAAGACCTGGTTAATACCACCGTCAGAAGACCTGGTTAATACCACCGTCAGAAGACCTGGCTAATACCACCGTCAGAAGACCTGGTTAATACCACCGTCAGAAGACCTGGTTAATACCACCGTCAGAAGACCTGGCTAATACCACCGTCAGAAGACCTGGCTAATACCACCGTCAGAAGACCTGGTTAATACCACCGTCAGAAGACCTGGTTAATGCCACCGTCAGAAGACCTGGTTAATGCCACCGTCAGAAGACCTGGTTAATACCACCGTCAGAAGACCTGGTTAATACCACCGTCAGAAGACCTGGCTAATACCACCGTCAGAAGACCTGGCTAATACCACCGTCAGAAGACCTGGTTAATACCACCGTCAGAAGACCTGGCCAATGCAACCGTCAGAAGACCTGGCTAATACCACCGTCAGAAGACCTGGTTAATACCACCGTCAGAAGACCTGGCTAATACCACCGTCAGAAGACCTGGCTAATACCACCGTCAGAAGACCTGGCTAATACCACCGTCAGAAGACCTGGTTAATACCACCGTCAGAAGACCTGGCTAATACCACCGTCAGAAGACCTGGCTAATACCACCGTCAGAAGACCTGGTTAATACCACCGTCAGAAGACCTGGTTAATGCCACCGTCAGAAGACCTGGTTAATGCCACCGTCAGAAGACCTGGTTAATACCACCGTCAGAAGACCTGGTTAATACCACCGTCAGAAGACCTGGCTAATACCACCGTCAGAAGACCTGGCTAATACCACCGTCAGAAGACCTGGTTAATACCACCGTCAGAAGACCTGGCCAATGCCACCGTCAGAAGACCTGGCTAATACCACCGTCAGAAGACCTGGTTAATACCACCGTCAGAAGACCTGGCTAATACCACCGTCAGAAGACCTGGCTAATACCACCGTCAGAAGACCTGGCTAATACCACCGTCACAAGACCTGGCTAATACCACCGTCAGAAGACCTGGCTAATACCACCGTCAGAAGACCTGGCTAATACCACCGTCAGAAGACCTGGCTAATACCACCGTCAGAAGACCTGGTTAATACCACCGTCAGAAGACCTGGCCAATGCCACCGTCAGAAGACCTGGCTAATACCACCGTCAGAAGACCTGGTTAATACCACCGTCAGAAGACCTGGCTAATACCACCGTCAGAAGACCTGGCTAATACCACCGTCAGAAGACCTGGCTAATACCACCGTCAGAAGACCTGGTTAATACCACAGTCAGAAGACCTGGCTAATACCACCGTCAGAAGACCTGGCTAATACCACCGTCAGAAGACCTGGTTAATACCACCGTCAGAAGACCTGGTTAATGCCACCGTCAGAAGACCTGGTTAATGCCACCGTCAGAAGACCTGGTTAATACCACCGTCAGAAGACCTGGTTAATACCACCGTCAGAAGACCTGGCTAATACCACCGTCAGAAGACCTGGCTAATACCACCGTCAGAAGACCTGGTTAATACCACCGTCAGAAGACCTGGCCAATGCCACCGTCAGAAGACCTGGCTAATACCACCGTCAGAAGACCTGGTTAATACCACCGTCAGAAGACCTGGCTAATACCACCGTCAGAAGACCTGGCTAATACCACCGTCAGAAGACCTGGCTAATACCACCGTCAGAAGACCTGGCTAATACCACCGTCAGAAGACCTGGCTAATACCACCGTCAGAAGACCTGGCTAATACCACCGTCAGAAGACCTGGCTAATACCACCGTAAGAAGACCTGGCTAATGCCACCGTCAGAAGACCTGGCTAATACCACCGTAAGAAGACCTGGCTAATGCCACCGTCAGAAGACCTGGCTAATGCCACCATCAGAGGACCTGGCTAATACCACCGTCAGAAGACCTGGCTAATACCACCGTCAGAAGACCTGGCTAATACCACCGTCAGAAGACCTGGCTAACACCACCGTCAGAAGACCTGGCTAATACCACCGTCAGAAGACCTGGCTAACACCACCGTCAGAAGACCTGGCTAACACCACCGTCAGAAGACCTGGCTAACACCACCGTCAGAAGACCTGGCTAATACCACCATCAGAAGACCTGGCTAATACCACCGTCAGAAGACCTGGCTAACACCACCGTCAGAAGACATGGCTAATACCACCGTCAGAAGACCTGGCTAACACCACCGTCAGAAGACCTGGCTGATACCACCGTCAGAAGACCTGGCTAATACCACCGTCAGAAGACTTGGCTAATACCACCGTCAGAAGACCTGGCTAATACCACCGTCAGAAGACCTGGCTAATACCACCGTCAGAAGACCTGGCTAATATCACCGTCAGAAGACCTGGCTAATACCACCGTCAGAAGACCTGGCTAATACCACCGTCAGAAGACCTGGCTAATACCACCGTCAGAAGACCTGGCTGATACAACCGTCAGAAGACCTGGCTAATGCCTCCGTCAGAAGACCTGGCTAATACCACCGTCAGAAGACCTGGCTAATACCACCGTCAGAAGACCTGGTTAATACCACCGTCAGAAGACCTGGCTAATACCACCGTCAGAAGACCTGGCTAATACCACCGTCAGAAGACCTGGCTAATACCACCGTCAGAAGACCTGGCTAATACCACCGTCAGAAGACCTGGCTAATGCCTCCGTCAGAAGACCTGGCTAATACCACCGTCAGAAGATCTGGCTAATACCACCGTCAGAAGACCTGGTTAATACCACCGTCAGAAGACCTGGCTAATACCACCGTCAGAAGACCTGGCTAATGCCTCCGTCAGAAGACCTGGCTAATACCACCGTCAGAAGACCTGGTTAATACCACCGTCAGAAGACCTGGTTAATACCACCATCAGAAGACCTGGCTAATACCACCGTCAGAAGACCTGGCTAACACCACCGTCAGAAGACCTGGCTAATACCACCGTCAGAAGACCTGGCTAATACCACCGTCAGAAGACCTGGCTAATGCCTCCGTCAGAAGACCTGGCTAATACCACCGTCAGAAGATCTGGCTAATACCACCGTCAGAAGACCTGGTTAATACCACCGTCAGAAGACCTGGCTAATACCACCGTCAGAAGACCTGGCTAATGCCTCCGTCAGAAGACCTGGCTAATACCACCGTCAGAAGACCTGGTTAATACCACCGTCAGAAGACTTGGCTAATACCACCGTAAGAAGACCTGGCTAATGCCACCATCAGAAGACCTGGCTAATACCACCATCAGAAGACCTGGCTAATACCACCGTCAGAAGACCTGGCTAAAACCACCGTCAGAAGACCTGGCTAATACCACCGTCCGAAGACCTGGCTTATACCACCGTCAGAAGACCTGGCTAATACCACCGTCAGAAGACCTGGCTAATGCCACCGTCAGAAGACCTGGCTAATACCACCGTCAGAAGACCTGGCTAATACCACCGTCAGAAAACCTGGCTAATGCCACCTTCAGAAGACCTGGCTGATACCACCGTCGGACGACCTGGCTAATGCCACCGTCAGAAGACCTGGCTAATACCACCGTCAGAAGACCTGGCTAATACCACCGTCAGAAGACCTGGCTAATACCACCGTCAGAAGACCTGGCTAATACCACCGTCAGAAGACCTGGCTAATGCCACCGTCAGAAGACCTGGCTAATACCACCGTCAGAAGACCTGGCTAATACCACCGTCAGAAAACCTGGCTAATGCCACCTTCAGAAGACCTGGCTGATACCACCGTCGGACGACCTGGCTAATGCCACCGTCAGAAGACCTGGCTAATACCACCGTCAGAAGACCTGGCTAATACCACCGTCAGAAGACCTGGCTAATACCACCGTCAGAAGACCTGGCTAATACCACCGTCAGAAGACCTGGCTAAAACCACCGTCAGAAGACCTGGCTAATACCACCGTCCGAAGACCTGGCTAATACCACCGTCAGAAGACCTGGCTAATACCACCGTCAGAAGACCTGGCTAATGCCACCGTCAGAAGACCTGGCTAATACCACCGTCAGAAGACCTGGCTAATACCACCGTCAGAAAACCTGGCTAATGCCACCTTCAGAAGACCTGGCTGATACCACCGTCGGACGACCTGGCTAATGCCACCGTCAGAAGACCTGGCTAATACCACCGTCAGAAGACCTGGCTAATACCACCGTCAGAAGACCTGGCTAATACCACCGTCAGAAGACCTGGCTAATACCACCGTCAGAAGACCTGGCTAATACCACCGTCAGAAGACCTGGCTAATACCACCGTCAGAAGACCTGGCTGATACCACCGTCAGAAAACCTGGCTAATGCCACCGTCAGAAGACCTGGCTAATACCACCGTCAGAAGACCTGGCTAATGCCACCGTCAGAAGACCTGGCTAATACCACCGTCAGAAGACCTGGCTAATACCACCGTCAGAAGACCTGGCTAATACCACCGTCAGAAGACCTGGCTAATGCCACCTTCAGAAGACCTGGCTGATACCACCGTCAGAAGACCTGGCTAATGCCACCGTCAGAAGACCTGGCTGATACCACCGTCAGAAGACCTGGCTAATACCACCGTCAGAAGACCTGGCTAATTACACCGTCAGAAGACCTGGCTAATACCACCGTCAGAAGACCTGGCTAATACCACCGTCAGAAGACCTGGCTAATACCACCGTCAGAAGACCTGGCTAATACCACCGTCAGAAGACCTGGCTAATACCACCGCCAGAAGACCTGGCTGATACCACCGTCAGAAGACCTGGCTAATACCACCGTCAGAAGCCCTGGCTAATACCACCGTCAGAAGACCTGGCTAATACCACCGTCAGAAGACCTGGCTAATACCACCGTCAGAAGACCTGGCTAATACCACCGCCAGAAGACCTGGCTAATACCACCGTCAGAAGACCTGGCTAATACCACCGCCAGAAGACCTGGCTAATACCACCGTCAGAAGACCTGGCTAATACCACCGCCAGAAGACCTGGCTAATACCACCGTCAGAAGACCTGGCTAATACCACCGTCAGAAGACCTGGCTAATACCTCCGTCAGAAGACCTGGCTAATACCTCCGTCAGAAGACCTGGCTAATACCACCGCCAGAAGACCTGGCTAATACCACCGTCAGAAGACCTGGCTAATACCTCCGTCAGAAGACCTGGCTAATACCTCCGTCAGAAGACCTGGCTAATACCACCGCCAGAAGACCTGGCTAATACCACCGTCAGAAGACCTGGCTAATACCACCGCCAGAAGACCTGGCTAATACCACCGTCAGAAGACCTGGCTAACACCACCGTCAGAAGACCTGGCTAATACCACCGTCAGAAGACCTGGCTAATACCACCGTCAGAAGACCTGGCTAATACCACCGTCAGAAGACCTGGCTAATACCACCGTCAGAAGACCTGGCTAATACCACCGTCAGAAGACCTGGCTAATACCACCGCCAGAAGACCTGGCTAATACCACCGTCAGAAGACCTGGCTAATACCACCGTCAGAAGACCTGGCTAATACCTCCGTCAGAAGACCTGGCTAATACCTCCGTCAGAAGACCTGGCTAATACCACCGCCAGAAGACCTGGCTAATACCACCGTCAGAAGACCTGGCTAATACCACCGCCAGAAGACCTGGCTAATACCACCGTCAGAAGACCTGGCTAACACCACCGTCAGAAGACCTGGCTAATACCACCGTCAGAAGACCTGGCTAATACCACCGTCAGAAGACCTGGCTAATACCACCGTCAGAAGACCTGGCTAATACCACCGTCAGAAGACCTGGCTAATACCACCGTCAGAAGACCTGGCTAATACCACCGCCAGAAGACCTGGCTAATACCACCGTCAGAAGTGGGGGGAACAAGTCAATAATAATACACTGTTTACTGAGTAATCCAGATTGTAGAGAACTGGTCCAAAGAACCGATACGTTGATGAATTAAACACTTGTGCATCACTTGAGTATCTTTATTGTAGAAACGTTTTGCCCAAGAAGTAGCTTCTTCAGTCCAGTACAGAGAAGAATTATTGAAGATAAGAAGGAGTTTGAGGTAATCAGTCCCTCAGCTTGGAGTCGATGACTCCAGGCTGAGGGACTGATTACCTCTACCTTCTTATCTTCAATTATTCTTCTCTGTACTCGACTGAGAAGCCTTTTTTTGGCGAAACTTTTCTACATTAAAGATACCCAGGTGCTGCATTCATCAGTGCAGATAGTGATTTGCTGAAAGAATGAGGCGTTGATAAATACAGTAGTCCTTGAATTCTCGTAACTCAGTGTCCTCACCGGATGTCAGACTCACACAAATTCTAGCATCGTCTGCAGAGGACACTGTGCTTTTTGACTTACGTCTCCGTCTTTGTCGGATATGAGATTTGCATCCCTTGTGTGTTCTTTTACACCATAGTTGTCTCTTGTGTGTTCTTTTACGCCATAGTCGTCCCTTGTGTGTTCTTTTACACCATAGTCGTCCCTTGTGTGCTCTTTTACACCATAGTCGTCCCTTGTGTGTTCTTTTACACCATAGCCGTCCCTTGTGTGTTCTTTTACACCATAGTCGTCCCTTGTGTGTTCTTTTACACCATAGTCGTCCTTGTGTGTTCTTTTACACCATAGTCGTCCCTTGTGTGTTCTTTTACACCATAGTCGTCCCTTGTGTGTTCTTTTACACCATAGTCGTCTCACTTGTCTAAGGCCATTGAAAGGTCTGTGGACACTATTCGTTTTATTTGTCTTCCAATGTAACCATTGTTGTGAGAGGCAGAAGTGACCTGTTGTAAACCCATGCTGCCCTGGGTTGTGTTGTAAACCCATGCTGCCCTGGGTTGTGTTGTAAACCCATGCTGCCCTGGGTTGTGGTGTAAACCCATGCTGCCCTGGGTTGTGTTGTAAACCCATGCTGCCCTGGGTTGTGTTGTAAGCCCATACTGCCCTGGGTTGTGTTGTAAGCCCATACTGCCCTGGGTTGTGTTGTAAACCCATGCTGCCCTGGGTTGTGTTGTAAACCCATGCTGCCCTGGGTTGTGTTGTAAACCCATGCTGCCCTGGGTTGTGTTGTAAACCCATGCTGCCCTGGGTTGTGTTGTAAACCCATGCTGCCCTGGGTTGTGTTGTAAACCCATGCTGCCCTGGGTTGTGTTGTAAACCCATGCTGCCCTGGGTTGTGTTGTAAACCCATGCTGCCCTGGGTTGTGTTGTAAACCCATGCTGCCCTGGGTTGTGTTGTAAACCCATGCTGCCCTGGGTTGTGTTGTAAACCCATGCTGCCCTGGGTTGTGTTGTAAACCCATGCTGCCCTGGGTTGTGTGTAACAGTTCTGCCTCTTAAAACACTTTCGAAGATTTTGATAATGCGAGACGTTGGTGAAGATACATCAGTTGTTTGTAATGACTTTTGAGATGACTACTGTGTCCAGACTCCTCCTTGAAACGTTATTTAAGGCGTGATCTCTTTTTCTGTTTTTTTTTTTTTTTTTTTTTATGTTTCATTAGTTTGACTCCGAAGTAATATAAATTTTTCCCAGTGGCTGGTTCAGCTGTATTAACGCGACTGATGACTGGCCAAGATGACTGGCCAAGATGACTGGCCAAGATGACTGGCCAAGAGACATCATGTGTAACTTCTTTCAACACACCGGCCATATCCCACCGAGGCGTGGCCCAAAAGGAAAAACAAAAGCTTCTCCTTTTAAATTTAGTAATATATACAGGAGAAGGGGTTAGTAGACCCTTGCTCCTGGCATTTTAGTCGCCTCTTACAACACGCATGGCTTACGGAGGAAGAATTCTGTTCCACTTCCCCACTTCTGCCTCGAAAAACAACTAGAAATCAAGATCCCTAAAGAGTTAGATGTGCTTGTCGAATCTAAGTTACCTCCTCTCCCCACATCAAGACACCTCTTCTTCCCATATCAAATCTCTCCTCTTCTCACATCAAGGCTCACCTCCTCTCCCCACAGAAAGACTCACCTCTCCCCACATCAAGAGTCACCTCCTCTTCCCACATCAAGGCTCACCTCCTCTCCCCACAGAAAGACTCACCTCTCCCCACATCAAGAGTCACCTCCTCTTCCCACATCAAGGCTCACCTCCTCTCCCCACATCAAGGCTCGCCCGTTCCCCCCATCAAGATTAAGTCAATATTGCTAACCTTGAGTGTGATGACTTGTATTCCGTCATGTTCACTTATCATCTGAGTTCAAACACCTAGTGAACAATCATCGTCCTTGAGACCTCCTATTGTTCCCAGATGTCTGTTTTGGGCCCCCTGACTCTGTGAATCTGACTGTGTAAATGGGGGTCTCAAACTCTATAAATGTTGTCCCAAGTTCTGTGTGGCCCATGGCTCTGTGTGGCTCATGACTCTGTGTGGCCCACGGCTCTCTGTGGCCCATGGCTCTGTGTGGCCCATGGCTCTGTGTGGCCCATGGCTCTGTGTGGCCCATGGTTCTGTGTGGCCCATGGCTCTGTGTGGCCCATGGCTCTGTGTGGCCCATGGCTCTGTGTGGCCCACGGCTCTGTGTGGCCCATGGCTCTGTGTGGCCCATGGCTCTGTGTGGCCCACGGCTCTGTGTGGCCCATGGCTCTGTGTGGCCCACGGCTCTGTGTGGCCCATGGCTCTGTGTGGCCCATGGCTCTGTGTGGCCCACGGCTCTGTGTGGCCCATGGCTCTGTGTGGCCCATGGCTCTGTGTGGCCCTTGGTTCTATGTCCAAAACGGTGTAATGGAAATAAATGTAAACATCTTCTCTGGAGCAAACATCACTAAAGTCACTTTGCCTGACCTTTTTTTTGGGTTATCCAAAGGTAATTTACATGTGACAAATGTACTCGTGTGTCCCTGTACCTTCATTATACCAGATCGCTAACGTAAATATAACGTTGTACACAGTGTCCCTCTGTTTACTCACTCGTCGTCTCTTCTGTAAACACATAAACAAACGCATACACACTGTGTGAAAATTTGTGTGGACTGCCTCCAAGTGAGTCACCTACCCTGGCAAACTCTGTTGACACCGAGCTCTGAGGTGGGTACCTCAGCCTCACAAGTGGCTTATAGGACAGATTTTCACAAATGATTGTTATTGCAAGAAACCTCGCCTGCATGCACGTATAAAGGACTAACTTGGTGTTGCAGCATATATCCTGATCTTCAACTTCCTAAGCCTAGCTTTAGCCCCTTTGGACTTCCCCTCAGAAAGCAATTGCAACCGGGAGCATTAATTCCTGCAATATTCAATCGTAATTAGTGTCCTGCCTGCACCTCAGAAATTCCTATATCCAAGAGGGTATGTATCCCCTAGTATAACTATGCAGACTCAGACACTAGCTTCAGACGGCTCTGAGACACTGGTACTTACTGGGCATGCTCTCTCTGTAGCACGCCGGGCCCACAGTTAAAACTCAACCCACAATCTCCCAAGACACTGGCCAGAACCTACGGGAAAAGGTGAAGATCTTGTCTTACTGTAAGGGCTGATGGAGGAGATCATCTACGGTACATCGAGATGCCTCTACCAGATTTCCCCAGGTCTCAGATGTGAAGACACGTGGGGGTGCCGTCTGCTGATCACGGCACGTCTTGTCCAGTTGGTGTCTGTCGTAAGAAGAGCGAGCTGGTCTCCCTTCCAGACCCTCGTCTCTTTGTTCAAACTAGGGCTGCCAGTTCTCCCTAGCTAACTTATCCTAGTGTTTGCCTACATTATCGGCCTATTACTACCTATGTTAAGGTCTTAGGTCTACTTTATCATTATCTACAGATGCCTTAGTAAACCTAATATTAGTGTACTACCAGCAAACTACCTACTCCTTCCCTGAAGAGTAAATCTATAAATTAAATGAGCTTACCAACAACCGCCAACCAGAGAATGCCTTGTTTGGGAGGGTTTAAGGGCCGTCCGGCTCAGCCGACCAGACGGCCATGCTGGATCTGAGCTGTGGAACTATTTGGACCAAATAAATTTCCACATCCTCCCGCCGGCGAAGGTAGGTGCTAAGTCTAGATCAAGTCTGCCTCCCGCAGGCCTCCCCAGTGGGCCCTGGACTTGAGCGCCGTTCGACGGGTCGTCTGGCCGCTCAGCTCGCTCAACCTCTGGTGTAATTTCTCATGTCCCGGTCCCACCGTGTGGACCTCGAGAGGTAAAAGCCTGTTGATGGGTCTTATAGTCTCGACACCGTTCATTCTTACTTTCACCATTCTCAACCGCCCAGCCTTGTCTGGGTGGGTTGACACTACCAGGCCAAGAGACCAGTATGCCCTGGGCGCCTCGGATTCTACTAGCACCAGGTCCCCTTCACTTAGCATCATCTTATTTGCCTCGGGGTCGGCACCATAGAAATGTTCCCGCAAGGTTGTCAAGTAATCCCTGCGCCACACCTGGTTCCATTTGTCCAGGATGTTCACCAGTCTGTTGTGACTCCTGTGCAGTTCTTCATTGATGGGGGGACCATCTGGCCCATAATAATCCAGCTCCTTGGAAGACTGACTCAAAATTGCGGGGAAGGGCTCAATCCTTCTTCCAAACAGCATGTGATTGGGGGTGAGAGCTTCTTGCTCGTCAATCCCATTTTGTACATAGGTCAGAGGCCTGTTATTAACTCTTGCCTCTATCTCAACTAACACTTTCCTCAGTTCATCACAGCTCACCCTCCTGCCGTGCAAGACCTTCCGAATGCACCTTTTGACTGTGCCCACCATGCGTTCATAGAATCCCCCTTGCCAGGGCGCCCTGGGAGCTATGAACCTCCACTCACACTCTGTTCTCTTCAGGTGTTCTCGTACTTCTCCGTTGTCCCTAAGATTCCTGAAAACTTTATCGGCCGCCCTAAAGCTTGTGCCATTGTCCGAGATAATCAATCGCGGGCACGAGAATCTGGCGGTAAACCTCCTGAACAACTTCACGAAAGTCTCTGTTGTCATATCTTCTGCCAACTCCAAATGCACCGCTCGAGTAGTGGCACAAGTAAACAGGCAGACATATACTTTCTGAGGGCCCTCCTTATCGTCTCCTGGGTTCTTCAATGTGATAGCCCCAGTATAGTCTATTCCCACCGTCTCAAAGGGCCTGTCACTATGTACCCGCTCCTGAGGCAGCGGTGGTGGACCTGGGTATGGTAGGGTCCTCCCATCGTTCCGCCGGCAGACCGTGCAACTCTTTAGCACCCTTTTGATGGCAGCTCGACCCTTCAATACCCAGTAATTCTGACGTAGGCAGGTGAGGGTATCTCCAAACCCCCCATGTAAGGTCCTCTGATGGGCATCTTGTATCAATAGCTCTGTCGTCCATCCCTCCTTTCCCAGCAGCATGGGATGTTTGGCCCCAAAGCTGAGCTCAGAGTTTTGTATTCTTCCCCTGCATCTTATTAGCCCCGCATGATCTAGGAACAATCCCAATGAGTGAACCAATTTGCTGTTCCCTGAGTCGTCATCGTTGGACACGCGTCTTGACGCCATAACCTGCTGCCGGGTTGCAAGTACTTCCAGCACTCCTGGAAACCTCTCCCTTTGGTACTGCCTTATCCAATATTCTCTGGGACCCACTAGAGACAACTGTCGACCTTGGCTTACCTTGTCATGCAGCTTCCTCACAAATCGAAATACCATTTCCGTGACTCCTATAAGTTTTCTCTACGAGGAGTAGCGCCTGGGGTCAAATAATTCAGTGTCGTGTTCCCCCGCAAAATGTACTATGCTGCTGGTTGTCTCCACGAATTTCTGCTCTGGCCAGCAATCCCTTGCCGGTAACCAGTCTGGGCCTTTGAACCAAATCTCGCTTTTACTCAGCTTTCTGTGTGTCACCCCTCGGCTTATCAGGTCGGCTGGGTTTTGATCTGTAGGCACATACAGAATTGTTGACATTGACTGTAGTTCCCGTATCTCCTTTACCCGATTCCTGACATAGGGGAGCTTAGACCTGTCATTCTGGACCCACTGTAAGGCCACCTCCAAGTCTGTCCATACATAGGTGTGTGTCACCCTCAGATTACTCAACACCTCCTCTATGTACTTACCCAGTCTTGCTCCCAGCAACATCGCCGTGAGCTCTAGCTTTGGGATCGAGCAATCCTTCAGGGGTGTCACCCGCGCCCGACTGGTGACCAGATTGACTTGGTTCCCGGCCACCAAATACGCTACTGCCCCATAGGCCCTGGAGGAGGCATCACAGAAGACGTGCAAGTCATAATCCCGCCCGGTGCACCCGATGGACCTGGGGAATGTGAACTCGTGCAATTCCGCTAGGTCTTTGTTAACCAGATCCCACTCCTGGCAGACTGTTTCTGGCAGTGGGTCGTCCCAACCTAGGTTCAGCTCCCAGGTCTGTTGCACTAGCATCCTCCCTCGAATGGTGATGGGTGTCAACAAACCCAAAGGATCGAAGGCAGTCTGCACTTTGCTCAGCAAAGACCTCCTGGTCAGCTTCCCTTCCCCATCAGGCTTCCTCTTTAGCCTAAGTCTGTCTTCCTTGATTTCCCACTCGAGTCCCAACACCGATGTTACCTCAGGCACTGAGTAGTCAGCATAGTCACGTTCCACCGTGCCCCGCAACTTTGGCTTGTTTGTCACCCATTCTCTCAATGGCATGTTAGCCGAGAGCATCTCCTGATTAGACTCTCGGTAAATGTCCATCAACAACCTTTCATCTGAGGTGGTACCTTGCGTGTTGTCTACATAAAATAGGGTCTTCAGTAATTCTTTAAGCGGGCTATTACAGTTCACAAGGTGGTAGTCTATGGTAGCTTGTAATAAGAATGGTGAACTAGTGGCACCAAACAACACTGCCCTGAATCTATAGGTATCATACCCTTGCTTGGGCACCTCCCTGTTAGCCAACCACAAGAACCTTGTGTAGTCCCTGTCCTGTGGCTGCAACCCAATACGTAGGAAGGCTTTGCTAATGTCTGCCGCATAGGCGTACTGTTCTGTCCTGAATCTCAACAACACATCTGCTAATTTCTGCGTCAGGGAGGGCCCTGTGAGCAGACAGTCGTTCAACCATGGCTCTCGGGGACTCGCCTGCGAGCTGCAGTTGAAGACTACTCTGATGGGAGTGGTTACCGACTCCTTGGTGACTGCCATGTGTGGAAGATAATGGGTGTTTTCCCCAGGGCTGGCACTGGGCACTTTCTCAATGAACCCAAGGGCCAGCTGTTCCTTAATAATATCATCATATTTCCCCACCAGACCCTTCTTGGTCAGGCTGTTCACCAATGAATTCAACTGACCACGTGCCCTCTTGAAATTAGTGGGCAGCGTTGGGTGGCCCGGTTTCCATGGGAGTCGCACCCAATACTGTCCGTCCCTGAACTGCACATGGTTCAAGTAATCTCGATACGTCTCTTCGTGTTTGGGGGCGGCTGGTCACCTTTAATCCCTACTACATCCAGGTCCCATAGTTTATGGACCGGCTCACTGTCGGATATGCCAACTTGCGCCTCTGACAGACCTTCGTGCACACCAATCCACATCACCAGTACAGCCTCAGTCGCTGTAATACCAGAGCCCTTCTTTCCCGGGGTCGCAGGGAAGTGAGCTGGTACTCTGCCTCCTACGATGTACCCCGCTGGAGTCCTGTACAGGCCAACGCCCTCCCTGATAACCCTTCTCGTAGACACGAACTCGTCTATGTAATCCCCTCCTACCAAGATGCCTACATTACTAACATTGTCTGTAGCAATGTCTGGTTCCGCTAGCTTCACACCCAACTTCCTCAAACGTTTGACTGCTGCAGCCAGTCCCCTAGTGGTAATGATATTGGGCAGCCTCTTCACCATCATGGCTGAAATTTCCCGTCGATGCCCGGCTAACCTGACCGTCACATTGACTACTGGATAAGACCTGCGTGGGACTTCCCCACCAAACCCTTCCACCTTCATGTCAACTTTACCAACTGTCTCCAGCTTCAACCTAGTTGCTAGACTCTCCGCTATGAAGGATCTCTGTGCCCCACTGTCGAAGAACAAACGGGTCGTTTCAGACTTCTTCCCGTTCACGACCACCGCCATTATGGTGGGCAAGGCCACCGAGCCTTGAAACTGCTCACCAGAACAAATTCTCGGTGCCGTACTCACCACACTCATCGCTACTTCCGACTTGTTCTTGCTCTCCGCCCTTTCTTGCGGTTTGCTCTCCTTAACTTGTGCTAATCCGGCATCATTAGGACACAGTGCACTGTGGTGCTTTCCCTTCCAGCAGCCCCGACACTCCCTGAGCATGGTGTTACAGTCCCTGGCAAAATGTTCTCCACAACACTTGAAACAAAGTCTCAACTCTCTTAGTCGTTGAACCCTTTGGTTATAGGTGGTGAAGCTTGAACACCCTGAACTAGCGTGTTCTTCATCACAAAACACGCACCGTCTCATACTGACCGCTTTAGTGGCTTCTCCCTTGGCCCTGTGGGTGGAGGACTCGCCCTGGGTATAATACGTGCCTACCTTAGTAGGAGGTGGTTTAGGTCTATCTCTCGAATGTCTGGGGAAGTTGACCGACTTCTCCTTGGTAGGTAATTTCTCCCCCTGACCTACGCTCAGGTGAGATATGAGATCCCCTAACCCTTCAATAATTTGTTTTATCGTGAACCTATTCGTCCGATATTTTAAGTGTAACTCATGCACTGTCGTGCTAGCCAGTTTCCTCTGAATCACCTGGCTAAGGACCCATTTTGAATCATTCTCATCATGCAAATCTCTGAAACTGTTTGTCAAGCTCATAATCTCAATACGGAACTTCTCTAGGCTTTGACGGTCATGTCGGCAAGCCTCTAGATCCAACAACCGATAAAGTATAGCTACCTTTATCTCCTCAGTGTTGCCAAACATGTCTTCTAATTGGTCTTTGGCATGTTGGTAATTAGTGTCAGTAATCTGGTAGTGCCGGACCAGGTCTAAGGCTTTACCCTTGAGCTGCGACCGCAAATACTGCAACTTGACGGCATCTGACAAATCGTTTCTGTCATCTATCTGGGCTCTAAACTGATCCCAGAAAGCAATGTACTCTGTTAAGGTTCCGTCGAACGTTGGCAAATTCAACTGGGGCAACTTGGGCAACATATTGACAGGTGTGTGGTTGTTTGGGGTACCTGCGGTGTTCAACCCCACCCTTGGAATACTAGCCTATAATGTACTTAACTTATCTTTGTACATATTCATTTCCTGATGACAATCTACATCATCCTTATCGAATTCGTCCATAGCCTGGTGAAGACTTCCCTGGGATTCCTCATCCGCAATAGCCTGTTGCTCATATGCTGAGAATGCTCGTTCATAGGCTTCCCATTTTTCCCCCAAACTCTTCAAGCAGTCTTGCAAATCATCGCAGTCTACATTACTGCGTTGGCAAGTAGCCTTGCACCTGTTACGCATTCTGTTCAGATGCCCTTTGTATGCTGCTACTGATCGCCTTAATTTTGTTAACACTGAACCAGACTCTCCTGAACCCCCATCTGCTATTGTCGAAGTTTAATGAGGAGTGTGACACTAATTGTACTTTACCCAGTCCACCCCACAGCACGTCACGGTGTTAGGCAAGAATGAACGAGTCTTAAGGCTTCTCAACAAGCTTAACAATTCCCTTTGTTAAATTGACTACTATGAATCAAAAATGTACACTGTTAGCTCTCAAATCCCAAACAAAAATGTGTATCGATATGAAAGCTTAATCTAGCACTTAACTGTACAATGCCAGCAAATAATTACAGGACTTAACCTAGTCTCAGGTATAATTCACAAATCCCATATTAACATGAATCAAAGATGATGAAAATGACACAATAAAAGGGTGCAGTATACAAATTAAAATCACTTGGTTAACACAAGTAAATTCAACAATTCAACTTGTGAAACAGTAAATAAATAATGTATGTAACCAGCTTGGCCTGTGCCCAGCTTACTCTGTCTAGCATGGATGGTTGGATAAGGTAAATCCTAACCTAGCTAGTGTGCTATAACTTAAACCTGGCTTTAACTCCCTGTAAATAATAACTAGGTTAAATCTGTCCTAGCTACTATAACCTTTGTAAAATTCGTACAAGCCTAGCCTAACTGTGGCTACCTTGCAAATCCACTGTAAGTAATCAACACACAAGTCTCCTACTCTGGATTACTTGTAATCACTGTAAATAATTAAATTCACAAGCTTCTCTAGCCTACCTGGCCTGCCTGTAAATTACTGCAAATAACAACTTCTGTGTATAGTCAGCTTGGCCTAGCCTCTGTATAACTTTGACCTAGGTGTGCTAACTTAACCTAACTTTTTAAACTGGTTCCTAACTGTGGTCTAGCTATGATAGCTTAACCTAACTCTGTAAAACTGGTTCCTAACTGTGGCCTAGCTATGATAGCTTAAGTGGACTGCCTCCAAGTGAGTCGCCTACCCTGGCAAACTCTGTTGACACCGAGCTCTGAAGTGGGTACCTCAGCCTCACAAGTGGCTTATAGGACAGATTTTCACAAATGATTGTTATTGCAAGAAACCTCGCCTGCATGCACGTATAAAGGACTAACTTACTTGGTGTTGCAGCATATATCCTGATCTTCAACTTCCTAAGCCTAGCTTTAGCCCCTTTGGACTTCCCCTCAGAAACCACGTGCAACCGGGAGCATTAATTCATGCAATATTCAATCGTAATTAGTGTCCTGCCTGCACCTCAGAAATTCCTATATCCAAGAGGGTATGTATCCCCTAGTATAACTATGCAGACTCAGACACTAGCTTCAGATGGCTCTGAGACACTGGTACTTACTGGGCATGCTCTCTCTGTAGCACGCTGGGCCCACAGTTAAAACTCAACCCACAATCTCCCAAGATACTGGCCAGAACCTACGGGAAAAGGTGAAGATCTTGTCTTACTGTAAGGGCTGATGGAGGAGATCATCTACGGTACATCGAGATGCCTCTACCAGATTTCCCCAGGTCTCAGATGTGAAGACACGTGGGGGTGCCGTCTGCTGATCACGGCACGTCTTGTCCAGTAGGTGTCTGTCGTAAGAAGAGCGAGCTGGTCTCCCTTCCAGACCCTCGTCTCTTTGTTCAAACTAGGGCTGCCAGTTCTCCCTAGCTAACTTATCCTAGTGTTTGCCTACATTATCGGCCTATTACTACCTATGTTAAGGTCTTAGGTCTACTTTATCATTATCTACAGATGCCTTAGTAAACCTAATATTAGTGTACTACCAGTAAACTACCTACTCCTTCCCTGAAGAGTAAATCTATAAATTAAATGAGCTTACCAACAACCGCCAACCAGAGAATGCCTTGTTTGGGAGGGTTTAAGGGCTGTCCGGGTCAGCCGACCAGACGGCCATGCTGGATCTGAGCTGTGGAACTATTTGGACCAAATAAATTTCCACACACTGAGACCACTAAATATAAACAGGTCTTTTTTTTGGTCTTTTCTCCCTCAGTGTATAAACACAGACGTGCTAATTGGTTGACTAATTGCATAATTATCTAACCATCTGCTGTAAGGATGTCTTCATATATTTTTTTAATCAATATTTTAATTCATCTGGTTTATTTTTCCGAATTGTGTTCGATAAGTGATGGACATAGCTGTTAATTAACGCCGATAAATATATGAGAGAGATGTAGGCGAGCATTGGGGGATACGTTTCGCCCCTGATGCGTAAAATGTATGATCAGTGTCTTAACGGGTGTTTTTCTCACATAAAAAACTGAAGGCATTAGGCTTGTTTGAACGTCGACCTATGGGTAGTTTCACCCACGTCACATAACCTCAGCCTCCCTTCACCTACATGTGTTTGCAAGGGTAGAGTCTCAGCTCCTGGCCCTGCCTCTCACCCTGTTGCTACCCAAACTACCTGAGCTTAAAACTGTGTATGGAGTCTGCTCCCACCACTTTTCGTCGCGATCACTCCACTTCCTTACCACCCTGAAGCTGAAGAAGTACTTCCTGACTCCTGTACCTTAACTCACGCAATAGGTCTAATAGCTGTAACTTATAAATGTCAATAGGCAGAGGAGCTGTAGTTCAACTTCAATAGGCTTAGGAGGTATATTTCAACCCTCCCAAGAGGCCCATTAGCTGTAGATCAACAAGAGTACAAGGCAGAGGTGCTGTAGATGAAAATCCTTAAGTGGTCCAGGGGCTAGAACTCAACCCGAACCTTAGTGAGTCGTCTCCGTCGAGTTTACTTAACAACAAACTGGTGTTCAGGGAAGCCGGAAGTTGGGTCCCAGCATCATGGAAACTAACTGACTGACTGTAACGAAACTTGTACACCGTTTCGTCTACTATGCCAGAAAAATGGCGCAACGCACCAGCATGGAAAGTTTGAAGCCTATATGTAGAAGCATTCTTAATGAATCCCACGGAAACTGACATCCCAATTTATCGAAGCAAATTAGCAAATTGGAACCTGCATAGTTCACTAACGATCTGAACCTTCCTCTAGGTGTGACGAAGCAACTTTGAACACTTGAACACGACCAGGAAGGATGGTTTCAAGTTCTGGGAGAAAATTCTTGAAGCAAATGATGAAAATAGATTCTGACCGCTAGTAAATGATCAGCACATTGTGCTGTGTTGGGATGATGAGGGGTACGTGGGAGTGGGGAGACAGCGGGACTGTGGGGGGGAGAGAGAGGGAGTGTGGGGATGGGGAGGGAGGGTGTGTGGGAGTGGTGAGAGAGAGGGAGTGTGGGGATGGGGAGAGAAGGTGTGTGGGAGTGGGGAGAGAGAGCAGGAGTGTGGGAGTGGGGAGAGAGAGAGCGGGAGTGTGGGGATGGGGAGAGAGGGTGAGTGGGAGTGGGGAGAGAGAGGGAGTGTGGGGTTGGGGAGATAGGGTGTGTGGGAGTGGGGAGAGAGAGGGAGTGTGGGGATGGGGAGAGATGGTGTGTGGGAGTGGGGAGAGAGAGGGAGTGTGGGGATGGGAAGATAGGGTGTGTGGGAGTGGGGAGAGAGAGGGAGTGTGGGGATGGGGAGAGAAGGTGTGTGGGAGTGGGGAGAGAGAGCAGGAGTGTGGGAGTGGGGAGAGAGAGAGCGGGAGTGTGGGGATGGGGAGAGAGGGTGAGTGGGAGTGGGGAGAGAGAGGGAGTGTGGGGATGGGGAGATAGGGTGTGTGGGAGTGGGGAGAGAGAGGGAGTGTGGGGATGGGGAGAGAAGGTGTGTGGGAGTGGGGAGAGAGAGGGAGTGTGGGGATAGGGAAAGAGGGTGTGTGGGAGTGGTGAGAGAGAGGGAGTGTGGGGATGGGGAGAGAAGGTGTGTGGGAGTGGGGAGAGAGAGCAGGAGTGTGGGAGTGGGGAGAGAAAGAGCGGGAGTGTGGGGATGGGGAGAGAGGGTGAGTGGGAGTGGGGAGAGAGAGGGAGTGTGGGGATGGGGAGATAGGGTGTGTGGGAGTGGGGAGAGAGAGGGAGTGTGGGGATGGGGAGAGAAGGTGTGTGGGAGTGGGGAGAGAGAGGGAGTGTGGGGATGGGGAGATAGGGTGTGTGGGAGTGGGGAGAGAGAGGGAGTGTGGGGATGGGGAGAGAAGGTGTGTGGGAGTGGGGAGAGAGAGGGAGTGTGGGGATGGGGAGAGAGCGGGAGTGTGGGGATGGGGAGAGAGAGCGGGAGGGTGGGAATGGGGAGAGAGCGAGAGCGTGGGGGTGGGGAGAGAGAGGGAGTGTGGGGATAGGGAAAGAGGGTGTGTGGGAGTGGTGAGAGAGAGGGAGTGTGGGGATGGGGAGAGAAGGTGTGTGGGAGTGGGGAGAGAGAGAGCGGGAGTGTGGGGATGGGGAGAGAGGGTGAGTGGGAGTGGGGAGAGAGAGGGAGTATGGGGATGGGGAGAGAGAGCGGGAGAGTGGGGATGGGGAGAGAGAGCGGGAGTGTGGGAGTGGGGAGAGAGAGCGAGAGTGTGAGGATGGGGAGAGAGAGCGGGAGAGTGGGGATGGGGAGAGAGAGCGGGAGTGTGGGGGTGGGGAGACAGAGCGAGAGTGTGGGAGTGGGGAGAGAGCGGGAGTGTGGGGATGGGGAGAGAAGGTGTGTGGGAGTGGGGAGAGAGAGGGAGTGTGGGGATGGGGAGATAGGGTGTGTGGGAGTGGGGAGAGAGAGGGAGTGTGATGATGGGGAGAGAAGGTGTGTGGGAGTGGGGAGAGAGAGGGAGTGTGCAGATGGGGAGAGAAGGTGTGTGGGAGTGGGGAGAGAGAGGGAGTGTGGGGATGGGGAGAGAGAGCGGGAGTGTGGGAGTGGGGAGAGAGAGCGAGAGTGTGGGGATGGGGAGAGAGAGCGGGAGAGTAGGGATGGGGAGAGAGAGCTGGAGTGTGGGAGAGGGGAGAGAGAGGGAGTGTGCAGATGGGGAGAGCAGGAGTGTGGGAGTGGGGAGAGAGAGGGAGTGTGGGGATGGGGAGAGAGAGCAGGAGTGTGGGAATGGGGAGAGAGAGGGAGTGTGCAGATGGGGAGAGAGAGCGGGAGTGTGGGAGTGGGGGGAGAGAGGGAGTGTGGGGATGGGGAGAGAGAGCGGGAGTGTGGGACTGGGGAGAGAGAGGGAGTGTGGGGATGGGGAGAGAGAGCGGGAGTGTGGGGATGGGGAGAGAGAGCGGGAGTGTGGGAGTGGGGAGAGAGAGGGAGTGTGGGGATGGGGAGAGAGAGCGGGAGTGTGGGACTGGGGAGAGAGAGGGAGTGTGGGGATGGAGAGAGAGAGCGGGAGTGTGGGGGTCGGGAGAGAGAGCGGGAGTGTGGGAGTGGTGAGAGAGCGGGAGTGTGGGGATGGGGAGAGAGAGCGAGAGTGTGGGGATGGGGAGAGAGAGCGGGAGTGTGGGAGTGGTGAGAAAGCGGGCGTGTGGGGATGGGGAGAGAGAGCGGGAGTGTGGGAGTGGTGAGAGAGCGGGAGTGTGGGGATGGGGAGAGAGAGCGGGAGTGTGGGAGTGGGGAGAGAGTGGGAGTGTGGGGATGGGGAGAGGGAGCGGGAGTGTGGGAGTGGTGAGAGAGCGGGAGTGTGGGGATGGGGAGAGAGAGCGGGAGTGTGGGAGTGGTGAGAGAGCGGGAGTGTGGGGATGGGGAGAGAGAGCGGGAGTGTGGGAGTGGTGAGAGAGCGGGAGTGTGGGGATGGGGTGAGAGAGCGGGAGTGTGGGAGTGGGGAGAGAGTGGGAGTGTGGGGATGGGGAGAGGGAGCGGGAGTGTGGGAGTGGTGAGAGAGCGGGAGTGTGGGGATGGGGAGAGAGAGCGGGAGTGTGGGAGTGGTGAGAGAGTGGGAGTGTGGGGATGGGGAGAGGGAGCGGGAGTGTGGGAGTGGTGAGAGAGTGGGAGTGTGGGGATGGGGAGAGGGAGCGGGAGTGTGGGAGTGGTGCGAGAGCGGGAGTGTGGGAGTGGTGAGAGAGCGGGAGTGTGGGGATGGGGAGAGAGAGCGGGAGTGTGGGAGTGGGGAGAGAGTGGGAGTGTGGGGATGGGGAGAGGGAGCGGGAGTGTGGGAGTGGTGAGAGAGCGGGAGTGTGGGGATGGGGAGAGGGAGCGGGAGTGTGGGAGTGGTGAGAGAGTGGGAGTGTGGGGATGGGGAGAGGGAGCGGGAGTGTGGGAGTGGTGAGAGAGCGGGAGTGTGGGGATGGGGAGAGGGAGCGGGAGTGTGGGAGTGGTGAGAGAGTGGGAGTGTGGGGATGGGGAGAGGGAGCGGGAGTGTGCGAGTGGTGAGAGAGCGGGAGTGTGGGGATGGGGAGAGGGAGCGGGAGTGTGGGAGTGGTAAGAGAGCGGGAGCGTGGGGATGGGGAGAGGGAGCGGGAGTGTGGGAGTGGTGAGAGAGTGGGAGTGTGGGGATGGGGAGAGGGAGCGGGAGTGTGGGAGTGGTGAGAGAGCGGGAGTGTGGGGATGGGGAGAGGGAGCGGGAGTGTGGGAGTGGTGAGAGAGTGGGAGTGTGGGGATGGGGAGAGGGAGCGGGAGTGTGGGAGTGGTGAGAGAGTGGGAGTGTGGGGATGGGGAGAGGGAGCGGGAGTGTGGGAGTGGTGAGAGAGCGGGAGTGTGGGAGTGGTGAGAGAGCGGGAGTGTGGGGATGGGGAGAGAGAGCGGGAGTGTGGGAGTGGGGAGAGAGTGGGAGTGTGGGGATGGGGAGAGGGAGCGGGAGTGTGGGAGTGGTGAGAGAGCGGGAGTGTGGGGATGGGGAGAGAGAGCGGGAGTGTGGGAGTGGTGAGAGAGTGGGAGTGTGGGGATGGGGAGAGGGAGCGGGAGTGTGGGAGTCTTGAGAGAGCGGGAGTGTGGGGATGGGGAGAGGGAGCGGGAGTGTGGGAGTGGTGAGAGAGCGTAAGTGTGGGGATGGGGAGAGGGAGCGGGAGTGTGGGAGTGGTGAGAGAGTGGGAGTGTGGGGATGAGGAGAGGGAGCGGGAGTGTGGGAGTGGTGAGAGAGCGGGAGTGTGGGGATGGGGAGAGGGAGCGGGAGTGTGGGAATGGTGAGAGAGTGGGAGTGTTGGGATGGGGAGAGGGAGCAGGAGTGTGGGAGTGGTGAGAGAGCGGGAGTGTGGGGATGGGGAGAGGGAGCGGGAGTGTGGGAGTGGTGAGAGAGCGGGAGTGTGGGGATGGGGAGAGGGAGCGGGAGTGTGGGAGTGGTGAGAGAGTGGGAGTGTGGGGATGGGGAGAGGGAGCGGGAGTGTGGGAGTGGTGAGAGAGCGGGAGTGTGGGGATGGGGAGAGGGAGCGGGAGTGTGGGAATGGTGAGAGAGTGGGAGTGTGGGGATGGGGAGAGGGAGCGGGAGTGTGGGAGTGGTGAGAGAGCGGGAGTGTGGGGATGGGGAGAGGGAGCGGGAGTGTGGGAGTGGTGAGAGAGCGGGAGTGTGGGGATGGGGAGAGGGAGCGGGAGTGTGAGAGTGGTGAGAGAGTGGGAGTGTGGGGATGGGGAGAGGGAGCGGGAGTGTGGGAGTGGTGAGAGAGCGGGAGTGTGGGGATGGGGAGAGGGAGCAGGAGTGTGAGAGTGGTGAGAGAGCGGGAGTGTGGGGATGGGGAGAGGGAGCGGGAGTGTGGGAGTGGGGAGGTGCATGACAAGGTAAACTTTGCAAGGTTTTTCAATAATCCTTAACAACAGAGGGTAACTACGCACACACACACACACATACACACACACACACACACACACACGCACACACATATACACACATACACACACATACACATATACAGGATTTCACACCTTCATGTGAATTGCCCCTCTAACCCTCCCTTCTCTCCCAGTTTCTTTGTCTCTTTTCCTCTCTTCCTCTCTCTCTCTCTCTCTTCCTGTCTCTCTTCTTACTCTTCCTCTCTCTCTCTCTTCTTCTCTCTCTCGTCCTCTCTCTCTTCCTCTCTCTTCCTCTCTCTCTTTCTCTCTCTCTCTCTCTCTCTCTTTTCCCTTCTCACTCTCCCCCCTCTCTCCTTCTATCTTTCCCTTCTCTCCCTCTCTCTCTCTCACTCTCTCCCCCTTTCCCTTCTCACTTTCCTCCTCTTTCTCCTTCTACCTTTCCCCTCTCTCTCTCTTTCTCTCTTTCTCTCTCTCTCTCTCTCTCTCTCTTTTTCTCTCTTTTTCTCTCTCTTTCACTAAAAAAAAAAAATAAAAAAAAAAAAATGGTTGGGACTCGCAGGAATCAGGGATCAGATGACAATGGTACTGGTAGGGAGGAATGGATGGAGGAGCAGTGGAAAAGGATGGAGCAAGAATGGGAGAGAAAATTAGGAGAGCTTTCTGAAAAAATGGAGAAAGAGCTCTCTGTGAAATGGGAAAAGAGGTTGGAGAATGAGACGAAGAAATGGAGGCACAAGTCGAAACTGCAGTAGACAGGGTAAGGGTCCTAGAATTTGAGGTAAACAGGCTGAAGCAAGTCTCAGGGGCAGCGACCAGAGAAGACACAGCATATGAAGCTGAGAGGATGAACAGGAAGGAAGGAGATATGAATTATGCTAAGGTCATATCAGCCTGCAAAGAAGGGTCAAGGAGTAAAAAGGAAGAGCAGCTGGGTGCAGATAGAGAGGGAGATAAGTCGAATGCTGAGGCACAACCATGCTACCAAGAGCCACTGGAAAAAATCAAGGGAGAAAATGACCATATACAGACAGGAACCAGAGTCACAGAGGGAGAGGCAATAGGAGGAGGAAAGGGCAAAATCAGTGTTTATAAATGGGCTTCGGGAGAGAGAGGAAAGGACACACACTGAAAGGCGGCAGGAAGAAAGAAAGGAGATTGGGAAAATCATCACGGAAATAGGGGGAGAAGACATGGACGAGATTGTAAATTTTCAGAGAATAGGGGGGTACTTGATGGGGAGAAACCGACTGATCAAGCTGATTCTCAGGACAGAAACAGTGAGGAACAGGATCCTCCAAGAGAAACCAAGGTTGAAAAACTTGGAAAAGTACAAGAAGGTGTTCCTATACAGAGACAGAATGCAAACAGAGAGACAGCAGCTGAGGGAGAGGACAAAAAAGGGATAGGAGCTAGGAAAGGAAACAAGGATGGAACCAGCAGAGGTCAGTCAGAGCAGAACAGAGAAGCAAGGGCAAGCACACACACAACAATCCTCAGAACCCCACAACCTATCACACCATCCCAACACACACTACAATCCATACCCACAGCTTCCACCCAACCCCCAACCATAGAATCCCACAGTATGCTACCAGGTCTCCCACACCCACAGGCCCCCCAAACCACAGTATTGGAAAGGAAACTGAAGGTATGGTACACAAACGCTAATGGAATAACAAGCAATTGGGAGGAGTGGCACGAAAGAGTCAAAGAGACATCACCGGACATCATAGCGCTCACAGAAACCAAGCTTACAGGTATGATAACAGATGCCATCTTTGCAATGGGATACCAGATCCTGAGGAAAGACAGAAAGAACAGGGATGGGGTGGAGGAGTGGCACTGCTGATCAAACACCGATGGAATTTTGATGAGCTGAAGAGAGGAGACAGCGGAGAAGAAAGGGATTACATAGCGGGAACGCTTCACTCTGGAGGTCCCAAGGTGGTAATTGCAGTGATGTATAACCCACCACAGAACAGTAGGAGACCAGGGCATGAGTATGACGAGAGCAATAGAGCGATGCTTGACACACTGGCTGCAGTGGCCAGAAGAGCTCATGCATGCAGGGCAAAGCTCCTGATCATGGGTGACTTTAACCACAAGGAGATCAACTGGGAGAACTTGGAGCCACATGGGGGCCAAGATACATGGAGGACTAAGATGATGGAGGTGGTACTGGAAAACTTCATGCACCAACACGTAAGGGACACTACAAGAGAGAGAGGAGAGGATGAACCAGCAAGACTGGACTTAGTATTCACCTTGAGCAGTGCAGATATTGAGGACATCACATATGAAAGACCCCTTGGGGCCAGCGATCATGTGGTTTTGAGCTTCGAATACACAGTAGAGCTACAAGTGGAGGGGGAAGCAGGAAGGCCAGGACAAATGAAACCAAACTACAGGAAAGAAGACTACACAGGAATGAGGAACTTCCTGAACAAGGTTCAGTGGGACAGATAACTGGCAGGGAAGCCAGTTAATGAGATGATGGAATATGTAGCAACAATGTGCAAGGAGGCTGAGGAGAGGTTTGTACCCAAGTGAAACAGGAATAACGAAAAAGCCAGGATGAGCCCATGGTTCACCCAAAGGTGCAAGGAGGCAAAAACCAAGTGTGCTAGGAAATGGAACAAATATAGAAGGCAAAGGACCCAGGAGAATAAGGAGAGCAGTCGTAGAGCCAGAAACGAATATGCACAGATAAGAAGGGAGGCCCAACGACAATATAAAAACGACATAGCAGCGAAAGCCAAATCTGACCCGAAGCTGTTATACAGCTACATCAGGAGGAAAACAACAGTCAAGGACCAGGTAATCAAGCTAAGGAAGGAAGGAGGAGAGACGACAAGAAATGACCGTGAAGTATGTGAGGAACTCAACAAGAGATTCAAAGAAGTGTTCACAGAGGAGACAGAAGGGGCTCCATAGGGACGGAGAGGTGGGGCACATCACCAGCTGCTGGACAAGGTACACACAACCGAGGAAGAAGTGAAGAGGCTCCTGAGTGAGCTAGATACCTCAAAGGCAATGGAGCCAGATAACATCTCTCCATGGGTCCTGAGAGGGGGAGCAGAGGCGCTATGTGTACCCTGAACAACAATATTCAATACATCTATCGAAACAGGGAGATTGCCTGAGGCATGGAAGACAGCAAATGTAGTCCCAATCTTTAAAAAAGGAGACAGACATGAAGCACTAAACTACAGACCAGTGTCACTGACATGTATAGTATGCAAAGTCATGGAGAAGATTGTCAGGAGAAGAGTGGTGGAACACCTAGAAAGGAATGATCTAATCAACAGCAGCCAACATGGTTTCAGGGACGGGAAATCCTGTGTCACAAACCTACTGGAGTTCTATGGCATGGTGACAGCAGTAAGACAAGAGAGAGAGGGGTGGGTGGATTGCATTTTCTTGGACTGCAAGAAGGCGTTTGACACAGTACCACACAAGAGATTAGTGCAAAAACTGGAGGACCAAACAGGGATAACAGTGAAGGCACTACAATGGATCAGGGAATATTTGTCAGGAAGACAGCAGCGAGTAATGGTACGTGGCAAGGTGTCAGAGTGGGCACCTGTGACCAGCGGGGTCCCACAGGGGTCAGTCCTAGGACCAGTGCTGTTTCTGGTATTTGTGAACGACATGACAGAAGGAATAAACTCTGAGGTGTCCCTGTTTGCAGATGACGTGAAGTTGATGAGAAGAATTCATTCGATCGAAGACCAGGCAGAACTACAAAGGGATCTGGACAGGCTGCAGACCTGGTCCAGCAATGGGCTCCTGGACTTCAATCCCACCAAATGCAAAGTCATGAAGATTGGGGAAGGGCAAAGAAGACCGCAGACGGAGTACAGTCTAGGGGGCCAGAGACTACAAACCTCACTCAAGGAAAAAGATCTTGGGGTGAGTATAACACCAGGCACATCTCCTGAAGCGCACATCAACCAAATAACTGCTGCAGCATATGGGCGCCTGGCAAACCTCGGAACAGCATTCCGACATCTTAATAAGGAATCATTCAGGACCCTGTACACCGTGTATGTT
>NC_091293.1:11424204-11579204 GCF_038502225.1 Cherax quadricarinatus | reverse complement strand
ATCAATAAGATACATCAATAAGAAACATCAATAAGATACATCAATAAGAAACATCAATAAGATACATCAATAAGAAACATCAATAACATACATCAATAAGATACATCAATAAGAAACATCAATAAGATACATCAATAAGAAACATCAATAAGATACATCAATAAGAAACATCAATAACATACATCAATAAGATACATCAATAAGAAACATCAATAAGATACATCAATAAGAAACATCAGTAACATACATCAATAAGATACATCAATAACATACATCAATAAGATACATCAATAAGAAACATCAATAAGATACATCAATAAGAAACATCAATAACATACATCAATAAGATACATCAATAAGAAACATCAGTAACATACATCAATAAGATACATCAATAAGAAACATCAATAAGATACATCAATAAGAAACATCAATAAGATACATCAATAAGAAACATCAATAAGATACATCAATAAAAAACATCAATAAGATACATCAATAAGAAACATCAATAAGATACATCAATAAGAAACATCAATAACATACATCAATAAGATACATCAATAAGAAACATCAATAAGATACATCAATAAGAAACATCAATAACATACATCAATAAGAAACATCAATAAGATACATCAATAAGAAACATCAATAAGATACATCAATAAGAAACATCAGTAACATACATCAATAAGATACATCAATAAGATACATCAATAAGATACATCAATAAGAAACATCAATAAGATACATCAATAAGAAACATCAATAAGATACATCAATAAGAAACATCAATAACACACATCAATAAGATACATCAATAAGAAACATCAATAAGATACATCAATAAGAAACATCAGTAAGATACATCAATAAGAAACATCAATAAGATACATCAATAAGAAACATCAATAACATACATCAATAAGAAACATCAATAAGATACATCAATAAGATACATCAATAAGATACATCAATAAGAAACATCAATAAGAAACATCAATAAGAAACATCAATAAGATACATCAATAAGAAACATCAATAAGATACATCAATAAGATACATCAATAAGATACATCAATAAGAAACATCAATAAGATACATCAATAAGATACATCAATAAGAAACATCAATAAGATACATCAATAAGATACATCAATAAGATACATCAATAAGAAACATCAATAAGAAACATCAATAAGAAACATCAATAAGAAACATCAATAAGATACATCAATAAGAAACATCAATAAGATACATCAATAAGATACATCAATAAGATACATCAATAAGAAACATCAATAAGATACATCAATAAGATACATCAATAAGATACATCAATAAGATACATCAATAAGATACATCAATAAGATACATCAATAAGAAACATCAATAAGATACATCAATAAGAAACATCAATAAGATACATCAATAAGATACATCAATAAGATACATCAATAAGATACATCAATAAGAAACATCAATAAGAAACATCAATATGAAACATCAATAAGATACATCAATAAGAAACATCAATAAGATACATCAATAAGATACATCAATAAGATACATCAATAAGAAACATCAATATGACAATATAAATCAAGTGGAGGAAGAGAACTGAACAATCATCAACTTGACAAAAGCTCTGGAGTGACTACTACATACTGGGAAGTATATCTCTCCCTCCCTCCCTCCCTCCCTCCCTCCCTCCCTCCCTCCCTCCCTCCCTCCTTATTACCCCAGATATACCAGTATATTGACTGATTCTATCAACCTACCTGGAGTCTACCTGGAGGTTATTCCGGGGATGAACGTCTCCGTGGTCCGGTTCATGACCAGGCCTCCCGGTGGATCAGGGCCTGATCAACCAGGCTGTTGCTGCTGGCCGCACGCAGTCCAACATACGAACCACAGCCCGGCTGGTCCGACACCGTCTTTAAGTATCTGTCCAGCTCCCTCTTGAAGGCAGCCAGGGGTCTATTGGTAATTCCCCTTATGCACGGTAGGAGGCTGTTGAACAGTCTTGGGCCTTGGACACTTACTGTGTTTTCTCTTATTGGACCAATGGTGCCCCTACTTTTCATTGGGGGTATTTTGTACCGCTTGCCTCGTCTTTTGCTTTCGTAGGGAATGATTTCCGTGTGCAGATTGGGCACCAGTCCTTCTAGTATTTTCCAAGTGTAGATTATGATATAGTATCTCTCTCGCCTGCGTTCCAAGGAGTAGATGTCAAGCGCTTCCAACGTTCTCAGTAGTTAAGGTGATTGACAGAATTTATACGTACAGTAAAGGTTCTCTATACATTCTGTAGATCTGCAATTTCACCTGAGGATATTTATAAACCAGCTAAGTGGTTATACGTAAACTGATCTGTACAGTAGTAGATATTCTGTAGTCGGATTACACTGTAACCTGTTTAATTGTTAAAATCTTGTTAGTTATGAGCGATGGGAGTGATGAAGGCTCAGTCCTCCGTGTAGTAATCGCGGTCAGGTCTCTTGGAGCCTCTGGAAGAGAAGTAAAATATTTAAATCCCTTACGCATCGAGGTTCGACGGCGGGTCACTCATTTACCAGTCCAGTCCCCTCTGCAACACTAATCACGAATCCTCATTAAAATACTTGCGTGTCTTGTGATCTAAGAAGAGATTGGAAGCATTTTTTCCTGACAAAAGAAACTGTGAAAAGACTGTCTTTTTTTTTCCGAGCAGTCTTATTAAGGAACCAGGATAATTCTTAACCTGGCAGAGCATAAAAGGTCTTTAGGGGTCATAGATCAGTTTCTTTTTTTTAATTTACTGACTCAGGGAAATCTTTGAACCAGTCACACTGCGAGTAGCTTCAAATGCTTCATTTGTTTTTGACCTGATGAAGCTCACAGTGTGGGCGAAACGTTGTCAGTAAAGGGCCTCATTTTGCTGCGTTTGTGTCTTCCACTGTTTCATCTCTTGTAGGAGTGACGTACCTGCAGCAGCACACTCACACGCTGGGTCCTTCATTATTTGTGTCATGATAACGTAGCACCTGGGTAGCGCTGAGCATGCTCATGCTCCCCGGGGTCCTGTCGTGATAACGTAGCACCTGGGTAGCACTGAGCATGCTCAGGCTCCCCGGGGTCCTGTCGTGATAACGTAGCACATGGGTAGCACTGAGCATGCTCATGGTCCCCGGGGTCCTGTCATGATAACGTAGCACCTGGGTAGCACTGAGCATGCTCAGGCTCCCCGGGGTCCTGTCGTGATAACGTAGCACCTGGGTAGCACTGAGCATGCTCAGGCTCCCCGGGGTCCTGTCATGATAACGTAGCACCTGGGTAGCACTGAGCATGCTCAGGCTCCCCGAGATACCCTGCAGCCTCACACATGACTTGCATATTGTGAAAATAAAGAGGCGAGGCTGTCTACCTTATTTACCAAGTGGGCGAGGCGCGCGCACGCACACACACACACACACACACACACACACACACACACACGAGGCAGGACTACAAAGAGACCTGGAGAGGCTGGACATGTGGTCCAGAAACTGGCTTCTCGAATTCAATCCTGCCAAATGCAAAGTCATGAAGATTGGGGAGGGGCAAAGAAGACCGCAGACAGAGTATAGGCTAGGTGGACAAAGACTACAGACCTCACTCAGGGAGAAAGACCTTGGGGTGACCATAACACCGAGCACATCACCGGAGGCACATATCAACCAAATAACTGCTGCAGCATACGGGCGCCTGGCAAACCTGAGAATAGCGTTCCGATACCTTACTAAGGAATCGTTCAAGACACTGTACACTGTGTATGTTAGGCCCATACTGGAGTATGCAGCACCAGTCTGGAACCCACACCTGGTCAAGCACGTCAAGAAGTTAGAGAAAGTACAAAGGTTTGCAACAAGGCTAGTCCCAGAGCTCAGGGGAATGTCGTACGAGGAAAGGTTGAGGGAAATCGGACTGACGACACTGGAGGACAGAAGGGTCAGGGGAGACATAATAACAACATACAAGATACTGCGGGGAATAGACAAGGTGGACAGAGATAGGATGCTCCAGAGAGGGGACACAGAAACAAGGGGTCACAACTGGAAGCTGAAGACTCAGAGGAGTCACAGAGACGTTAGGAAGTATTTCTTCAGTCATAGAGTCGTCAGGAAGTGGAATAGTCTAGCAAGTTAAGTAGTGGAGGCAGGAACCATACATAGTTTTAAGAAGAGGTATGACAAAGCTCAGGAAGCAGAGAGGGAGAGGACCTAGTAGCGATCAGTGAAGAGGCGGGGCCAGGAGCTGAGTCTCGACCCCTGCAACCACAATTAGGTGAGTACACACACTCAGGTAAACGATAGCCTTCACGTTCCTTTCATACTTTTTCTTAACTTTTTATCATGGTGATGTTGACTTGGTAATGTTTGTACTGACGCAGCGGCTTTTTGAGGGGGAGTGAGGGTGGGGGTCTGAGCCTATCTGGGGGGTTAAGGGTGGAGGTGTAGTCCTTCTTGGGAGGATTGAGCGTGAGTTATGGGGGGTTTGGACTCTCTGAGGAGGCAGTGAGGGTGGGGGTTGATCTGGACTATTTTGGGAGGGGGAGAGGCTGGGGTGATTGGTGTACTCTGAGTTATGAGGGGGGGAGGGGGAGTAAATTGGTTTGAATAATTAACGAATCTAGAACTAATAACTCACGAAATCGTAATAACACAATTGCAAACAAATCAAGGAACGGGTGGAGGTTGAACCCAAGGCGAGTAAGTGCCAGGGGTTCAAACCCCTCCCCCCGCCGGTTCCCTAATACGATTAGAACTGATGAGTATTTTTCATATAATGTTAACCTTCAGGGTTTAATAGTGACGCGAAAAATTATGATTTTTTTGATACGTTTATTTCCCTGGTTGCCACCCCTGTGTTGGCGTTATTATCTCAGGTGTGTTGTTGTTACGAACATTTGTTTTTGTTACCTGTCTGTTATTTTTGTAACGTGCGTGTCAGAGCTCTGACCTGCGTAGAACACTCGATGATCCACGGGAGTTGTTTATCTCTTAATTCTAATCTAATCTAACAGGATGTATCAACTGTGTCTAGCCTGTGTCTCACTTGTTTCACCTGTGTACTATGCTCCCGCAGGACGCTACACCTTCCCTGGCTTCACCGCCTACAGCATGAGCAAGCACGCCACCGTCTCCTTCGGTGACGGCCTCAGACTTGAGATGCAGAAGTGGGGCATCTCAGTCCACACGGTGGAGCCTACTCTCTACAGGTGGGTTTTCACGACATCGTAATAACACAGCAACCTAATTGACTGTCTCTTCTTTATTACTTGCCCTTTTCACCCGGTCAGTCACTCTGTGCATTTAATGAGGACAGTCTCTCTGTACACCCAGTAAATGACAGTCACTCTTCACACGTAAGACCACGGAAACACTACATTAGAAACATTTCCTGGCCGGTATCCTACGACAAGATACCAGAGTAAAACTCCCGTAAGTCTTTAAAACGATGGACTCTTTTTATGTCCCACTGCCTCAGTGACAACGACACAGGCTATTCACATCAGCATCTGCAGTGGAAATAATTAACAGCAACAAAAATTGAAGTAATTATTTAATTAGAATTGAAAAATAATGCCAACGGACTTGAGAAGGAAGTATGAGAATCAAACAAAGTTGTGGTTGAAGATACGTTAACAAACACCTGGAACATAATATTCTGGATACGTTTCGGTCCTGGAAAACTAGAGCGAAGAAGACCACAGTGCCGAAGCACGTCCGTAATGAGGTGACATAAGTGTTTCATTCATTTGATTTTAACCACAGAGAAAACTGCTAATGAACTGACAATGATCACTGACGACAGGATTACTTGGGCCAAAGTGGAAGAAGTTTATCGTATGCCGAAGATATTTCTTCAGTGTTGAAAGTCAAAATTTGGGTAAATCTCAATGTATGTAAAGCAACATATTGAGGCCTGAGTATATATATCTCATCACTATATCTATCCAAGGAATGTCGAGCAAGAAGTATGCTGCACCATAAAGCCTTGCTACATTTTATATAAATACGATCACATCGACAGTATCTGCACCCCACTAACATGTCTTAACTGGAGAGGAGATTACCATACCTTGCATTGTTGCAGTATGTCTTACAATATAAAAAAATGAGATTAAGACACATGTGCAACATCTGGGTATCTTTATTGTAGACGTTTCGCCATCCAGTGGCTTTATCAATACAAATTCTAGGACATAACTTGAAGACAGTAGAACTATGTACAGAAGATGAGGTAATCAGTCCCTCAACCTAGGAGTAGGTGCGAAGAGCACGGTGCTCTTCGCACCTACTCCTAGGTTGAGGGACTGATTACCTCATCTTCTGTACATAGTTCTACTGTCTTCAAGTTATGTCCTAGAATTTGTATTGATAAAGCCACTGGATGGCGAAACGTCTACAATAAAGATACCCAGATGTTGCACATGTGTCTTAATCTCATCTTGTCGGTATTATATATCATTCGTACACAATATAAAAAAAGATGAAAAGAAAAAGTCTGCTTCCAGAAAAATAAAGCAACATATAAGGAAATAGCTAAAGAACACAACACTCAATGAATCCAACGAGCAACACAAGAAGCGACATAAGCCTCAACACTTGACACCAAAACCAATACAACACACCATCAACAACCTAGCAATCACGAACCCCTCGCACCTAGTCAGCGTAAAACAACTACGAATAAATAACTAAAGTAACACAAATAAAGCTACCCAGATAAAAAAAATATATGCAAATATTTGCCTCAGAGACCCTCTTCGTGAAGAAATATACAGGATTATTTTTACCTGCAATTCAGATTTCAGTCCAAGTGATTTCTTAAGTGTTTATGACACTTTAATCCAAACGTATCCAGGACCTTTTGCAGATACTGTAGGAGAAAGGGTTGGACTAAATCATCTCCCAGACATGAACTTTTCCAGACCAAGTCCCATCAGAAGAAACCCTAAAAATGGTCACAGACAATTCATCTGAAGTAGAAAAGGAAATTCGTAGCCACCCACCAGTGGGCAATACTTTCCCAGAAATAAGATGAAGATGAAGAAATATGTCCCATCCCAGTGGAAAACTATAGAAAAAGAGGATTCTGGTTCTCTTCAACAATAAATCATCCAAAAGACAACTGAAAAAAAATACTTTACAAGTAAATATGGAAAAGAACAATAGATTAGTCAAACAAGATAAATGTGAAGGAACAAGAGTAAAATTAATGGACTATGTATAGAATATCAGGAGAGGAAAATACACAATAGACAGTGATAAAGGCAAAACAAATAAAGTAATTCATTAAAGAACATTAAGACTTGATGGCAGTTCAGAGATTATCTACTTTATATTAGGAAAGGATGAATAAGAGAACATTAAAACTTAGATTGTCAACACGGAAGCCTGACCCCTGCGAGGAGTCAGGCTTCCGTGGAGAGAAGTTCTTGAGACACGTCACAGAAATTCTAGCATCTACCTAGACTCAAGAAATAAGATTCAGGTGGAGAGACACTCTGCTTTCACTGAGCCTTACACTTGTAAATATCAACATTGTACATTACCAGCTACTCTTTAATCTACTTCTTTCCTCCTCTCACCCACTAAAAAAAAAGAAGTTTACTCACCCATGTTTGACGGGGTAAACTCACCCAACTATTCCTACTTACGTATTTGTCTAGCCTGATTTATAACATTACCGGAAGTATTCACCTAAATAACACCATAGATCTGTTGCCACAACAATGGTTCTCCTCACCATTTTCTTGAATTCTGAATTTGTCCAGTATGAATCCTCTGTTGCGAGTTCTACCTCGCTGAGATGTTTTCAGTACCATATATATATCCTTTATATTTTTTAATGGGTCCTTTTGTAGGGACCTGTAGCCTCGGAGAAATAAAAATTTTAGTGAAAATAGTGAGTCTGTAAGAATATTGTACCTTTTCTATTACCCAGTCTTTTACAAATAAATATATACACTTTATCATGAAAAATGGCACTCAAATACTTGTTTTAATTCACACTTTTAAATAATATCTCCCATTTTTCCATGTCCCATAAGAGGCCACAACTACACTACGAAAAATCCTGTCTGGCATATCTTTGAATGTAAACTAACATTGAGACCGTTTAACAAACTGTAAGGCAACCCATACATTATAAAAAAAATCTCATTTATAAATCCTTAAACTTCCTGGCCTCTCCTGCAGGACTCCCATCAGTCAGGAAGGACGCATCCACAGCGCACTTGACAGGTTCTGGCAGGAGTGTTCAGAGGACGTCAAGAAGTCTTACGGAGACGAGTATATCAAGGACTTCAAGACGACTATTTCAAACCACCTTAATAAAGCTAAACCCTCGGAGAAGATCAAGGAGGTTATAGATGATATGGTCGACGCTGTGGCCGGGAACGATCCTAAGGTATGTGGCACAGCCAGTGTGTTGTGAAACTGAGGCACAGCCAGTGTGTTGTGAAACTGAGGCACAGCCAGTGTGTTGTGAAACTGAGACACAGTCAGTGTGTAGTGAAACTGAGACACAGCCAGTGTGTAGTGAAACTGAGACACAGTCAGTGTGTAGTGAAAATGAGACACAGCCAGTGTGTAGTGAAACTGAGACACAGTCAGTGTGTAGTGAAAATGAGACACAGCCAGTGTGTAGTGAAACTGAGACAGTCAGTGTGTAGTGGAACTGAGGCACAGCCAGTGTGTAGTGAAACTGAGACAGTCAGTGTGTTGTGAAACTGAGGCACAGCCAGTGTGTAGTGAAACTGAGACAGTCAGTGTGTTGTGAAACTGAGGCACAGCCAGTGTGTAGTGAAACTGAGGCACAGTCAGTGTGTAGTGAAACTGAGATACAGTCAGTGTGTAGTGAAAATGAGACACAGCCAATGTGTAGTGAAACTGAGACAGTCAGTGTGTTGTGAAACTGAGGCACAGCCAGTGTGTAGTGAAACTGAGGCACAGTCAGTGTGTTGTGAAACTGAGGCACAGCCAGTGTGTAGTGAAACTGAGATACAGTCAGTGTGTAGTGAAAATGAGACACAGCCAGTGTGTAGTGAAACTGAGACAGTCAGTGTGTTGTGAAACTGAGGCACAGCCAGTGTGTAGTGAAACTGAGACAGTCAGTGTGTTGTGAAACTGAGGCACAGCCAGTGTGTAGTGAAACTGAGACACAGTCAGTGTGTAGTGAAAATGAGACACAGTCAGTGTGTAGTGAAAATGAGACACAGCCAGTGTGTAGTGAAACTGAGACACAGTCAGTGTGTAGTGAAACTGAGACACAGTCAGTGTGTAGTGAAAATGAGACACAGCCAGTGTGTAGTGAAACTGAGATACAGTGTGTAGTGAAACTGAGGCACAGTGTGTAGTGAAACTGAGGCACAGTGTGTAGTGAAACTGAGGCACAGTCAGTGTGTAGTGAAACTGAGGCACAGTCAGTGTGTTGTGAAACTGAGACACAGTCAGTGTGTAGTGAAACTGAGACACAGTCAGTGTGTTGTGAAACTGAGGCACAGCCAGTGTGTAGTGAAACTGAGGCACAGTCAGTGTGTAGTGAAAGTGAGACACAGCCAGTGTGTAGTGAAACTGAGATACAGTGTGTAGTGAAACTGAGGCACAGTCAGTGTGTAGTGAAACTGAGGCACAGTCAGTGTGTAGTGAAACTGAGACACAGTCAGTGTGTAATGAAACTGAGGCACAGCCAGTGTGTAGTGAAACTGAGGCACAGCCAGTGTGTAGTGAAACTGAGGCACAGCCAATGTGTAGTGAAACTGAGGCACAGCTAGTGTGTAGTGAAACTGAGGCACAGCCAATGTGTAGTGAAACTGAGGCACAGCTAGTGTGTAGTGAAACTGAGGCACAGCCAGTGTGTAGTGAAACTGAGGCACAGTCAGTGTGTAGTGAAACTGAGGCACAGTCAGTGTGTAGTGAAACTGAGACACAGTTAGTGTGTAATGAAACTGAGGCACAGCCAGTGTGTAGTGAAACTGAGGCACAGCCAGTGTGCAGTGAAACTGAGGCACAGTCAGTGTGTAGTGAAAGTGAGACACAGCCAGTGTGTAGTGAAACTGAGATACAGTGTGTAGTGAAACTGAGGCAAAGTCAGTGTGTAGTGAAACTGAGGCACAGTCAGTGTGTAGTGAAACTGAGACACAGTCAGTGTGTAATGAAACTGAGGCACAGCCAGTGTGTAGTGAAACTGAGGCACAGCCAGTGTGCAGTGAAACTGAGGCACAGTCAGTGTGTAGTGAAACTGAGACACAGTGTGTAATGAAACTGAGGCACAGCCAGTGTGTAGTGAAACTGAGACACAGCCAGTGTGTAGTGAAACTGAGGCACAGCCAGTGTGTAGTGAAACTGAGGCACAGCTAGTGTGTAGTGAAACTGAGGCACAGCCAGTGTGTAGTGAAACTGAGGCACAGTCAGTGTGTAGTGAAACTGAGGCACAGTCAGTGTGTAGTGAAACTGAGACACAGTTAGTGTGTAATGAAACTGAGGCACAGCCAGTGTGTAGTGAAACTGAGGCACAGCCAGTGTGCAGTGAAACTGAGACACAGTCAGTGTGAAGTGAAACTAAGGCACAGTCAGTGTGTAGTGAAACTGAGACACAGTGTGTAAAGAAACTGAGGCACAACCAGTGTGTAGTGAAACTGAAGCACAGTCAGTGTGTAGTGAAACTGAGACACAGTCAGTGTGTAGTGAAACTGAGGCACAGCCAGTGTGCAGTGAAACTGAGGCACAGTCAGTGTGTAGTGAAACTGAGGCACAGTCAGCGTGTAGTGAAACTGAGGCACAGCCAGTGTGTAGTGAAACTGAGACAGTCAGTGTGCAGTGAGACTGAGGCACAGCCAGTGTGTAGTGAAACTGAGGCACAGTCAGTGCGTAGTTAAACTGAGGCACACCCAGTGTGTAGTGAATCTGAGGCACAGTCAGTGTGTAGTGAAACTGAGGCACAGCCAGTGTGTAGTGAATATGAGGCACAGTCAGTGTGTAGTGAATCTGAGGCACACCCAGTGTGTAGTGAATCTGAGGCACAGTCAGTATGTAGTGAAACTGAGGCACAGCCAGTGTGTAGTGAAACTGAGGCACAGTCAGTGTGTAGTGAAACTGAGGCTCAGTGTGTAGTGAAACTGAGGCACAGTCAGTGTGTAGTGAAACTGAGGCACAGCTAGTGTGTAGTGAAACTGAGACACAGTTAGTGTGTAGTGAAACTGAGGCACAGCCAGTGTGTAGTGAAACTGAGGCACAGTCAGTGTGTAGTGAAACTGAGGCACAGCCAGTGTGTAGTGAAACTGAGACACAGTCAGTGTGTAGTGAAACTGAGGCACAGCCAGTGTGTAGTGAAACTGAGGCTCAGTGTGTAGTGAAACTGAGACACAGTCAATGTGCAGTGAAACTGTGGCACAGTCAGTGTGTTGTGAAAATAGAGAAAATAGAGCCTTTATTTATAGATGTATAGATAAATGGTTCAGAAAACCGACTGATGAAGCCACTGTGTGGCGAAACGTTTCCTCAAAGATACCCAAGTGTTGCACATGTGTCTACTTTATCATTTACAGAGATACACGACTTTTCGATTATTAAATGCGAAGGAAACGTTATATACCTCCGTTAATAAAAGCTCTTCTGTTATCTCGAGTGTTTCTTTTATCTTTGCCTTAATTAAGGTATTTAGGATGTTTCAATGTTTGTTTGAGTAAATTACAACAATAAATAAAAGCAGCAACAATTGAAAAAAAATATATATTCCGGCTCACTATATGTTTCATTTTACATTAAGTTATATTA
Organism: Cherax quadricarinatus; assembly: GCF_038502225.1. Lineage (NCBI taxonomy): Eukaryota > Metazoa > Arthropoda > Malacostraca > Decapoda > Parastacidae > Cherax > Cherax quadricarinatus. The sequence continues at coordinate 11,567,397 of NC_091293.1, read as the reverse complement.
CCTTAGTTGTAATGATCACGAACTATGGAAAATAAACCCTAGAGGTTGTGACAGATATAAACCCTAGAGGTTGTGACAGATATAAACCCTAGAGGTTGTGACAGATATAAACCCTAGAGGTTGTGACAGATATAAACCCTAGAGGTTGTGACAGATATAAACCCTAGAGGTTGTGACAGATATAAACCCTAGAGGTTGTGACAGATATAAACCCTAGAGGTTGTGACAGATATAAACCCTAGAGGTTGTGACAGATATAAACCCTAGAGGTTGTGACAGATATCGTCCGTCTTCTCACAGAGATGAGATAAAGTGTTCCATCTACCACAGACAATTAATTATGCATCTTGTCCCATTATATTTCTACTGTAACATCTTCTTCTACATTCACTCGCTGTTTGTAATTACTCCTCAAAACCGACGATCACTCAGACACTTTCAAATAATTATTGGCTTTCCTTTGTGTCTAACAGTGTTAGACACAAAACTGCATTATCATCGTAACGCATACAAAAATGTAAAATTTTGAATTTGAAATTTCTCACAGACGCGGTACGTGCCCAGCGTAGTGACGCAGATCAGAGCCAAGCTGTTGTCTTCACTGCCGGAGAACCTCAGAGATCACTTCTTCCTCAGTAGTCAACCCCAGACCCCTCCAGCATACGTCGCAGGTAAGTCCTCCTATCCTATATTTCTCCCTTATTCTCTTCCGTTCTCCCTCATCTCTTGATAATCTTCCCTTCTCGTCTCTTTAGGTGGCAGAGAAGTTGATGATAATAGGAAAATGATATAATGAACTTCATTATATCATTATTTTCCTCTCATCATCACCTCTGCCACCTAGAATTTCTGATCACACTCATTCATCCAGCCATTCATTCAGTTTCTCTCTCTCTCTCTCTCTCTCTCTCTCTCTCTCTCTCTCTCTCTCTCTCTCTCTCTCTCTCTCTCTCTCTCTCTCTCTCTCTCTCTCTCTCTCTCTCTCTCTCTCTCTCTCTCTCTGTCTCCCTCTCCCTCTCTCTCTCTCTCTCTCTCTCTCTCTCTCTCTCTCTCTCTCTCTCTCTCTCGTCTTCTCTCTCTCTCTCTCTCTCTCTTTCTCTCTCCTGTCCTACGGAATGCAGAACGTTTTCATTAATCTCTCTCTTCCTCCTTTCAGAACGGAAAAAGAAGCAGCCATCGCTGGTGGACCCTCGTTCCATCGTAGACAAGACGAGACCCCCGAACGCCAAACTGGAGCGAGTGTTTTCTATGCCCAACTGGGGAAAGAACGAGATGACCCCTTCCCCCAAGACAGATGCAGAACTCAAGTTCAAGTTCTAAACTATCCACGAGAAGCGAACGGCCCGTCGTACCAAAGAGATGTTTCAAAACTCCACCGGTCCACCTCAGGCAAAGATCAACAATTCTGCGGAGGTGTTACGATGACGGTTAAGGACTACTTGGATCGAATTCGGTTGCCTTTCATTCCCCATGACCTACATGACTCTGCGGTCATATAACGCATGATTATAGCGCCCCAATGATTGCAATAAACTGACTGGTAACAACCAGTGTTTCCAGGAACCAGGAAAACCAGCCAAAACAACAACCAGTGGATCCAGAAGCCAGGATGACCAGCCAAAACAATAACCAGAGGTATCAGGAACCAGGATGACCAGCCAAGACAACAACCGGAGGTACCAGGATTCAAGACGACCAGCCAAGACAACAACCAGAGGTATCAAGAACCAGGATGACCAGCCAAGATAAGCGGAAGTACCAGGATCCAAGACGACCAGCTAAGACAACAACCAGAGGTACCAGGAACCAGAATGACCAGCCAAGACAACAACCAGAGATTTCAAGAACCAGGATGATCACTCGACAACATCCAGAAGATTCCAGGAACAAAGATGATCAATTAAGACAACAACCAGAGGTTCCAGGAACCAGATGACTGTCCCAGGCAGATAATAAAACAAGATTCAAGTCTTAGCCAGCAGTTCAAGGTAACTCGAAGAGCACGCCATAGCAATGAAAAAGTATTTCAGTGTTTCAGTGGACGGACAAGCTAAAAATAAAATAAAAAGCAGTATGAAAATACTTCCACCCCCTCCCATTCTAACTTCTGTTTCGACAAGGTCGAATTTACTCAGCGCCATACTACAGATTAATGGCACTGAGAGGACCCTCATAATAATAATGTTGCCCTGCCAGGGGTGTCATCCCTGGGGTGCCATGCAGGTTGAATTTGTTAATGAACGAGGGGCAGTGTCTGTGTCATAGCTGGGAGAGTGAATTACGTTCAGTTGAAGCTCTTAAGCTGAGTCAAGTGGTCTCGTATTTATCAAGTGGCGAGACAAGTGTCAAATCGCAACTTAGAGCAAGAAAGTGGCTGAGTTTCCTAATTATGGCATATCCTATGTGCTTGTTTATGAAGTGGACGGTGTTAAGGGAGGAGACTGTGTTAAGTGAATTGTATTAAAGGGAATATGTAAAACACAATACACAAATAACCCGCACATAGGAGAGAGGACCTTACGACGACGATTCGGCCATACTTGGACCATTTACAAAGTCACGTGACTCTGTAAATGCTCCAAGTTGGGCCGAAACGTCGTCATAAGCTCCTCTCTCCTATGTGCGAGTTGTTAGTGTATTGTTCCAGTCACGGTATTGTGCCTCTTTGTTCTGTCGAAATGTTTAAAGTAGAGGTTGTGTTAAGTGAACTTTATGTGTAAATAAGATAATTGTCCTTAGCTTTAGACTTTTTTGGGTAATTCAGCTGTACATTTATTATATTATTTTATATAATGCGAATTTGAATTAGGTGATTATATATATATATATATATATATATATATATATATATATATATATATATATATATATATATATATATATATATATATATATATATATATATATATATATATATATATATATATATATGTTATGCCGAATAGGTAAAATTTGCGATTTTGGCTTTAATAGCAACGCTCTTCTTGCTGAATAAGTCATGTGAAAATTTGTGTATGCAATAATTTCGCAAAAATCATTGTGAACCTAACGAAAAAACATATATTTCATTGTGTTTATTATTAAATTATTATAAACTTATATAATATATATTTAGTTGGATTAAGCTAAATTAATTACGCTTGTTATAATAAGGTTAGGTAAGTTTTCTAAGGTTCTTTTAGTACAAAATTATTAATTTTTACATTAACATAAAGGACAAAATATATCTTTAAAAGTATAAGAGAAAATTTTAGAAAGGACTTAATTTTAAATGAGTTCTTAATAATCGACCGGTTTTACCTATTCAGCATACACACACACATGCACACACACAACTAACACACACATACAACTAACACACACACACACACATACAACTAACACACACACACAACTAACACACACACACACACACACACACACACACTAACACACACACACACTAACACACACACACACACACACACACACACACACACACACACACACACACACACACACACACACACACACAAACACAACTAACACACACACACAACTAACACACACACACACACACACACAACTAACACACACACACACACACACACACACACACACAGAGGGGAGGATGAACCAGCAAGATTGGACCTTGTGTTCACCCTGGGCAGCTCAGACATTGAGAACATCAAGTATGAGAGTCCCCTAGGAGCTAGCGACCACGTGGTTCTGTGCTTTGAATACATAGTAGAGCTGCAAGTGGAGAGAATAACAGGAGTTGAATGGGAAAAGCCTGACTATAAAAGAGGGTGTCAGCATAGTTGCTGATCCCTGTGTTGTATAGCATATTAGTATCATCCATGTGTTTTAGATAGGAGATCCCTTTTAGGCCTGTGACTCTTGTGTGACGTCACGGGATGCGCATGTGTACGTTCGTACCTCTGCCCCGCTCTCAGTCGGCGTAGACATCCAGGCTAGGACAGGCAGAGGCTGGGCTCCCTCTCCCATCATCACAGTCTGACAATATATATCGTTACCATCCAACAAGTGTGTCTACCTCCAACCCTCGATATCTCCATTTAAGAACCCCTACGATAAATGGTGGCAACGGAGGGCCTGTAATTCTGACGATTACAGCGATTTCTGGAGATAAATTTCGACCGAGCCTGCCATCTTGTGAGTAGGCCTACGATAAGGGGACTACATAGGGTTGAAGAAATTCCTGCTGGAGGTCCAGTGGGACAGAGAACTGGCAGGAAAGCCAGTAAATGAAATGATGGAATATGTAACAACAAAATGCAAGGAGGCAGTGGAAAGGTTTATTCCCAAGGGCAACAGTAACAACGGAAAGACCAGAACGAGCCCCTGGTTTACCCGACGGTGTAAGGAGGCAAAAACAAAGTGCAATAGAGAATGGAAAAAGTACAGAAGGCAGAGAACACACGAAAATATGGAGATCAGTCGCAGAGCCAGGAATGAGTATGCACAGGTAAGGAGGGACGCCCAGCGACAGTATGAAAATGACATAGCATCGAGAATCAAGACTGACCCGAAACTGTTGTATAGCCACATCAGGAGTAAGACAATAGTCAAAGACCAGGTGATCAGATTAAGGACAGAAGGTGGAGAACTCACAAGAAATGATCAGGAGGTATGTGAGGAGCTGAACAGGAGATTTAAGGAAGTTTTTACAGTAGAGACAGGAAGGGCTGTGGGAAGACAGCACAGAAGGGAACATCAAGAGGGAATATACCAACAAGTGTTGGATGACATACTAACAACTGAGGAGGAGGTGAAGAAGCTCCTAAGTGACCTTGACACCTCAAAGGCGATGGGACCGGACAACATCTCCCCATGGGTCCTTAGAGAAGGAGCAGAGATGCTGTGCGTGCCTCTAACCACAATCTTCAACACATCCCTTGAAACTGGGCAACTACCTGAGAAATGGAAGACAGCTAATGTAGTCCCCATATTTAAGAAAGGAAACAGAAACGAGGCGCTAAACTACAGACCTGTGTCTCTGACATGTATTGTGTGCAAAGTCATGGAGAAGATTATCAGGAGGAGAGTGGTCGAACACCTGGAAAGGAACAAGATTATAAATGAAAACCAGCATGGGTTCATGGAAGGCAAATCTTGCATCACAAACCTCCTGGAGTTTTATGATTAGGTAACAGAAGTAAGACACGAGAGAGAGGGGTGGGTAGATTGCGTTTTCCTAGACTGCAGGAAGGCCTTTGACACTGTTCCCCACAAGAGATTAGTGCAGAAGTTGGAGGATCAGGCGCATGTAACAGGGAGGGCACTGCAATGGATCAGGGAATACCTGACAGGGAGGCAGCAATGAGTCATGGTACGTGAAGAGGTGTCACAGTGGGCGCCTGTGACGAGCGGGGTCCCACAGGGGTCAGTTCTAGGACCAGTGCTATTTTTAATATATGTGAACGACATGATGGAAGGAATAGACTCTGAAGTGTCCCTGTTCGCAGATGATGTGAAGTTGATGAGAAGAATTAAATAGGATGAGGATGAGGCAGGACTGCAAAGAGATCTGGACAGGCTGGACATGTGATCCAGAAACTGGCTTCTCGAATTCAATCCAGCCAAATGCAAAGTCATGAAGATTGGGGAGGGGCAAAGAAGACCGCAGACAGAGTATAGGCTAGGTGGACAAAGACTACAGACCTCACTCAGGGAGAAAGACCTTGGGGTGACCATAACACCGAGCACATCACCGGAGGCACATATCAACCAAATAACTGCTGCAGCATACGGGCGCCAGGCAAACCTGAGAATAGCGTTCCGATACCTTACTAAGGAATCGTTCAAGACACTGTACACTGTGTATGTTAGGCCCATACTGGAATATGCAGCACCAGTCTGGAACCCACACCTGGTCAAGCACGTCAAGAAGTTAAAGTACAAAGGTTTGCAACAAGGCTATTCCCAGAGCTCAGGGGAATGTCGTACGAGGAAAGGTTGAGGGAAATCGGACTGACGACACTGGAGGACAGAAGGGTCAGGGGAGACATGATAACGACATACAAGATACTGCGGGGAATAGACAAGGTGGACAGAGATAGGATGTTCCAGAGAGGGGACACAGGGACAAGGGGTCACAACTGGAAGCTGAAGACTCAGACGAGTCACAGGGACGTTAGGAAGTATTTCTTCAGTCATAGAGTTGTCAGGAAGTGGAATAGCCTAGCAAGTGAAGTAGTGGAGGCAGGAACCATACATAGTTTTAAGAAGAGGTATGATACAGCTCAGGAAGCAGAGAGAGAGAGGACCTAGTAGCGATCAGTGAAGAGACGGGGCCAGGAGCTGAGTATCGACCCCTGCAACCACAATTAGGTGAGTACAATTAGGTGAGTACACACACACAAACACACAAACACACATACACACACACACACACACACACACACACACACACACACACACACACACACACACACACACACACACACACACACACACACACACAAACAAACACACACACACACGCACATACATACATACATACATACATACATACATACATACATACATACATACATAAATACATACATACATATATATATTATATATATATATATACATATATATATATATATGTATATATATATATATATATATATATATATATATATATATATATATATATATATATATATATATATATATATATATATATATATATATATATATATATATATATATATACATACACACACACACACATATATATATATATATATATATATATATATATATATATATATATATATGTATAATAAACCTTTCTCGTTCCTATATATAGGGTGTATATGTTATAATATACACACTGTGTCTTCAGTACAAGTCAAAATAGTGACTGTATGAATGTATGTGGCTTAATACAACATACAAGTCACTTATACCCAACACGGTATTAAAAGACACTCGTAGGTGTGTATACTGTATTTAACGGAACCGAGTGTATTGTATGTATATATACGACTGTGTATGATTTCACCTGATTACTTCATTTCATTCAATTTTCATATATTATGTATATTGGGATATAATGTGAATATAGAATCAATAAAGTTCTGGTATAGAGACGTTTTTCCTTCACAGCCTGGTGGTGACCCACAGCCTGGTGGTAACCCACAGCCTGGTGGTGACCCACAGCCTGGTGGTGTCCCACAGCCTGGTGGTGACCCACAGCCTGGTGGTAACCCACAGCCTGGTGGTGACCCACAGCCTGGTGGTAACCCACAGCCTGGTGGTGACCCACAGCCTGGTGGTGTCCCACAGCCTGGTGGTGACCCACAGCCTGGTGGTAACCCACAGCCTGGTGGTGACCCACAGCCTGGTGGTGACCCACAGCCTGGTGGTGACCCACAGCCTGGTGGTGACCCACAGCCTGGTGGTAACCCACAGCCTGGTGGTGACCCACAGCCTGGTGGTAACCCACAGCCTGGTGGTGACCCACAGCCTGGTGGTAACCCACAGCCTGGTGGTGACCCACAGCCTGGTGGTGACCCACAGCCTGGTGGTGACCCACAGCCTGGTGGTGACCAACAGCCTGGTGGTAACCCACAGCCTGGTGGTGTCCCACAGCCTGGTGGTGACCCACAGCCTGGTGGTAACCCACAGCCTGGTGGTGACCCACAGCCTGGTGGTAACCCACAGCCTGGTGGTGACCCACAGCCTGGTGGTGACCCACAGCCTGGTGGTGACCCTCAGCCTGGTGGTGACCCTCAGCCTGGTGGTGTCCCACAGCCTGGTGGTGACCCACAGCCTGGTGGTGACCCACAGCCTGGTGGTGACCCACAGCCTGGTGGTGACCCACAGCCTGGTGGTGAACCACAGCCTGGTGGTGACCCTCAGCCTGGTGGTGACCCTCAGCCTGGTGGTGACCCACAGCCTGGTGGTGACCCACAGCCTGGTGGTGACCCACAGCCTGGTGGTGACCCACAGCCTGGTGGTGTCCCACAGCCTGGTGGTGACCCACAGCCTGGTGGTGACCCAGAGCCTGGTGGTGTCCCACAGATTGGTGGTGACCCACAGCCTGGTGGTGACCCACAGCCATGTTGTGTCCCACAGCCTCGTGGTGACCCACAGCCTGGTGGTGACCCACAACCTCGTGGTGACCCACAGCCTGGTGGTGACCCACAGCCTGGTGGTGACCCACAGCCTAGTGGTGACTCACAGCCTCGTGGTAACCCACAGCCTCGTGGTGACCCGCAGCCTCGTGGTGACCCACAGCCTCGTGGTGACTCACAGCCTGGTGGTGACCCACAGCCTCGTGGTGACTCACAGCCTCGTGGTAACCCACAGCCTCGTGGTAACCCACAGCCTCGTGGTGACCCACAGCCTGGTGGTGACCCACAGCCTGGTTGTGACCCACAGCATCGTGGTGACCCACAGCCTCGTGGTGACCCACAGCCTCGTGGTGACCCACAGCCTCGTGGTGACCCACAGCCTCGTGGTGACCCACAGCCTCCTGGTGACCCACAGCCTCCTGGTGACCCACAGCCTGGTGGTGACCCAAAGCCTGGTGGTGACCCACAGCCTGGTGGTAACCCACAGCCTGGTGGCGACCCTCAGCCTGGTGGTGACCCACAGCCTGATGGTGACCCACAGCCTGGTGGTGACCCACAGCCGGGTGGTGACCCACAGCCTGGTGGTGACCCACAGCCTGGTGGTGACCCACAGCCTGGTGGTGACCCTCAGCCTGGTGGTGACCCACAGCCTGGTGGTGACGAACAGACTGGTGGTGACCCACAGCCTGGTGGTGACCCACAGCCTGGTGGTGACCCACAGCCTATTGGTGACCCACAGCCTGGTGGTAACCCACAGCCTGGTGGTGACCCACAGCCTCGTGGTAACCCACAGCCTCGTGGTGACCAACAGCCTCGTGGTGACCCACAGCCTGGTGGTGACCCACAGCCTGGTGGTGACCCACAGCCTCGTGGTGACCCACAGCCTGGTGGTGGCCCACAGCCTGGTGGTGACCCACAGCCTCGTGGTAACCCACAGCCTGGTGGTGACCCACAGCCTGGGTCTGACCCACAGCCTGGTGGTGTCCCACAGCCTGGTGGTGACCCACAGCCTGGTGGTGACCCACAGCCTGGTGGTGTCCCACAGCCTGGTGGTGACCCACAGCCTGGTGGTGACCCACAGATTTGTTGTGTCCCACAGCCTCGTGGTGACCCACAGCCTCGTGGTGACCCACAGCCTCGTGGTGACCCACAGCCTGGTGGTGACCCACAGCCTCGTGGTGACTCACAGCCTCGTGGTAACCCACAGCCTCGTGGTAACCCACAGCCTGGTGGTGACCCACAGCCTGGTGGTGACCCACAGCCTCCTGGTGATCACAGCCTCGTGGTGACCCACAGCCTCGTGGGGACCCACAGCCTCGTGGGGACCCACAGCCTCGTAGGGACCCATAGCCTCGTGGGGACTCACAGCCTCGCGGTGACATACAGCCTCGTGGGGACCCACAGCCTCGTGGGGACCCACAGCCTTGTGGTGACTCACAGCCTCGTGGTGACCCACATCATCGTGGTGACCCACAGCCTCGCGGGGACCCACATCATCGTGGCCACCCACAGCCTCGTGGGGACTCACAGCATCGTGGTGACGAACAGCCTCCAGGGGACCCACAGCCTGGTGGTGACCAACAGCCTCGAGGGGACTCACAGCCTCGTGGTGCCCCACAGTTTCGGGGGACCAACAGCCTCGGGGGCACCCACAACCTCGTGGGAACCCACAGCTTCGTGGTGACCCACAGCCTCGGGGGGACCCACAGCCTCGTGGTGACCCACAGCCTGGTGGTGACCCACAGCCTGGTGGTGACCCACAGCCTGGTGGTGACCCACAACCTGGTGGTGGCCCACAGCCTGGTGGTGACCCACAGCCTCGTGGTGACCCACAGTCTGGTGGTGACCCACAGCCTGGTGGTGACCCACAGCCTAGTGGTGACTCACAGCCTCGTGGTAACCCACAGCCTCGTGGTGACCCACAGCCTCGTGGTGACCCACAGCCTCGTGGTGACTCACAGCCTGGTGGTGACCCACAGCCTCGTGGGGACTCACAGCCTCGTGGTAACCCACAGCCTCGTGGTAACCCACAGCATCGTGGTGACCCACAGCCTGGTGGTGACCCACAGCCTGGTGGTGACCCACAGCATCGTGGTGACCCACAGCCTTGTGGTGACCCACAGCCTCGTGGTGACCCACAGCCTCCTGGTGACCCACAGCCTCCTGGTGACCCACAGCCTCGTGGAGACCCTCAGTCTCCTGGGGACCCACAGCCTCCAGGGGACCCACACCCTGGTGGTGACCCACAGCATCGTGGTGACCCACAGCCTCGTGGTGACCCACAGCCTCCTGGTGACCCACAGCCTCCTGGTGACCCACAGCCTCCTGGTGACCCACAGCCTCGTGGAGACCCACAGTCTCCTGGGGACCCACAGCCTCATGGGGACCCACAGCCTGATGGTGACCCACAGTCTGGTGGTGACCCAGAGCCTCGTGGGAACCCCCAGACTTGTGGTGACCCACAGCCTCGTGGGGACCCACAGTCTCGTGGTGACCCACAGCCTCGTGGTGACCCACAGCCTCGTGGGAACCCACAGCCTCGTGGGGACCCACAACTTGGTGGTGACCCACAGCCTCGTGGGGACCCACAGCCTCGTGGTGGCCCACAGCCTCGTGGTGACCCACAGCCTCGTGGGATCCCACAGCCTCGTGGTGACCCACACCCTCGTTTTGACCTACAACCTCGTGGTGACCCACAGCCTCGTGGGAACCCACAGCCTCGTGGGAACCCACAGCCTCGTGGGAACCCACAACTTGGTGGTGGCTCACAGCCTCGTGGGGACCCACAGCTTGGTAGTGACCCACAGCCTCGTGGGGACCCACAGCCTCAAGGTGACCCGAAGCCTCGTGGTGACCCACAGCCTCGTGGGAACCCACAGCCTCGTGGGGACCCAAAACTTGGTGGTGACCCACAGCCTCGTGGGGACCCACAGTCTCGTGGTGGCCTCAGCCTCATGGTGACCCACAGCCTCGTGGGAACCCACTGCCTCGAGGGAACCCACAACTTGGTGGTGACTCACAGCCTCGTGGGGACCCACAGCCTCATGGTGACCCACAGCCTCGTGTGGACCCACTGCCTCCTGGTGATCACAGCCTCGTGGTGACCCACAACCTCGTGGGGACCCACAGCCTCGTGGTAAGCCACAGCCTCGTGGTGACCCACAGCCTCGGGGACCCACAGCCTCGTGGGGACCCACAGCCTCGTAGGGACTCACAGACTCGTGGTGACCCACAGTCTCGTGGTGACCCACAGCCTCGTGGTGACCCATAGCCTCGCGGTGACCCACAGTCTCGTGGTGACTCACAGCCTCGTGGTGACCCATAGCCTCGTGGTGACCCACAGCCTCGAGGTGACCCACAGCCTCGTGGTGACCCACAGCCTCGTAGCGACCCACAGCCTCGTGGTGACCCCCAGCCTCGTGGTGACCCACAGCCTCGTGGTGACCCACAGCCTCGGGGGGACCCACGGCCTCGGTGGGACCCACAACCTCGTGGTAACCCACAGCCTCGTGGTGGCCCACAGCCTCGTGGTGACCCACAACCTCCTGGGGACCCACAGCCTCGTGGGGACGCACAGCCTCGTTGGGACCCACAGCCTCGGGGGGACCCACAGCCTCGTGGTTACCCACAGTCTCGTGGTGGCCCACAGCCTCGTGATGACCCACAACCTCCTGGGGACCCACAGCCTCGTGGGGACGCACAGCCTCGTGGGGACCCACAGCCTCGTGGCGACCCACAGCCTCGTGGTGACCCACAGCCTCGGGGGGATCCACAGCCTCGTGGTGACCCACAGCCTCGGTGGGACCCACAACCTCCTGGGGACCCACAGCCTCGTGGGGACGCACAGCCTCATGGGGACACACAGCCTCGTGGCGACCCACAGCCTCGTGGTGACCAACAGCCTCGTGGTGACCCACAGCCTCGGGGGGATCCACAGCCTCGTGGTGACCCACAGCCTCGGGGGGACCCACAACCTCGTGGTGACCCACTGCCTCGTGGTGACCCACACCCTCGGCGGGACCCACAGCCTCGTGGTGACCCACAGTCCCGTGGTGACCCACAGCCTCTGGCGGGACCCACAGCCTCGTGGCGACCCACAGCCTCGAAGTGACCCACAGCCTCGTGTTGACCCACAGCCTCGTGGAGACCCACAGCTTCATGGTGACCCACAGCCTCGTGGTGACCCACAGCCTCGGGGGGACCCACAGTCTCTTGGTGTCCCACAGCCTAGTGGTAAGCCACAGCCTCGTGGTGACCCACAGCCTCGTGGAGACCCACAGCGTCATGTTGACCCATAACCACGTGGTGACCCACAGCCTCGTGGTGACCCACAGCCTCGGAGGGACCCACAGCCTCGTGGTAACCCACAGCCTCGGAGGGGACCCACAGCCTAGGGGGACCCACAGCCTCGTGGCGACATACAACCTCGTGGTGACCCACAGCCTCGTTGTGACCCACAGCCTCGTGGCGACATACAACCTCGTGGTGACCCACAGCCTCAGGGAGACCCACAGCCTCGTGGTGACCCTCAGCCTCGTTGTGGCCCAGAGTCTCTGGGGGCCCTACAGCCTCGTGGCGACCCACTGCCTCGTAGTGACCCACAGCCTCGTTGTGGCCCACAGCCTCTGGGGGACCCAGAGCCTCGGAGGGACCCACAGCCTCGTGGTGACCCACAGCCTCGTGGTGACCCACAGCCTCGTGGTGACCCACAGCCTCGTGGTGACCCACAGCCTCTGGGAGCCCTACAGCCTCGTTGTGACCGACTGCCTCTTGGTGACCAAGAGCCTCGTGGTGACCCACAGCCTCGGGGGGACCCACAGCCTCGTGGTGACCCACTGCCTCGTGGTGACCCTCAGCCTCGGGGGGACCCACAGCTTTGTGGTGACCCTCAGCCTCGTGGTGACGCACTGCCTCGTGGTGACCCAAAGACTCGTGGGGACCCATATCTTCTTGGGGACCCACAGCCTCGTGGGGACCCACAGCCTCGTTGGGACCCACAGCCTCGTGGAGACCCACAACATCGTGGTGACCCACAGCCTCGTGGTGACCCACAGCCTCGTGGTGACCCACAGCCTCGTGGTGACCAACAGCCTCGTGGTTACCGACAGCCTCGTGATGACCCACAGCCTCGTGGGGACCCACAGCCTCGTGGGGACCCAAAGCCTCGTGGGGACCCACAGCCTCGGGGGGACCCACCACCTCGTGGCGACCCAGAGCCTCGTGGGGATCCACAGCTTGGTGGTGACCCACAGTCTCGTGGGGACCCACAGCCTCGTGGGGACCAACAGCCTCGTGGTGACCCACAGCCTCGTGGTGACCCACAGCCTCTGGTGGACCGACAGCCTCTTGGTGACCCACAGCCTCGTGGTGACCCACAGCCTCTGGGAGACGCACAGCCTCGTGGTGACCCACAGCCTTGGGAGGCCCACAGCCTCTTGGTGACCCACAGCCTCGTGGTAACCTACAGCCTCGTGGGGACCCACATCCTCGGGGGGACCCACAGCCTCGTGGTGACCCAGAGCCTCGTGGTGACCCATGGACTAGGGGGGACCCACAGCCTCGTGGTGACCCACAGCCTCGTGGTGACCCACAGCCTCGTGGTGACCCACAGCCTCGTGGTGACCCACAGCCTCGTGGTGACCCACAGCCTCCTGGTGATCCACAGCTTCGGGGGGACTGTTGCAAGCGCTGAATCGGTCACAATGCATATAATGCATATTACCTTTTTATATAATTTTATATTGCTTATATTTGCGATAATAGCTAAATCGTAAATATATTGCTTTATATTATTACTTGACTCAGTTACTTTTATTAGGTAGGATGTAACATATATATATTATTCAGTGCTCATAGTTCAAGTCTTGATTGTATAACTACTGTAATTATCACTAGTTGCTCCTTTCCCTGCCGGCTTCTCTGTGTTGCTGGGCAGCAACAGTCAACGGAGCTATCACGTGATAGAGGGGGTGTTCATACCTCGCCTGGAGTAGTCAGTCTTGGCTAGACTCTCTTGGTGGTTGGATGTATTCCTGACAAGATGTGCATAACTCTCCTTTATTGGCCCTTAAATAACAAAAAGGCACAATACCGTGACTGGAACGATACACAAATAACCCGCACATAAAAGACAGAAGCTTACGACGACGTTTCGGTCCGACTTGGACCATTGACAAAGTCACACTTTGTCAATGGTCCAAGTCGGACCGAAACGTCGTCGTAAGCTTCTGTCTTTTATGTGCGGGTTATTTGTGTATTGGCCCTTGTTGGAAGATCATTACTGTCGTTTTCTTGTTGTTGGTTCTGTAGAACTCTGTTCACAGAACATTGTCTAAACTTAGTGGTTTTTGATGTTGTACTGAAGTTGTGTGTCAAATAGACACTCTGTGCAGTTATGCCACTATTGAGAAAGAGGCTCTAGCTCTTATGGTGTCCTTGGAACATTTTGACGTGTATTTGGGCACTTCCCCATTTAAAATTAACTTTTTTTCAGACCACAGTCCAATCACCTATATAAACACTATGAAGAGTAAAAATGCTAGGATCATGTGGTGGGCTCTCAGAATCCAGCCTTACTCTATTAGTATACAACATTCGCTGCCTGGATGAGGTAGAGTGCGGACGTGCTTTGCACCCCTCTACTGTTTCCCAGACGAGCTAATCAGTCAACGACATGGCGCCAGGTGTTCGCAGGAGAGTGAATACTGTGGGCATTGAACTTATTAGTGGGGCTTTAACACCTACGTCAGTCGATGTGTTATTGCCCAAAATTATACGAGAGACATATGGCATCAGAGACGAGGATTTATATGGAGTGGCACTGAACGGTGTATATAGAATTTTCGTGAAAGTGCTAACTGCTCAAGTATACGAGGCTTTGGTTGATCGTTACCAAGATGTCAGCATTACTGTAACACCGGCAGTGAGGGTCAAGTTGATTGATGTATCACGACATTATTCGTGGGTTAAGCTCCGCAACGTGCCTTTTGAGGCTGATGAGGTAGATATTCGAAATGTTTTCGAACGTTATGGAACTGTACATCTGGCCCAACCTGGCAAATGGGTAAAAGGTGCTTACACAGGATTTCCTGAGGGTTCTTTTAATCTCAAGATGACGCTTAGGCATCCTATACCCTCGTATGTATATCTCGAAGAGTTTAGAACCCAGGTAATGGTAGCGTATGCGGGGCAGAGGCGTACGTGCCGACTGTGTGGCGAATTTGACCATATGGCGGCAGACTGTGGCAAGCAGAGTATGGCTCCTGGGCCGGCAAGGGGCGGAGCACCTGCGCATGAGCACCCGATGCCTAAGGAAGAACGGGGGCAAGGAGGAGGGCGTGGTCGCATGTGGAGTGAAGAGGTAGTGGCTCCTCCAGTGGAATCGGAAGAAGTGGTGATCCATGAATCACCTGGCCCATCAACAGTGGCTCCTGGGCCGGCAAGGGGCGGAGCACCTGCGCATGAGCACCCAATGCCTAAAGAAGAACGGGTGCAAGGAGGAGGGCGTGGTCGCATGTGGAGTGAAGTGGTGGTGGCTCCTCCTGGGGAATCGGAAGAAGTGGTGATCCATGAATCACCTGGCCCATCAACAGTACAGTTGTCAAGTGAGGAGGTACAGGAGGGCGCAGCAGTGAAGGCTATTGAGGAGGAGTTGGAGACGGTGATACAGGCTATGTTACAGTCTACGGAGGTGGAGAGTTACAGCGAACAAGACCCTGGGATCAGGGTAGAAGGTGTGTGTGGGGAAGGGGAGGATCAGGTGGCACCTGTGGTGGACAGTGCGAGTGCCATGGAGGGGCATGGAGGCGGATTAAGGGTGGTAGAGGTGGAAGTCCATTGTGCTGGCTCCCAGGACTCAGATATGGAAACTGAGGGAGCTACAAGGAAAAGGGCAGCAGCGTCAGATTCGGACGATGTTCTGACACCGGCGCAAAGGCCGGGGAAAAAGACATGGGGTTCTGGTACCCAGAGTGACTCTGCGAGAGGGCCACAACAGAAGGGGGGGGGATGGTTGGGAAGGAGGGGGGAAACTGTGGCAAAGGCACAGTCCAGGGGAACAGTCTGAAAGGGAAGAATCTTGACATGAGGCGGGGAAGGAAACCTTAAGCTGGCCTCAGGTGTGTAACAATAAATATTAATGGTCTGTGTGATGGTGTTAAACGGGAGTGCTTCAGGATGTTTTTGAATAGGTATAAGGTAGACGTAGCTTTTGTGCAGGAGCACAATTTTAAGCTTGGTCGTGAATTAGTGGTCCCTGGGTATCAGGCTTATGTGTTGCCGTCTGAGCGTTTAAAAGGAGGAGTGGGTGTGTTGATCAGGGAGGCGAGCCCGTTTGTATTGCATAGGAAAGAGGGGGGGGGAGGGGGGAGAGTATTACGTGTGGAAGGATGGTGGATGGGAGAGAGAGTGGCGTTTGTGTGTGTGTATGCCCCAGCAGAAAGTGACGTGAAAGTGAAGATGGATTTTGTGCGGGAGGAGCTCGTGTATTACCTACGCACGTTACCGTCTGTCGCGATTGTGGGGGGGGATTGGAATTGTGTAATTAAGAAGACAGACGTGGAACCCAGAGGAGCGGGATATTTTTCCTCAGTCTTGGGGGGCCTGCTTAGAGATCTTCAGTTATGTGATGCTTTCGGGGGAGGTCTGTGGGAGGTGGAACATACGTTTATAAGAAGGGGATATGCGGCTCGTTTGGACAGGTTATATTTATCTCGGAGGGTTTTGGTAGAGTCTTTTAAAACTATAGAGATGGTGTCTTCCGATCATAGGGCGGTATTAGTGGAGGTGGGATGGGATGCTTTGGCTCGTAGGCAGGGAAGTTATTGGAAACTGAACACGATGGTTTTGGGGGATAGGGAGGGAGTGGAAGCGTTTGCAATATTTTGGGAACAGCTCTGTGCCGACAGAAGAACTGAGGAAGACGTGGTAGGATGGTGGGATAGTGTGGCTAAGTTACGAATACGTCATTTTTATGTGAGGGAGGGCAAACGCATTAATCAATTGCGGTATGGTTTGTCAAATTACTTAGAATCTAGATTACGGAATTGTTACAAGGGGGGGGCGGTGGCCGGGGTGTACCCGGTGGAGGATATACACATGTTGAAGGACAGAATACGGGATTTGCAAGAAGAACGTTTTGCAGCTGTACGGGTACAGGCGGGGTTAGACGAAGTACTCTGGGGCGACAAGCCATCAGCTTGTGTGCTGCGAGGACAGAAGGTACGACAGCGAACGACTACAATACCAGGTTTGCAAGTCATATCTTCTGTGGGGGGTTTTAGAGAGGGTCAGGTATTAAGGGACACCAAGGGGATGAGTGCATATGCAGATAGATGGTTTGAGGAATACGGGAAAAGTAGTGGGGTGGATGGTGAGGTTCTTGGGAAGGTATGTGAGTATGTGCCGTGCAAACTGGGGAGGAGTGATCGGGAGGCACTGGGTGGGGTCATTGAGGAGGGGGAAATATGGAGAGCCCTTATGGACATGAGGAAGGGTAAGGCACCCGGGATCGATGGTTTACCTAGCGAATTTTATGTACAGCACTGGGGTCTGCTTAGGGGTTTCCTAGTAAGGTTAATGAATGCCATGAAAGACGGAGGTAAGATGGGAGAATCTCAGGCAACGGCGGTGGTGGTGTTGGTCCCAAAGGGTAAACAGCAGAGTACCCTTCGGGATTATCGAGCCATTTCATTGCTTTGTGCTGATTATAAATTATTTGCGAAAATTCTTGGGAATCGGCTTAAATGTGTTGTGGGGAGGGTCGTGTTTGAGTCTCAGTTTGGTTTACCTGGTAGGTCAATGAGCGTGGGCCACGGGATTATCAAGGGGTTCCTGGAGGACATGGAAAGGGAAAGAGGAGCGTTGGTGGCGTTGGATTGGCAAGGGGCTTATGATAGGGTGGAAAGAAAGGCTTTGAGGGATATTCTCCTACGACAGGGGTTTGGCGAAGAAATAGTGGGGTGGGTGGATACGCTGTACTCAAATGCGAAGGTAAGGGTGCAAATCAATGGGTGTGTGGGGGGGGGGTGTCAACATGGAGAGGGGTCTTCGGCAGGGATGTCCTTTATCACAAATATTGTTTGCATGTGTTCAGGATCCCTTTTATAGGATGGTGGAGGATCGTCTAAGGCCGGGGGGGAGGGATGGTGAGCTGAAGCCGTGGCCTGGTTTGGTGGGCTATGTTGATGATACCACTATTTTGGCAAGTGAGGAGACACGGTTAGGACTTTTGGGGGAAGTTGTACACACTTTTGGGAGAGCTACTGGGATGAAGGTAAATCTGGAAAAGTCAATGATCATGGGGCTGGGAGAGTGGACAGAGAGATTAGAGTGGGGATGTGATGTTGTGCAGCGGAGGACCGGGAGTCTGAAAATCTGCGGTGTCATGTATGAGGCTGACCTGAGTGCTGCAAGGGTTAGCAATTCGAATAGGATGGTGGAACAGGTACAGCGACGGTTGGGAATGCTGCGACCTCATCATTTAACCCTTAGGCAGCGTGTAATTGTCATCAATGTATTACTCTATAGTAAAGTCTGGTTTGTTTCGGCTGTGATGCCGTTAACAGGAACGGCGATCACGAGTATTCTTAGAATGGTGTTCAAATTTTTGTGGGGTTCAGGGTGCAACTGGTTGCGAAGGGAGGTAGTGACATTGCCGGTATGTAGGGGAGGGTTGGGTTTGTTGGACTTGAGAAAGCGCGTGAAATGTGTGTTTATTAAGAGGGAAGTGATGAGTGCAGGTGGATGGAGGGAGGGTCAGCTAGATAAGGTACATGCTCACCTGAGGAAATGGTATGGAGGGGCGGAAATGAAGGAATGCGAGACAGTGTTACGCGCCTTAATGTTAGCCAGGGAACCAGGAAAAGTAAAGGTGGGAACTTTGTGTAAATTGTTAGAGAGACATGTAGTGGCGCCGGTTGAAGGGATCTACCCCATGTATGCATGGGATGTAATATGGCGAAGGTTTAGTAAATTAAGGATACGACCTAGGGCGCGTGAGGTTATGTACCGTTTCCTGCATGGGATTTTGCCAACGGGAGCGATGCTCCGAGACAGGAGGGTTATTGAGGGTGGGGGGTGTGGCAGATGCAGTGGGGAAGAGACTGCGTATCATGTCGTCTATTTTTGTGAAGGTTTGGAGTGCATCAGGGTATGGATGCGTAAGGTAGTGGTGAGGGTGGGGGGCCAAGGTGTGGCGGTATTGCGAGCGTTGAGTCTTGATATGAGTGGTGTGGAGGAGAGTGTGGTAAGAGGTTTAGCATATGTCATCGTGGACTACATATATGTTTTATGGGGTATGAGGGGGAAGGTGGGTGGGGATGTGCTGAGAAGGACTTTGGCGGCGACGTTTTATCGAACTTTGTGTCGCAACAGAGACATTTATGGGAAAAGGTGGGAAGAGTATTTTTCTGAAGGTTATAGAGGACTAACAATAGGGATTTTATTGGCGTTATAAGGGGCTTTAACTGCCGGGGTGAGTGGGTTGGTAAAAGGGGGGGGGGATTCAGGGGATTTCAACGGGCTCACCTCCTTGGGAATGCAGTGATGTGATTGGGTGTGATTGGAGGTATTAGTGTGTGACCAGATGAGAGGTTGTGCAAGATAAGTTTTGCTTAGTTCCCTTGATGGGGAAGGTGTAAGGAGCAGATTAAATATATAACATGTATTAATGTATAACCTATAAATTATATAACATGTATATTTCTTTGGTAGCGTATTATGTTCCACTTACACTGGTATTGCAATTGAATTTGAATTTTCTTGAGAGGGTTTTCCTTTCACTATTTCCTTGAAGCACTGAGTTATTTTTGTTTTATTGTAACGTGGTCCAGCATCAGTTTTGGTAGTAATTACCTATTATTATTGTTCTTATTTAAGGTATTGTAATTTTGGTAGTCCTATACCATTCATGGTTGTAAATAATGCTTCCTCAAGTGACATGTGTCATAATAATCCTAAATTGAGGATAATTAATGTCATGATTATTCAGGTTGGTGATAGGGTTAGTTTTCAATGTGTGTGTGTGAGTGGGGGGGGGGATGATGGGTCACCTGTGTTGCAGCACAGGTTTCTTAATAAGGCATATTGTAGGTCTGGTGTATTTGTTGAGAGTGGTATTATGGGTGATCGTCATTAAGCTTGGAGCATTATTGTGTTGAGGTTGTAATTTTAGGAGTTTTATTAATAGCCATTTTGTGGCCTTTGTTATTATAACTTTATTCCTTCTTAAATTGTGATATGTTATAAAAACTTGTATATAGTAGACTGTCAGATGTTGCCTGGATTGTTTTGTGTTTATATATTGTTTTACTGATGTCCTTGATCATTTTTTTATATATGTACCTATTAATATCTGTACATGAAGTTTTTAAATAAAATATAAAAAAAAAAAAAAAAAAAATTAGTATACAACATATCAGTGGTCATTGTAATGTAATTGCTGACGCTTTGTCACATCCTTAATAATTATCAGTTACATTAAACTAACGTAATTTTATGCCCAAATACCTTTTGTTACTTCCTATGTCAAATTCAGTAAAGTAACATAATCTCTCCAGCCAATGTTAATTATGAATACTCATATCATGACTAATTATTCTATTTATATATTCACAGTAGTGGTGATATGTGTGTGAGGAAGAGACAGTTGGAGACATAAGCTGAGTGTTGAGTGTGTAGTGTTGTGTGGGCGATGTTACTGAGTGGTGGAACACTGTCCTGCTGCAGACCCCCCTCACTACACACCTTAAGCTTTTCATATGCAGATGTCCATACTGCCTCGCATTCCACTATCACTACTTAAGAGTGGAATGCTGTCTCTGTTATATCTTCGAAATTGGTCATCCTGTGTTATTTACTTATTGTACGAGAATATGTTCATCACTTAATATTATAGCGCGAAAGTCCCCGTTTATAGCTAAAATAGAGACTTTCGGCATTATATTATTATCTGTTAATATATGAAAAATACCATGGTATTATCACTATTTTGTTATTATCACTATTTTGTTAATATCACTATTTTGTTATTATCACTATTTTGTTATTATCACTATTTTGTTATTATCACTATTTTGTTATTATCACTATTTTGTTATTATCACTATTTTGTTATTATCGCTATTTTGTTATTATCACTATTTTGTTATTATCACTATTTTGTTATTATCACTATTTTGTTAATATCACTATTTTGTTATTATCACTATTTTGTTATTATCACTATTTTGTTATTATCACTATTTTGTTATTATCACTATTTTGTTATTATCACTATTTTGTTATTATCACTATTTTGTTATTTTTTTTTTTTATATTTTATTTAAAACTCAGGTACAAAATATATGGGTACATAATCAATATGTAACAAGATACAGGCAGTGAACAATAATCAACTGTGACTACACAGTACTGAAGAAGCACATATATAATGACAGAACTGGCTGCTGCACTCAAATCAAACACCGCTGTACGTACTGTGCTTCACATGAAAAGGTGGTCATACATACATATACATATATATATATACACATACACACACATATATATACATATATACATATATATATATATATATATATATACATATATACATATATATACATATACACATATACATACATATACACATACACACACATACATACATATACAACCCACCCAGTAAAGCTTACACTCCCCGCCCCATGAAAACGTGCCACTTTCACCTTAGATACACAGTGACAAATCTCTTATACATACACATTTGTAAAAGCATTAAAAACTTCAATGACAATATATATATAAACACAAACCAGCCAGCTAAACGGCTGACACTATAATACAAGGAATGTCTGAACCTGATGGCTAACATCCACCATAGAACACAATCCACCCTACCCTCATATACCCTATGGTAATAATTAATATCGTGCACACTTCACCCCCCCCCCATGCCTAGTAACTGTGTCTGCCATCACCACTCATAACCACCAACAGTCCTTGATAGTAATTAGCGTCTTATATATCACCCTAAAAACACGCTACACACATAAACCTACCACAATAATAAATAAATTTACACATTATTCCCTCCAGCAGACAGATTATTTACACTGTCGGAGATAATCTATACATCACATCCTACAGAGAATGGACAACATTTGACATCTAAAATAATATGACATGTGTATCACATGACCTGCTATTGCAGAGATTACTTACACTCCTACCCCCCCGCCCCCCCCAAGTGAAAAACTGACCAGTTTCACCTGGCAATACACAAGATCAAAAACTCATTCACTTGAACATATATAATGAAAATGTGAAAAAACATCTGTAACAATATATAAGCAAAAACACCCCAGGCAAGATCTTACATTATATACAATACCAAAACGTTCCAATAGTTAAAAAACAGGTATGAAACCTCATTATTATGACAAGTTACATTGCTCATATATAGGTAGACATGTATAATTACAGGTTAAAATATGCTTATATACTAACATGCTTATGTACATCCTTACAAAACATGAAGGAATCCTTAGATAAATTATAATCATCGGTGTTCACAATAACACCAAGACATTACATTGAATACCACATTGAATATCACCTCAACATCCTTCCTCACACAATTCCACACACACTCACACAATCGACCTCTGCAACACCCCCCCCCCCTGGGAAGGCCAGCCCGTTCATTCCCCTGACCGCTTATAAAGACCATAAATCCCTCAAAAGAAAGTCCCTGTAGCCCTCCGAGAAATCCCTCTCCCACCTTCTACCATATATTTCCCTGTTGCGACACTTTGTCCTATAAAAGGATGCTGCTATGGCCATCCTACGTTCCTCCGCCCCTTTGTCTCTCATTGCCCATGATATATACACAAAATCAACCATTAAGTAAGCCACTGCCCTTTGAACCTTTACCCCAACCCCACCTACATCTAAACTAAGAGCTCTCAAAACCGACAACCCTTTCCCCCCCACATACCGGATTACTTTCCCTAACCATTCCCGCACAATCCCTAGGCTTTCACAAAAATAAACTACATGAAAAGCTGATTCATCTACCCCACAAACCTGACACATCCCACCCTCCCTTATTCGCCTATTTCGTAAAACAACCCCAGACGGCAATATTCCGTGAAGAAACCTATACATTACCTCCCTCACGCGTGGCCGGATGCGTAACCCTTTTAATCGGCCCCAAATGTCTTCCCATGCGTACATCGGGTACACTCCTTCCGTTGCCACTACCACCCTAGGCCATATCTTCCTCTCCATGGACCCTACCCGCATGTTTCTCGGCTCTCTGACCATCATCAATAGACGCAACAACTCCTCACCATCTCTCAAATCTTGTCCCTTCCACCATCTCCGAAGATCTCCCTGCAGCATCCCCAACCCTCCACTCCCTTCCCCCCGAGCCCTTAGCAACCCATGTTTCACATATACACACTTCAACCTTCTTTCCAAATGAATTAACCCCAGCCCTCCCAAGGCCACCGGAAGTGTTACCACCTCTCTTTTCAACCAATCGCATCCTGAACCCCAGATAAAACGGAAAACTCTGCTCAACAATCTCCGGACATCCCCATACACCAAAGGGTACAAAGCTGAAACATGCCATATTTTACTGTACAAAAGCACATTGACCACAATGACCCTCTGGTGTAGCGTAAGATGTGTCGGCCTCAATCCTGACAATCTTCCCAATACCCTATCTACCACACCCTTTGAATTATTCTCCCTCGCCATCTGAGCATTACCCATATACACAACTCCACAAATTTTCACCCGGTCCACGACACTCCACCTCACCCCCCCACCCCCGCCCTCCTGCCCATCCCATTCACCCAATATCATGAGCTTTGATTTATGCACATTCACTGCCATACCTGTTGCCATCCCAAAAACATCTATAACTCTCTCCAGACCCTCCAATCCCTCCCTCCCACTCACTAGGACAGTTGTGTCATCAACGTAACCTATGATACTGGGACTCCCACCTCGTATGTCCTCCCTTACCCCCTCCTGTATGCACATTTCCACTGCCCTATAAACGGATTCTGTAAACATGCAAATAATATTTGTGACAACGGGCAACCTTGCCTCAATCCCCTGCCCATTTTCACATGCAACCCCACCCTCCCATTTATCTGTACACACATCCCAGCTCCCCGATATAAAGTACGTGCCCAATTCACAATGTCCTCCCCGAACCCTTGCCACTCCATGATTCTCCACAGAGCCTCCCTCTCGACACTGTCATATGCCGTTCTCCAATCCAACGCCAATACCCCACGTTTCCCCTCTTGTGGACCCTCAATAAACCTTCTAATAATCCCATGCCCCTCATACATTGATCTCCCCGGAATCCCATACTGACCCCTCACTATTACCTTTCCAATGACCTTTTTTATACGATTTCCCAAAATTTTTGCAAAAAGTTTGTAGTCTGCACACATGAGTGATAT
The DNA here is from genome assembly GCF_038502225.1 of Cherax quadricarinatus. Taxonomy (NCBI): domain Eukaryota; kingdom Metazoa; phylum Arthropoda; class Malacostraca; order Decapoda; family Parastacidae; genus Cherax; species Cherax quadricarinatus. Next base: position 11,542,862 of record NC_091293.1, on the reverse strand, counting down.
CATCCGGTAATCTCTCACTGTGCACTGACTTTCACCCTTTGGCACCAAAACTACTAGTGCTGTCGCCTGCAAAGGTCCCAACGCACCCCTCTCTTTTATGATATTAAATAATTGCACCAAAAAATCTTTTAATACTCCCCAATGCTGTATGTAAAACTCCGCAGACAGCCCATCTATCCCCGGTGCCTTACCCCTGCTCATACTCATTAAAGCCGTCCACACCTCGTCCTCCACAATAGGCCCCTGTAACTGTTCCCTGTCGTCCCTGTCCAGCACACTCCGCACCCATCCCCCTGTCTCTCTTAAAGCCCCCTCTCTCACACCCACACTCCTCATATGTGCACTAAGCCAAGAATCAACATACCCTCCCATCCCCTCCGTTGTCACCAAGTCTTGTCCCTCCCTATACCCCTCGATGTCCTCAAGAACTCTCAAACCCACCATTTCCATTGCAACGCGCCGGCGCCCCTGCCCTCGCAGGACACACGCCGATGGTCTATCACCCCACATGACCTCCTCCAACCCCCGTAAAACCCTTGCCGCATCAAACCTCTCATTTTGCACTTCCATTAGGCGTTCCTTCACTCCTTGTATGTCAGCCACAGGGGCTCCCATCCTCCCCCTTCCTCTCTCATAATACTCCCTTAACTGCCCCTCAAGATACCTAATAAGCCCATAAGCCAACTGATTCTCGTGCCTTCCCTGTCGGACATAGAACTCTCGAATCCTCGTCTTCGCCGTCACATCCCACCATCTCAACACATCCCCATTGACTTCCATCCCTTCCCATAAGCCTTTCCACCATTGTGCAAATAGGACCCTCCCCTCAACATCTTGAAGCAACCGAACATTCAATTTCCAATAACTCTTATACCTGTTCGGCCGACCCTCCCATCCCAAATCCACCAAAACACCTCTATGATCAGAAAAAAAGACATCCAAAACCCTTACACTCCGCACCACAGCTTTCCTTGTCACGTATATCCTGTCCAGCCGTGCAGCATACCCCTGCCTCACAAAGGTGTGCTGCACCTCCCACGCCGCCCCCCCCTCTACATCCACCAACCCCACCCCTGTTAACAGGTCCCTCAGAACGCCAGAACAATATCCTGCTCCCCTAGGTTCCACATTCTTGCGGCGTATAACGCAATTCCAGTCCCCTCCCACCACAGCTAATGCTGGAAGCGACCTTAAGTGATACACCAACACTTCACGTACAAACTCATTCTTCACTCGACTGTCCCCCTCCGCCGGACCATAAACACACACAAAAGACATCTTATCTCTTCCCCATGTCCCATCCACTCTTATAACCCTCCCCTCACCCCCCTCCTCACAATGATGTACAGTAAACGGGCTGTCCTCCCTCACCAAAATAGCCACTCCTCCTTTCAATCTCGTTGAGTGTGCCGCATATACAGTATACCCCTCAATCATCAACATACAACCCGGCTTGTGGTTGTGCTCTTGCACAAACACTACATCTACACCATACCTAATGAGCATCTCATGAAACCATTCACACTTCCTAGAATTTTTCAGACCATTAACATTTATAGAGAGACTCTTGAATTTGTCAATGGGGGTTTTCCTTTACGTATTGCACCACCTTTATCCCCCTTCCCCTTTATACGCCCTTGATCTTCAATCACCATTCTGTGATCTGCTTTCACATGCCCCTTGCCCCTGGACCCCCCAGGTCCATGCTCAACCACTTCAGCCCAAACCTTTTTGCCCGAACGCTGTGCCGGAGTGAGCACATCCACATCGTCCACGTCCGAGGGCACTGCCGCTCTCTTCCGTGACACTCGAGCCTTTCTTCCCGCCTCCACCTGGAAGCCATCCCCGTGCACTTCCGCCACCACTGTGCCAATTTGCAACCCAGCCTCAACCTGGGTCTCTGACATGCCTCCCCCCCTCTCACCACCTGGAACCCCAGCAGCATCCAGGGCACCCACAAGCCCCTCAACTGTGACCTCTCCTGGGGTCCCTAACAGGTCGTGGAGGACTGAATCAATGGTAGCCTCCACGGCCCTGTCCTCACCCAGTGACACCACATCTTTGGTCGCCGGTGCCTGCCCGGCAGTGCATGTCTCTCTCGGAAGAGTTACACACTCTTCCTCCCTCAAGGCCTCCTCGACCTCCACACTCCAAGCCTTGTTCAAGGAAACCGACTCAGGTCGTGCCAAATCCAACGTCCCAAGGTCCTCTGATGCCTCCTTATGCTGCTCCTTCGCCTGTGTACCCTGTTGCTTAACACACTGCGCAGCAATGTGATCATATGCACCACATAATCGACAGGTACGTTGTTGCCCTGCGTAAGTCACCATTACCTGAGTCCTGAAGTCTTCTAGGAAAATATAGGAAGGAATAGGATGCCTCAATGTCATTTTTAAGGAAAAACTTCCTTCAGGCATCCCAGAATATGATCCTTCCTTCCATTTCCCCAATGTCGCCATATGAACAGTCCCAAACTTCTCGAAGACGGCACGTAGGTCTGCCTCATTAGCCTCAAAGGGTACATTTTTTATCTTCACCCACGTATAATGGCGGGACACATCATGTAGCCTTACCGTCACTGCAGGATTCACTGGTACACAAAGATCTTGGAACCTGGCAACTATGTCCTCATATACACTTGCATTGAGAAATTTCACAAAAATTCTATATGCCCCGTTCAAGGCTACACCATACAGCTCTTCGTTGGCAATGCCGTATGTGTCCCTGATGATGGCAGGTAATAAAACTTGAGCTGAGTGGGCATGCACAGCCCCACGCACCACTTCAATGCCGACAGTGTTTACCCTTCTTCTTGCCGGCTGCGCCATTTTGAGAAAACCAAGTTGTCACCGGCTGACAGCAGAGGGCAGGCTCAGCTCACGTCCGCTCGTCCCAAAGGTTGAGCGACGAATGCTATTTTGTTATTATCACTATTTTGTTATTATCACTATTTTGTTATTATCACTATTTTGTTATTATCGCTATTTTGTTATTATCACTATTTTGTTATTATCACTATTTTGTTATTATCACTATTTTGTTATTATCACTATTTTGTTATTATCGCTATTTTGTTATTATCACTATTTTGTTATTATCACTATTTTGTTATTATCACTATTTTGTTATTATCGCTATTTTGTTATTATCACTATTTTGTTATTATCACTATTTTGTTATTATCGCTATTTTGTTATTATCGCTATTTTGTTATTATCACTGTTTTGTTATTATCGCTATTTTGTTATTATCACTATTTTGTTATTATCGCTATTTTGTTATTATCACTATTTTGTTATTTTTTTTTATTTTATTTAAAACGTCATATAACAACATATTAAATATATAAAATCCATCCTTCATTAAACAGGTATACAAAACATAATACATGAACATAATACACCTTATAAAGTATGCTGCAGCACATATCCGATATTTACACCTAAGCCAACTAGTATTTCCCTAATCCATACATGATGAAATATCATATAAAAGCATACAACAATACGTATAACATTATAACAAAAATTAAAGCCTTAAACATTTTTTTTTTTATAATTAAAAAATATACAATACATTAAATAATCATAGGATTACCTATCATTACATTCATAGTAAGTATAATTACAATTGTCAATATATACACTAGAACGGTTATAAATATTCGTCAGTCCCCTATTCATTATGTACCTATCCCAAGGTAACACAAGAATATACAAATTCTTCGTTACCTTAATTAAAACCCTCTTATATACATTAAAAACAAAGAGAAACTATTCATCAATAATATGCCTTAGTGTTTGATTTTATGTCAATAAAACCTTTGTAAAGACATAATACATAAACAAGTGCATATATAACAAAATATCCAAAAACGAACGATATGTAATGAAACTGGTAGTCAATTTTTTGGCAACTGCAAAGATACAAAAATATTCAGTACATTACACAAAGGGTTCCACTTAATAGCATGAGATAATTATGAATTGCCAAACAAGTAACATTATGCAACATACACACACCACATTCTTATCACATATACACACACACATGAAAGATTATGTACACATAATACAAAATTGTTACCCTCATATCTGATCACATTCCAAAACATATATCCCAGGAGACCCCAAGCAGAACGTTACCAGGTATCATCCACATGGCTGATACAAGGAAAATATAAAATGAAAAACTATTTATATAAGTTGCTCAAGGTGCTTTTAAATAACACCTGTCATGCAGTTCATGAGTTTGCTTCACAAGAGACCCACTCTCTTAATCACGTCAATTTAAGAACAAAAATTAGTTTCCAAGCAATAGTATATATATTTGTTTGAATAAAACATCATCCAAACTAACGATCATACCTATCATTTATACATTAAACCGCACCCATACCAATCGTATGCCACCTTCACTCACACATATTCAAGAAGCCAGCCTCGTGTACCCTTTAAGGTATTAACTCCCATAAATCCCTGACCTTGAATCTGCAATATCCCTTTGAAAATAAGAAAAACCATCTATTTCCCGTAATGTCTTTATTTCTCTGTTGTGTACCATAAAATATCGCTACCAGTGCTCTGATTCTCTCCCTCACAGATAAATGCCTATATACCCATGACGTATATACAAAATCCGTCACTAAATATCCGATTGCATTCTGTACCGGTGTTTCGACCCCCCCCCACATCTAAACTTAAAGCTCTTAAGACACTAAACCCACCCCCACCCACCATTCTTAACACCTTACCAAACCACAACCTTACGTGTTCCAATCTCTTACAGAAATAAACTGCATGAAAGACCGTATCAGGATCTCCACACACACAACACAGCCCCCCCTCCTGCACGCGCCTATTCGCTAAAACTTCCCCGGACGGCAGTATATTATGTAAAAATTTAAACATTATCTCCCTGACCTTGGCTCGTAACCTTAATGCTTTTAAACGACCCCATATGTCCTTCCATGCATACATTGGATATATTCCCTCCACCTTAGCCACTACCTCCCTGCCCTCTACCAGTGCCAATTTGCCGATCTTGATCTTGCGTGGATCTTTTACATAAATTAACATCCTCAACATGTCCTCACATCTCTTTACATCCGTTCCGGTCAACCAACGTACCAAGTCCCGTCTTATCCAGGTCAAACCCGTGCCGGCCATTCTACCCTCTCTCAAGTAGCTATGCTTGACATACATGCCTAACATCCTATTATGCAGATTCATTAGCCCCAGGCCACCCCGGCCAACCGGGAGCGACACCACATCCCTCGTTAACCAATCACAACCTGAACCCCAAATATATCTATATACACGCGTTAACATACGCTTTTCATCATATGGATGTAACGGATAAATACATGCCACATGCCACAACTTACTGAACAAAATCACATTCACCACAATTGCACGCTGATGTATAGACAAGCCTCCTTCCCTCAAACCTGTTAAACGACCTAAAACCCTCTCTACAGCCTCACTTGAATTCACCTTCCTCGCATCCTGTATGTTATCCCTATGCACAATCCCACACACCTTAATTTGATTTACTAAAGGCCAGCCTTCCCTCTGGCCTAATACCACACCCGCACAATCCCCCACCTCCATAAGCATTGATTTTTCCTTATTAACCGTCATTCCGGTTGCTTTCCCGAAACATTCCACCAATTCGCTCACTTTTCCTAAAACCTTGGCTCCACGAAATAAAACCGTAGTGTCGTCCACGTAACCTATAATTCCTGATTGTACCCCCACCCAACCTTGCTTGTCATCCTGTCGTACAATCCCCCTCACGGCTCTAAAAAACGGGTCCTGAATCAACGCAAAAAGAATTTGTGATATAGGACACCCCTGCCGTAATCCCCTATGCATCCTAACAACTTTTCCCAACCTACCGTTTACCTGCACCCTAAACGTAGCCTGCTCGTACAAAACCTGTGCCCAACTAACAATTTCCTTTCCGAAACCTTGCCACTGCATAAACTTCCATAATGCATCTCTCTCCACGCAATCGTATGCAGCGTGCCAATCTAAAGCTAATATTCCACCCTTATTACCCCTCCCGCTTTCCTCAATGAACCTGCGAATAATTCCTTGTCCCACACACATAGATCGTCCTGGCACACCATATTGTCCCTCGTCCAGAACTCTCTCCAAAACCCGTTTTATCCTATTTCCTAATAATTTCGCAAAAATTTTATAGTCGCCACACATTAATGAAATTGCCCTATAATTATGTATATAAATCCCAGATTTCTTTTTCGGGACTAGAACAACCACCCCTGTTCTTTGTTGCTGTCCCATAATGCCACTACTTTTCATGGCATTAAATAATATCACCAAAAAATCGCGAATACAATCCCAATTGTCCTTGTAAAAATCACAAGGGATTCCGTCAATCCCCGGCGACTTCCCTACACTCATACCCTCCACAGCTAACCTAATCTCTTCTTCACTTATAGGTCCATTCAAAGCCAACCTGTCCATGTACTCTAGATTACAACGTACATATTCACCCATTTCTCCCAGCGCCCCCTTAGAAATCCCAGCATTTTTGTATTGCAATTCATACCATGCGTCTACAAAGGTATTCATAGCCTCCGTTGACCGAAGGACCTGCCCCCTACTAAAGTTTCCCAATGACTCCTGAACCTCTAATCCCATTAATTCTGTCGCCTTACGGCGTCTGCCCTGCTCTCGCAAGACAAACGCCGAAGGACGGTCACCCCATAAAACCTCATCAATTCCACTTGCTATCCGCGCCGCATCAAAAATACGATTGTGAAAGTCTCTAATTAAGCGTTTTAAATTTTCAATTTCAACCACCGGATACACTCCCCCACCCTTTGTATAACATGCTTGCAGTTGATTTTCAAGATAGTTCAAGAGCCCATACTGCATTCTCTTGTCTTCTTTTCCTTGCTGCTGATAAAAATTCCTCACCTTCACCTTACCGACAGTATCCCACCATTCGACTATATCAATTCCCTCCTGCCATTCAGCCCACCATCCTCTCCAAGCACTCACAAAATCTTCCCTCACACCTCTTTTGTGCATTAAACCCACATTCAACTTCCAGAAACCTCTGTAACGCCTCGGTAATCCTACCCAGTCAACATCTGCCATAACACCTCTGTGATCAGAAAAGCTCACATTTAGCACACGTACACTCCTGACGCTGACACCTCTAGAAACGTATATGCGATCCAGTCTTGCCGCATACTCCCTTCTAACGAACGTATGCATGACCCCACCCACCTCGTCCCCCCCCCCACATCCGTAACATTAACACTCCGCAAAAGGTCCCCTAAATATCCTGAAAAAAAACCTCTCCCTCTCGGTTCGACATCCTTGCGACGATCAATGCAATTCCAATCACCCCCAATAATCGTGACGACTGGCAGTGATCTTAAATGGTACACCAACACGTCCCTAAAAAACGCATTTTTTACACGCATGTCACCTTCCGCCGGTCCGTACACCCCCAGGAAGGCCACCCGTACCCCACCCCACACCCCATCAACCCTAACAACCCTCCCCTCCTCTCCCACCTCATATGTTTGCAAAGAAAACGGGCTAGCCTCTTTAACTAACACTGCTACACCACCTTTCAGTCTATTAGAACAGCCCATGTACAAAATATATTCAGGAATCAGCAATTCACCTAAAGATTTATAATTGTGTTCTTGTAAGAAAACAACATCAGGTACATAATTTTTTAACAAAACCTCCAAATACTTACGTTTTTCAACAGACCGTAACCCATTTATATTTAAAGTAATACACTTGAACGTTTCATTGGAGGTTTACCCTTGGATACCTTGACATTCTTGGTTCCCTTGTGTGTATCTCCACTTCTTCCCCCACCCCCCCCTGTGTCATTCTCCTTGACATGCTGAACACATGTAGATTTGCCCTTGTCTCTACGAGTCACATCGCACCATGCTTTGTTCCCCGACCGTTGTCCTGGTGTCAAAACATCTTTAGAGTCAGATATCACCGCCACTCTCTTACGAGAACTGCGGCCAGTATCCATCTCATCTTCAGAACTGTTGTTCCTATGAACTTCCACGACCACAACCTGATGTTCAGCAATATGCCCGGAGGATGCCCCGTCCTTCTCCTTCACACTTACATCCTCTAAACCACCGTGAAGCCCCTCAGATGTGGAAGCATCCAATAAAACATTCAGAACTTCTTGAATAGATTGCTCCACGTCAACCTGAGTATGAACAAGATCTTCCTCTGTTGTCGCCGATACCACGCCCACGTCCTCCACTGCACCAGGGAGGGTTAGACATATCGGCGAGTCTTCAACCTCACCCTCTATCTCCTCACTCCATGATTTACGAGGCAATACATTTTGTGTAGCAGCAGCATATAAACGCTGCTCCGTTGAAACATCAAACCGCCTTACTTCCGGCGTTTTATCACGTCTTGTAGGGCATTGCGCCGCCATATGGTCATACATCCCACAAAGCCTGCACGTACGCCTTTGTCCTGAGTACGTAACGTACACTTGCGTACGAAAATCCTCCATAACCACATACGACGGAATAGGGTGCTTGAGGGACATTTTCAGGGAGAAAGACCCCTCCAGCATACCAACTAGAGGACCATCATGCCACCGTCCCATAGTTGCCATATGAACCGTGCCATAGCGTGCAAAAACATTCCTCAAATCACTCTCGTCCGCCTCAAAAGGAACGTTTCGTACCTTGATCCAGGTGTAAAAACGGGAGACGTCGTGAAGGCGAACAGTGACACCAGGATTAACAGTTTTGATCACATCCTGATAAGTGGCAACCATATTTTCGTAAGTACTATTTTGTCTGAATTTGACAAAAAGCCTCGAATTTCCGTTCAAAGAGACACCATAAAGATCTTCATTATTGATACCATATGTATCTCGGAGTATCGCAGTAAGCAGTAGATGTGTATTCTGATTGTTGAACGAGCCTGTCACCAATTGAAGGCAGACGGTGTTGACTCGCCTACGTGCACCTTCCGAAATTGTGAGTGCACTGAGGAAAACTGCGCAGCAATCAACAGAGTCAGGAGCTACTGTGCAGCCTGTCCGTACGGCCCAAGAGCGATACGAACAATGACAGTGCATGTCTCTCTCGGAAGAGTTACACACTCTTCCTCCCTCAAGGCCTCCTCGACCTCCACACTCCAAGCCTTGTTCAAGGAAACCGACTCAGGTCGTGCCAAATCCAACGTCCCAAGGTCCTCTGATGCCTCCTTATGCTGCTCCTTCGCCTGTGTACCCTGTTGCTTAACACACTGCGCAGCAATGTGATCATATGCACCACATAATCGACAGGTACGTTGTTGCCCTGCGTAAGTCACCATTACCTGAGTCCTGAAGTCTTCTAGGAAAATATAGGAAGGAATAGGATGCCTCAATGTCATTTTTAAGGAAAAACTTCCTTCAGGCATCCCAGAATATGATCCTTCCTTCCATTTCCCCAATGTCGCCATATGAACAGTCCCAAACTTCTCGAAGACGGCACGTAGGTCTGCCTCATTAGCCTCAAAGGGTACATTTTTTATCTTCACCCACGTATAATGGCGGGACACATCATGTAGCCTTACCGTCACTGCAGGATTCACTGGTACACAAAGATCTTGGAACCTGGCAACTATGTCCTCATATACACTTGCATTGAGAAATTTCACAAAAATTCTATATGCCCCGTTCAAGGCTACACCATACAGCTCTTCGTTGGCAATGCCGTATGTGTCCCTGATGATGGCAGGTAATAAAACTTGAGCTGAGTGGGCATGCACAGCCCCACGCACCACTTCAATGCCGACAGTGTTTACCCTTCTTCTTGCCGGCTGCGCCATTTTGAGAAAACCAAGTTGTCACCGGCTGACAGCAGAGGGCAGGCTCAGCTCACGTCCGCTCGTCCCAAAGGTTGAGCGACGAATGCTATTTTGTTATTATCACTATTTTGTTATTATCACTATTTTGTTATTATCACTATTTTGTTATTATCACTATTTTGTTATTATCGCTATTTTGTTATTATCGCTATTTTGTTATTATCACTATTTTGTTATTATCACTATTTTGTTATTATCACTATTTTGTTATTATCACTATTTTGTTATTATCACTATTTTGTTATTATCGCTATTTTGTTATTATCACTATTTTGTTATTATCACTATTTTGTTATTATCACTATTTTGTTATTATCGCTATTTTGTTATTATCACTATTTTGTTATTATCGCTATTTTGTTATTATCACTGTTTTGTTATTATCGCTATTTTGTTATTATCACTATTTTGTTATTATCGCTATTTTGTTATTTTTTTTTTTTTTTTTTTTATATTTTATTTAAAAACTTTACAGCTTGATATTAAATTAAGATATAAAATGGATACAGTAGGATCCTCAATCCTACACAACATACACTAGCCAATTATTAACAACACATTGTAATTGACATAAAAGAGGTTACCCATATACACACACACTTTTCCATATAACATACTATGATAAACAAAATAAACTATAACTATATAAACTATATAAAATATAAACTATATACAACTTTCAGATTTGTATAGTTAACATACTATGACGGACATATGACAAAGGTTCACAACCTTCACAGGAGATAAACAGAGTAATAACCTTACATCCCAATCTCAGTTAAAAACAATCACATACTCTTCCCAAAATTAACCCCTATACAATAAGAAGTACCTAAGCACATACATACGTGCCTCACTACAATCTCTTTTTAAGCATTGAAAAAAATCAAAATCAAATCAAATCAAAACAAATCAAATCAAAATCAAAATCAAAATCAAAATCAAAATCAAATCCTAAATCAAAAATCAAATCCTAAGCCTCACACTTATACTAAATAAATATTAACAAATATTACTAAATATTAATACAGCCTCTTCCACCGGCTGAGCACATTATATAAAGTAAGAGACTAAACCATACTGTCCCATTACAAACTTTTAACGAGGCATTACAAATTTATGGAAGTCATTATCGTTCCATCTAGCAGCAACTGGATGAGCACATTATATAATGCTAAAATAAAGACAGTACACTCGCTAAAAACCCACAACACTAAACACAAACATAATTTAATAACCTCTCATTGCGATACAATTATCGCACATGATTTATGCCCAATAAAGGCTATAAACGCACACTCTACATAAGCCCTAAAGCTCTTCACGGTCTTAAAACTATAATCTTGACACCATTCACACTTAATTCATGAAGAAGGTCATGACGACCCTGACACATCAAACACAGAATTTTCCATTCAGGTACTACGTAATTACTTGATATCATCTTTGGTTTCTGTGCCCACTTGCATGCTACATACATGTATGCCACTCATCTACACCTTCATATACCCACATACACCTACACTCACACCCCTCCCCAGGAGGCGACCCCGCTGTGTCCCCCTGAAAACCCCCTTCCCGTATGTAATCCCCAACCCCCCCCCCCTTACTCACTCAGCCCAAGTCGTAGATTGATGAGAAAACCTAACGTTAACATTCTATACCCTTCCGAAAAATCCTTCTCCCACCTCCTCCCATACAGTTCTCTATTACGACACATCGTACGATAAACCGTTACCGCTAGTACCCGCCTCCGCACCTCACAATTCCCCCTCCCCCTCATCACCCACGATATATATATATAATCCACTATTATATAATCCAAAGCTCGTATAACACTCTCATCGAACCCTCCCACATCTAGGCTTAGTGCACGCAGAACCGACACCCCTCTGCCCCCCACCCCCTGTACTACCCTACTTAACCAATACCTAACACCCTCCAGTTCCCCACAAAAGTATACAGCATGGAACGCCGTCTCATCCTCCCCACAGATTCCACACCTTCCGCCCACAATTACCCCTCTGGTTCTTAAAACCTCCCCCGACGGTAGTATGCCATGCAAAAAACGATACATTACCTCCCTTACCCTAGGCTTTAACTTCAACCTGCTAAACCTATACCAAATACTCGTCCATGCGTACATGGGGAACAATCCCTCAACTGGTACAACAATCCTGTCTGCAAGCAGCTTACACAAAACCCCTACTCGAATTTTCCTGGGTTCTCTAACCAACATCAAAGCCCTCAAAATAGTTTCACATTCCCTCAACTCCACACCACCATACAACTTACCCAACCTATCATGTACTTTTCCCAGCTGCCCTCCACTCACACCTTCGCGCAAAACCTCCCATTTAAGAAACACACATTTAATCCTCCTCCTCAGATCCATCAACCCCAACCCACCCTGGCGCACAGGTAACATTACAACCTCTCTCCTCAGCCAATCGCACCTTGAACCCCACAAAAAGTTAAACACTCGTCTCAGAATTCCAACAATCGCCGTCCCTGTTAATGGGAACACGGCTGCTACGTGCCAAACCTTACTATACAATAATACGTTTATAACAATCACTCGTTGCACGAGAGTCAGATGATGAGGTCGCAATGCACCCAGACGCCCCTGAATCCTTTCCATTAATCTATTCGAGTTTTCCTCCCGAGCAGCTTCCAAATCACCCTTATAGGTGATACCACAAATTTTTAAAGACACCGTTTGTTTTCTCACAACGTTACATCTCCCCCCCCCCCTCCACCCAATCACCCAACCCCATGATCATTGACTTCTCTCTATTTACCTGCATCCCTGTTGCATTTCCAAACTGTTGCACAACAGCATCCAAAACACCCAACGTCATCCCCTCCCGAACCAGGACTGTTGTATCGTCTACGTATCCTATTATTCCCGGCCACACTTTCCCTACCCCACCCCCCCCACCTCCACTCGTGTCACATACACAACGTTCAACCATTCTATAGAAGGGGTCCTGAATGCACGCAAACAACATTTGTGACATGGGACACCCCTGCCTAAGTCCCCTACCCATTACAATCCCCTCCCCCAAGCATCCATTAATCTGTACCCTCATCTTGGCACCATTGTACAACGTGGTTACCCAATTAACTATTTCATCCCCATAACCCTGCCTCCTAAGTATAGCTCCCAATGCTCCTCGTTCCACCCTGTCATAGGCCCCCTGCCAGTCTAAAGCCAACAACGCCGCCCTCCCTCCCCCCCCTTTTGACTCCACAAAACTTCTCAGTATTCCATGACCCTCAATCATCGACCTTCCAGGCAAACCATACTGCGTTTTCGAAACCACTCTCCCTACCACACATTTGAACCTATTACCCAAGACTTTAGCGAACAACTTATAATCAGCACATAACAGGGATATGGCACAGTACTCCTTGAGGGTGTGCTGCCCCTTACCCTTCGGGACCAACACTACAACCGCTGTTGCTTGCTTGTCCCCCATCACACCCTTCTCCTTCATCTGATTAAATAACCTACCCATGAAACCCCTTATCACCTCCCAATGTTGGAGATAAAATTCAGCCGGGAGACCGTCTATTCCCGGTGCTTTACCTTTCCTCATTCCCCTTAAAGCCAACTCTATTTCCTCCTCTGTTATTACCCCCCCTAAAGCCTTTCTATCACTATTCCCTAAATTACACGTCACATACTCACACACCTTCTCTAAATCCACATTTCCCACCTTCCCACTTGTCCAATACCCTTCATACCATTTATCCGCATACACACACATTCCTTTTGTAGTTAGTATCTCCTGACCCATTCTATAACCCCCCGCCATCTCGTGTACCTCTAACCTCGGAATAGCTGTAACCTGCTGTCTTTGTTTTTGACGTCGCAACACACACGCCGATGGTTTGTCACCCCAAAACACCTCCTCTACCCCTGCCTGCACCCTTACCGCTTGAAACCTCTCATTTTGTAACTCCCTCAGTCTCCCCTTGACCTCGACAATTTCATCCATAGGATAGTTGCCCCCCACAGCCCCCTTCTCATAACAGCCCCTTAACCTGTCCTCCAGATAATTTGAAAGCCCATATTTAAAATCATTTATACGTTTGCCCACCCCCACATAATATTTCCTAATCCTTTCCTTGGCAACACAATCCCACCATTGTACGACATCTTCCACTCCCTGTGCCTCCTCACTAAGCTCCTTCCATAGGACAGAAAATCCCTCTAACCCCTCCTCATCACTCAATGCACTTATATTTAATTTCCAGTAACTCCTGTATATTTCTGCAAGCGCCTCCCACCCAACCTCCACCAACACTGCTCTATGATCTGACCATGCAACTTCAACAGTTTTGAAAGCTCTCACTACAACCCCGTGAGAAAGATACACTCTATCTAACCTCGCTGCATACCCTCTCCTAACAAATGTATGCTCTGTCTCCCACGCCCCCCCCTCGAATGCGTCTCTTAACCTAATATCCCTCAATAAATCTCGTAGGGCCACCGACACATAACCTGCCCCTTTTGGTTCCACATCAGCCCTCCTAATGACGCAGTTCCAATCACCTCCTACTATTGCCACCTCCGGTAATGCACGGAAAAAAAACACAAGGTCCTCGCACACAAACTCCTGCTTCACCTGTACATTATTCTCTGCAGGCGCATATACACTAATAAAAGCCACACGTTTTCCCATCCACAAACCATCTACGCGCAACACCCTTCCCCCTCCCCCCCTCACTTCTCTGCAAAACAAACGGGCTCGCCTCCCTAATTAAGATACCCACCCCCCCTTTTAAACGGGCAGATGGCAGGGTTACCACCTGAAACCCCTCCATCTCCAACACCCTACCCTCCTTAAAATTGTGCTCCTGTAGGAACACAACATCCACTCTAAATTTATTCAGAAACTCTCGAAACCATTCTCTCTTTACACTATTACACAAACCATTAACGTTTACTGTCATACACCGGAGGCCTATTAGAGTTTCCACCCCTGCCTCCTCTCTTCACTCTTCCGATGGCCACCAGAACGTGTGGGACCACTTGTCACCTGCACACTTCCCTCTCTCCCCCCCCCCCTTCTTTCGGTGCCTCCTGTCATGGCCACCACTACCTTCACCTTCTGCCCATATTTGCTTCCCAGTCCTCTGCGCCGGCGTTAGGACATCATCTGAATCCGATGCAGCGGCTCTCTTTCTTGTGACAGGCGCATCCTCCATGGCTTGGTCTGGGGATGCCTCACAATGTACCTCTACCTCCACTGTACACAGTGACAAAGATCTCGGTGACACCTCAGTCACGCTGTCACTCCCTTCGTCCGAATAGTTCTGTTGTTGATGCCCCACAGCCTTCACCTCATCTTCTTCTACCCTGCCAGGAGCAGCCACCTCCTCAGGCGGTGACAAGGACTTCAAAACCTCGGCTAATTCCTCCTCAATTTCCAACACTTCCTCCTGTACTTTTTGCTCAACTCGATCCACTGGAAGTGTGTCTGGACCAGGTAACTGGTCAAGGGCCTCACCCTCTCCCCCAGCCTTATACGCCTCATCCACTATCTCGCTCCATAGACGACCACGCCCTCCTTCACGTCGTTGATCAACACCTGCTTCCCCTGGTGTAGAAGCGGATGTCTCCGCCTCTGGGCCAGGAGCTCGTTGCCGCTTCCCACACTCCGCCGCTATGTGATCATATTCCCCACATAGTCGGCAGGTACGCCTTTGCCCCGCGTATGACACCATGACCTGTGTCCTGAATTCCTTTAGGTACACGTAAGACGGTATGGGGTGTCGCAATGACATTTTTAGGTTAAAAGTGCCCTCCGGCATACCTGTGTAGGCACCCGACACCCACTTACCATGCTGGGCCAAATGAACAGTTCCGTATTCCTCAAATACGTTTCTGATATCTGCCTCATCCGCCTCAAAGGGGACATTACGCAATTTAATCCATGTATAATGTCTGGATACATCGATCATCCTCACACGCACAGCTGGTGTTGCATCAAGACTTACGTCCTGAAAACGGTTGACCAACGACTCGTAAACCGTTGCTGAGAGCAGTTTCACAAAAAATCTACGTGCTCCGTTCAATGCTACGCCGTACAACTCTCCATCCTGAATGCCATACGTGTCTCTGATTATTTTAGGTAGTAATACCTGGGCTGAGGCTGGCGTTATTGCCCCACTGAGAAGTTCAACACCGACAGTGTTAATCCTGCGTCTGTAACTGCACGCCATGTTGACTAATAGTAGTTCTCCTGGTCTGACGACAGAGGCGCGACAAGCACCACCTCACACTACTGCTGTCAGGGAACTGAAGAGCGTTTGCGCAGGAGGTCTGCACGGCCCAATAGCGATGCAGACAATAATTTTGTTATTATCACTATTTTGTTATTATCACTATTTTGTTATTATCACTATTTTGTTATTATCACTATTTTGTTATTATCGCTATTTTGTTATTATCACTATTTTGTTATTATTATCACTATTATTTTATTATTATTGTTTGGTAGGATTTCTTGTGTATATAGAGTTTAAGTCTCGAAACCATTCGGTGAATTGTTCAATTGTTTATGTCCGGCTGACTGACGTTTCAGTCAGCTGATCCAACCTGACGACGCGTCAACAGACTGGCAAGTAGTCAGTCTGCTCCCAGCTCTAGCCCTGACAACTGATCGTATATTGGCTCTTACGGTGTACAGTTTGAATTGTTTTGAGAATTGGACTCTAGAGCTGACTCAGTTTGTTCCTCATTGCACTGAAAGATTCTTTTGATATTTATATTCTTGGTCAGTTCAGTAATCCATAGAGATACTTTACGGCCAGATTCAAAGGTCTTGTTAAATCTTGTACCTTTTGTATTTTGAGTTTACAGTCTTCTTAAGACAAAGACGTAAATGTTATTGAAGTCTTAATTACAGGAAGAATAATTAAACTTCCTTATTAATGTGACATTTCCATGATTTTGAACTAAATGTATGTGGTAAATTTATTGTACAAAGTATTAAGTTACATTAACTACAAAGAGAAGATAAAGTATTGTATTTAAATACTTTAATAAATTTGAATATTATTCTATGGAGTTTTCCAGTTGAAATTTCCCCCTAGACTTTAAAATACCTTTAAATAACTCGGATCCAAAAATCTTGTTGCATAACAAATAAATGGTAACAGGTCACATTCTGAAGTTCTTTAAAAAAATTCTTATTCGCAACAGTCTCCTGTCTATCGCACAAGACTATTGTTCATGTGCAGTCTCCACTACTATGATCGAGCCTCAGTGTCATGCTTGTCTACGCTATCCTGTCTCTGACAACTACTGACTTACTTCACAAATTCTGATACTTTCAGCCCTTGCTACTTCAATCTCTTGCTACCCTCTACCCCCGTACTATCCCCTGCCCCGCTGTTTTCTGTAACCTGCTGATCATCCCCCCTCCCTTCTGCCATCCAATTCCCTTGCTTCCTTCCCTACCCTGCAGCGCTGTATAGCCCTTGTGGCTTAGCGCTTCTTTTTTGATTATAATATCCTGTCTCTACACTGATGTCCATAACCACGAGTATGCTGAGATAAGATGTGTATTGCCCTAGTACCAGGGGCATAACTTATAGTGATATAGACACTGTGAAATTATAAAAGTGCTTGGCACAAGAGTGACTGATTTATTTTTATATTAAATTGTATTAAAGTGACACGAGTTATAAGAGTAATAATGTGAAAGACATTAATGCAACTCCTAGTGCGACCGTTTGTCATGTTGGGAGGGAGTTGCGACCCCTGAATGGGTCACAATGTATATAATGTATATTACCTTTCCATATAATTTTATATTGCTTATATTTGCGATAATAGCTAAATCGTAAATATGTTGCTTTATATTATTATTTGACTTAGTTACTTTTATTAGGTAGGATGTAACATATATATTATTCAGTGCTCATAGTTCAAGCCTTGATTGTACAACTACTGTAATTATCACTCGTTGCTAGCCCCTGCCGGCTTCTCGGTGTTGCTGGGCAGAACAGTCCACTGAGCTATCACGTGATAAGAGGGGAAGAGGGTGTTCACACCTCACCTGGAGTAGTCAGTCTGGGCTAGACTCTCTTGGTGGTTGGACATATTCCTGACAAGACGTGCCTAACTCTCCCTTATTGGCCCATGTTGGAAGATCGTCTCTGTCGTTTTCTTGTTGGTTCTGTAGAACTCTGTTCACAGAACATTGTCTAGACTTAGCGATTTTTCGACGTTGTACTGAGGTTGTGTGTCGCATAGACACTGAGCAACTCAGGTCCTGAGCTGTAGCTTCCGACCTAACCTGTACTGTTATCTGTGTACTGTCAGTCGGGGATTTTCTTATGCTGAACTTAGATTCAGTAGTATGGAAGTTTTGTGACTTTTGTGGAGGATCTGCTGATGGTTCCTACTTAGTGTCATTATATCTCCTTTTTCCTGATTCTGTGTCGCAGTTGCTTGTTAAATTGCTATTGGGCTTAGCAGTCGTTTTATTGTTCAAGCAAGCTGTTCTGATTGCCAGGTGGTCAAAAAGTTAGTTGATGTGAGGACTTTGTCAGTCACTGGTTTAAGTCTAGTCGAGTCGTGAGACATAGCGAACTACTTAGAGCACTTACACACAAACTTATTTGTATATTATTAAATGTTAATGTACCAGACGGTACTGAAGCCGTATAAATGTGATATGTGCCTTCAGCACAATACTACTGTACACGAGAGAAGTGATTATTATTATTTTGATTACTCTGATTAATTTAATTTGATAATATACTCCTAGACATTTTTATTATTAATAAATTTATTAAATTATAATTTCCCTAGTTAGTAGCCTACCAGTTGTAATCCTGAAGCACTAATAATTCTTATTGAATTCTAATGGATAATTGGACCAGGATACTGACTACTTGTTACGAAAACCCAGTAACAGGCTGGATGCTAGAAGGGCAGTCCTTTCTAGTGTTCACTGGAGATCTCTAAGCTTTTAGAATCGCGTTTTTTGTAACAGCCTCGTGGTGACCCACAGCCTCGTGGGGACCCACAGTCTCGTGGTGACTGTCTCGTGGGAAAAATATTATTTCTTAGTGGCCGCTGAATATTCTAACACTCGTATCATCACCCTCCATCATCACCATCCATCATTACCCTACATCATCACCCTCCATCACCCTTCATCATCACCCTCAATCATCACCCCCATCATCACACTCCATTATCACCCTCCATCATCACACACCATCTCCCTTCATCATCACCCTCTATCATCTCCCTCTATCATCACCCTCTATCATCACCCTCCATCACCTTCCATCATCACCCTCCATCATCACCCTCAGTCGTCACCCTCAATCATCCCCCTCCATCATCACCCTTCATCATCACCCTCCATCACCCTCAGTCGTCACCCTCCATCATTACCCTCCATCACCCTCCATTATCATCCTCCATCATCATCCTTCATCATCACCAACAGTCGTCACCCTCCGTCATCACCCTCCACCATCACCCTTCATCATCACCATCATCACCCTCAGTCGCCACCCTCCATCATCACCCTAAATCGTCACCCTCCATCATCACCCTCAGTCGTCACCCTCCATCATTACCCTCAATCGTCACCGTCCATCATCACCCTCAATCATCACCCTCTATCACCCTCCATCACCCTCAATTGTCATCCTCCATCATCACCCTCTATCACCCTCCATCACCCTCAATTGTCATCCTCCATCATCACCCTCAATCGTCACCGTCCATCATCACCCTCAATCATCACCCTCTATCACCCTCCATCACCCTCAATTGTCATCCTCCATCATCACCCTCAATTGTCATCCTCCATCATCACCCTCAATTGTCATCCTCCATCATCACCCTCAATCGTCACCCACCATCATCACCCTCTATCGTCACCCACCATCATCACCCTCTATCATCACCCTCCATCATCACCCTTCATCACCCTCCATCATCACCCTCTATCACCCTTCATCACCCTCCATTATCACCCTTCATCATCACCCTCCATCACCATCAATTGTCACCCTCCATCATCACCCTCAATCGTCACCCTCCAACATCACCTTCTATCATCACACTCCATCACCCTCAATCACCACCCTCCACCCTTTATCATCACCCTCCATCATCACCCTCAGTACTCACCCTTCATCATCACCCTCAGTCGTCACCCTCCATCATCACACTCAATCGTCACCCTCCATCATCACCCTCAATCGTCACCCTCCATCATCACCCTCAATCGTCACCCTCCATCTTCACCCTTAATCGTCACCCACCATCACCCTCCATGATCACCGTCCATCATCACCCTCCATGATCACTCTCCATCATCACCCTCCATCATCACTCTCAATCGTCACCCTCCAACATCACCTTCTATCATCACATTCCATAATCCTCAATCACCACCCTCCACCCTTTATCATCACCCTCCATCATCACCCTCAGTACTCACCCTTCATCATCACCCTCAGTCGTCACCCTCCATCATCACACTCAATCGTCACCCTCCATCATCACCCTCAATCGTCACCCTCCATCTTCACCCTTAATCGTCACCCACCATCACCCTCCATGATCACCGTCCATCATCACCCTCCATGATCACTCTCCATCACCACCCTCCATCATCACCCTCAGTACTCACCCTTCATCATCACCCTCAATTGTCACCCTCCATCATCACCCTCTATCATCACCCTCCACTATCACCCTCAATAACCACCCTCCATCATCACCCTCTATCACCCTCCATCATCACCCTCAGTACTCACCCTCCATCATCACCCTCAGTCGTCACCCTCCATCATCACCCTCAGTCGTCACCCTCCATCATCACCCACAATCGTCACCCTCCATCATCACCCACAATCGTCACCCTCCATCATCACCCACAATCTTCACCCTCCATCATCACGCTTAATCGTCACCCTCCATCATCACCCTCCAACATAACCCTCCATCATCATCCTCTATCACCTTTCATCATCACCCTCCATCACCCTTCATCACCCTCCATCATCGCCCTCCATCATCACCCTCTAACAACTCCCTTCATGTGTACGAATGGTATATAATACCGACAAGATGAGAGTAAGACACATGTGCAACATCTGGGTATCTTTATTGTAGACGTTTCGCCATCCAGTGGCTTTATCAATACAAATTCTAGGACATAACTTGAAGACAGTAGAACTATGTACAGAAGATGAGGTAATCAGTCCCTCAACCTAGGAGTAGGTGCGAACAGCACCATAGTCGTGGAGATTCTGAAGCAGAATTTGTATTGATAAAGCCACTGGATGGCGAAACGTCTACAATAAAGATACCCAGATGTTGCACATGTGTCTTACTCTCACCTCCCTCCATCATCAGCCTACATTGTCACCCTCCATCATCACCCTCCATCATCACCCTCCATCATCACTCTCCATCATCACCCTCCATCATCACCCTCTATCATCCTCCATCATCACCCTCAATCACCACCCTCCATCATCACCCTCAATCACCACCCTCCATCATCACCCTCTATCATCACCCTCCATCATCACCCTCAGTACTCACCCTCCATCATCACCCTCAATCGTCACTCTCCATCATCACCCTCTATCATCACCCTCCACCATCATCCTCCATCATCACCCTCCATCATCACCCTCAGTACTCACCCTCCATCATCACCCTCAGTCGTCACCCTCCATCATCACCCTCAATCGTCACCCGCCATCATTACCCTCAATCGTCACCCTCCATCATCACCCTTAATCGTCACCCTGCATCATGACCCTCCATCATGACCCTCCATCATCACCCTCCATCATCACTCTCCATCATCACCCACCATCTTCACCCTCCATCATCACCCTCCATCACCCTTCATCATCACCCTCCATCATCACCCTCCATCATTACCCTCCATCATCACCCTCTATCACCCTCCATCATCACCCTCCATCATCACCCTCTATCACCTTCCATCATCACCCTCCATCACCCTTCATCACCCTCCATCATCGCCCTCCATCATCTCCCTCTAACACCACCCTCCATCACCCTCAATTGTCAGCCTCCATCATCACCCTCCATCATCACACTCCATCATCACCCTCTATTATCACCTTTCATCCTCACCCTCCATCATCACCCTTCATCATCACCCTCCATCATCACCCTCAGTCGTCACCCTCCATCTTCACCCTCCAACATCACCCTCCATCATCCTCCGTCACCACCCTCCATCATCACACTCTATCATCACTCTTCATCATCACCCTCCATCATCACCCTCAGTCGTCACCCACCATCATCAGCCTCCATCATCACCCTATATCCTCACCCTCTATTATCACCTTCCATCATCACCCTCCATCATCACCCCCTATCATCACCCTCCATCATCACCCTCTATCATCACCCTTCATCATCACCCTCCATCATCACAATCCATCATCACCCTCAATCATCACCCTCCATCATAACCCTCAATCATCACCCTTCATCATCACCCTCCATCATCAGCCTCCATCATCACCCTCCACCATCACCCTCCATCATCACCCTCCATCATCACCCTCCATCATCACCCTCCACCATCACCCTTCATCATCACCCTTCATCATCACCCTCCATCATCACCCTCCATCATCACCCTCCATCATCACCCTTCATCTTCACCCTCCATCATCACCCTCCATCATTACCCTCCATCATCACCCTCCACCACCCTCCATCATCACACTCCATCATCACCCTCTATCACCTTCTGTCATCACCCTTCCTCACCCTTCATCACCCTCAATCATCGCCCTCCAACATCACCCTCTAACAGCACCCTCCATCACCCTCCATCGTCACCCTCCATCATCACCCTCCATCTTCACCCTCTATCATCACCCTCCATCATCACCTCCATCACCCTCCATCATCACCCTCCATCATCACCCTTCATCACTCTCTATCATCACCCTTCATCATCACCCTCAATCCTCACCCTTCATCACCCTCCATCATCACCCTCCATCATCACCCTCAGTCGTCACCCTCCATCATCACCCTCCATCATCACCCTCCATCATCACCCTCCATCATCACACTCTATCATCACCATTCATCACCCTCCATCATCACCCTCCATCATCACCCTCCATCATCACCCTCCATCATCACCCTTCATCACTCTCTATCATCACCCTTCATCATCACCCTCAATCCTCACCCTTCATCACCCTCCATCATCACCCTCCATCATCACCCTCAGTCGTCACCCTCAGTCGTCACCCTCCATCATCACTCTCCATCATCACCCTCCATCATAACCCTCCATCATCACCCTCCATCACCCTCCATCATAACCCTCCATCATCACCCTCCATCATCACCCTCAGTCGTCACCCTCCATCATCACCCTCCATCATCACCCTCAGTTGTCACCCTCCATCACCCTTCATCACCCTCTATCACCCTCCATCATCACCCTCCATCATCACCCTCCATCATCACCCTTCATTATCACTCTCTATCATAACCCTCCATCACCCTCCATCATCACCCTCCATCATAACCCTCCATCATCACCCTCCATCATCACCCTCAGTCGTCACCCTCCATCATCACCCTCCATCATCACCCTCAGTTGTCACCCTCCATCACCCTTCATCATCACCCTCTATCACCCTCCATCATCACCCTCCATCATCACCCTTCATCATCACTCTCTATCATCACCCTTCATCATCACCCTTAATCATCACCCTTCATCATCACCCTCCATCATCACCCTCCACCACCCTCAGTCGTCACCCTCCATCATCACCCTCCATCATCACCCTCCATCATCACCCTCTATCATTACCCTTCATCATCATCACCCTCCATCACCCTCCATCGCCACCCTCCATCATCACCCTCCATCATCACCCTCTATCATCACCCTCCATCATAACCCTCCATCATCACCCTCCATCATCACCCTCCATCATAACCCTCCATCATCACCCTCCATCATCACCCTCAGTCGTCACCCTCCATCATCACCCTCCATCATCACCCTCCATCATCACCCTCCATCATCACCGTCAGTTGTCCCCCTCCATCACCCTTCATCATCACCCTCTATCATCACCCTCCATCATCACCCTCCATCATCACCCTTCATCATCACTCTATCATCACCCTTCATCATCACCCTCCATCATCACCCTTCATCATCACCCTCCATCATCACCCTCCATCATCACCCTCAGTCGTCACCCTCCATCATCACCCTCCATTATCACCCTCCATCATCACCCTCCATCACACTCCATCATCACACTCTATCATCATCCTTCATCATCACCCTCCATCATCACCCTCCATCATCACCCTCTATCATTACCCTTCATCATCACCCTCCATCATCACCCTCCATCGCCACCCTCAGTCGTCACCCTCCATCATCACCCTCCATCATCACCCTCCATCATAACCCTCCATCTTCACCCTCCATCATCACCCTCCATCATCACCCTCCATCGCCACCCTCAGTCGTCACCCTCCATCATCACCCTCCATCATCACCCTCCATCATAACCCTCCATCATCACCCTCCATCATCACCCTCCATCATCACCCTCAGTTGTCACCCTCCATCACCCTTCATCATCACCCTCTATCACCCTCCATCATCACCCTCCATCATCACCCTCCATCATCACTCTCTATCACCCTTCATCATCACCCTCCATCATCACCCTCCATCATCACCCTTCATCATCACTCTCTATCATCACCCTTCATCATCACCCTCCATCATCACCCTCCATCATCACCCTTCATCATCACTCTCTATCATCACCCTTCATCACCCTCAATCATCACCCTTCATCATCACTCTCCATCATCACCCTCCATCACCCTCAGTCGTTACCCTCCATCATCACCCTCCATCATCACCCTCCATCATCACACTCCATCATCACACTCTATCATCACCCTCCATCATCACCCTCTATCATTACCCTTCATCATCACCCTCCATCATCACCCTCCATCGCCACCCTCAGTCGTCACCCTCCATCATCACCCTCCATCATCACCCTCCATCATCACCCTCCATCATCACCCTCTATCATCACCTTTCATCATCCTCCATCATCACCGTCCATCATCACCCTCCATCATCACCGTCCATCATCACCGTCCATCATCACCCTTCATCATCACCCTCCATCATCACCCTTCCTCATCACCCTCTATCATCACCTTTCATCATCATCCTCTATCATCACCGTCCATCATCACCCTCCATCATCACCCTTCATCATCACCCTCCATCATCACCCTTCATCATCACCCTCCATCATCACCCTCCATCACCCTCTATCATCACCTTTCATCATCCTCCATCATCACCCTCCATCATCACCCTCCATCATAACCCTCCATCTTCACCCTCCATCATCACCCTCCATCATAACCCTCCATCATCACCCTCCATCATCACCCTCCATCATCACCCTCAGTTGTCACCCTCTATCACCCTCCATCATCACCCTCCATCATCACCCTCCATCATCACTCTCTATCATCACCCTTCATCACCCTCCATCATCACCTTTCATCATCACCCTCCATCATCACCCTCCATCATCACCCTTCATCATCACTCTCTATCATCACCCTTCATCATCACCCTCAATCATCACCCTTCATCACCCTCCATCATCACCCTCCATCACCCTCAGTCGTCACCCTCCATCATCACCCTCCATCATCACCCTCCATCATCACCCTCCATCATCACCCTCTATCATTACCCTTCGTCATCACCCTCCATCATCACCCTCCATCGCCACCCTCAGTCGTCACCCTCCATCATCACCCTCCATCATCACCCTCCATCATCACCCTCCATCATCACACTCTATCATCACCCTCCATCATCACCCTCCATCACCCTCCATCATCACCCTCTATCATCACCTTTCATCATCATCCTCCTTCATCACCGTCCATCATCACCCTCCATCATCACCCTTCATCATCACCCTCCATCATCACCCTTCATCATCACCCTCCATCATCACCCTTCCTCATCACCCTCTATCATCACCTTTCATCATCATCCTCCATCATCACCGTCCATCATCTCCCTCCATCATCACCCTTCATCATCACCCTCCATCATCACCCTTCATCATCACCCTTCATCATCACCCTCCATCATCACCCTTCATCATCACCCTCTATCATCACCTTTCATCATCATCCTCCATCATCACCGTCCATCATCACCCTCCATCATCACCCTTCATCACCCTCCATCATCACCTTTCATCATCCTCCATCATCACCGTCCATCATCACTCTCTATCAACACCATCATCACCCTCCATCATCACCTTTCATCATCACCTTCCATCATCACCCTCCATCGCCACCCTCAGTCGTCACCCTCCATCATCACCCTCCATCATCACCCTCCATCATCACCCTCCATCACACTCCATCATCACACTCTATCATCACCCTCCATCATCACCCTCCATCATCACCCTCCATCATCACCCTCTATCATCACCTTTCATCATCATCCTCCATCACCGTCCATCATCACCCTCCATCATCACCCTTCATCATCACCCTCCATCATCACCCTCCATCATCACCCTCCATCATCACCCTCCATCATCACCTTCTATCATCACCCTCCATCATCACCCTCAATTGTCACCCTCCATTATCACCCTCAATCGTCACCCTCGATCATCACCCTCTATCATCACCCTCCATCATCACCCTCAATCACCACCCTCCATCATCACCCTCTATTATCACCCTCCGTCATCACCCTCAGTACTCTCCCTCCATCATCACTGTCAATCGTCACCCTCCATCATCACCCTCAATCGTCACCCTTCATCATCACCCTTAATCGTCACCCTCCACCATCACCCTCTATCATCACCCTCCATCATCACCCTAAATCATCACCCTCCATCATCACCCTCCATCATCACCCTCCATCATCACCCTCAATCATCACCGTCCATCGTCACTCTCCATCATCACCCTCCATCATCACTCTCCACCATCACCCTCCATCATCACCCTTAATCGTCACCCTCCATCATCACCCTCCATCATCACCCTCAGTCGTCACTTCACGTAATTTAGTGAAACCTAATTCTATGTAACCTAATCAAATATCACATTGCCTGACCCAACCTAATCTGATCCATCTCAACCCAGCCAAATTTAGCCTAACTTTTTCTAATTGTGGGTAAATAGTTTCCCTTTGGGTTATCGTAATGTGACGGTAATGTGACGGTAGGTGAAATGTTTAGGTTCGGTGTAGATTAGAGCTGGAATGGATTGTTTTCCCGTGGAGAGTGAATGTGGAATGTGTGTGTGGTAGTGGTGTGTGTGTACAGTCTTTAAGTTTGAGGGGGGGCATGGAGGGGGGGGTGAAGTGTAGACATGCGGCTGATAGCCTGGGGGGTTGTCTTAATGACTTGAGGTAAGGATGTGAGTATGAGTAGGGAGAGTGAGGTTGGTATAGTGTCAGGGGATGGCATGGGGGGGGGGCTTTCTGAGGTGTCTTGGACCTGGATGCTGGTTTTTTATGATGTGGACGAATCTGGTTAATATAATTAACAACAATTTGATTTTGGCGATACCGGTGTTAGAAAATAAACTTTTACATGTTTATATCATGTATTTGCTGTTCAATTTGCTTTATGTAGTTTTTTTTGTTTTCATATGCCTGTGTAATGTTTTTTTGCTTACTTTTGGAAAGCTTCATATGTGTTAGGTTTAATATATTATATTGTGCACTCTTGTAGTCTGAAATCAGGTTTAGTTTTTCTCAGGTAGGTTGAGGAGGTCTGACTGGGGTTGCAGGGGGTTGAATTTTGAAAGATGTGACGGTATCACACATTATGCTCCTCTGAGCTGGTACCATATGATGTGAAGTCATGGTAATGAATATCAGGTTTCACTTTGGTTTTTTTGTTGTACAAGAATATGTATCAAATTTCTCCCCGATTGGTTTTTTGTTTGTGTTTTTCTTTAGACTTTTTTGTTACATGACAGTATAATTTTTATGAGGAGATTTTTTTTTTGTCTGCGTTCGCGCCGAGTTAACATGTGCAGTGCGTTAAATTTTGTGACACTGTTTGCTGTTATATAGTATGTGAGGATCCGATACTGTGTTCTTGTATTAATATAATTTGTGATGTAAGAATAGCAGTCGGTTTTTTATAACTATTGTGATGCGGGTAACAAACTGAACAATGGTGAGATGATGTACAATATTGTGAAATGTGGTTAATAGGGCTGGTAGGTTTTTACTGTTTGATTCTTCACTGACTGTGTTTCTTCAGTGTGTATATTGTAATTTAGCAGCTGGGAAGGGGTAAGAGGTTTGTTTTTTTATTTTCATTAATTACACGTTCTTTTTTTTATTAAATGGCTTTAGTATTAAACTCATAATGCATCTATAGTGTATTCTGTTAGCTTTTTATATATCAACTTTATCAAATGTAAGTTGATAACTGCTAAGATCTATGCTAGTTTGTATGTACTAACTGTCAATAATTAACATGATTCTTTTTGATATAGGTTATAAACGTTGTCATGTCGTATATATATATCACATTGTTTCAGGCTAAGTATATACAAAGGCGGGTTGCCACTATTATGTGGCTGCCAGGGTCTATCATCCTGCACATTATGTGGCTGCCAGGGTCTATCATCCTGCACATTATGTGGCTGCCAGGGTCTATCATCCTGCACATTATGTGGCTGCCAGGGTCTATCATCCTGCACATTATGTGGCTGCCAGGGTCTATCATCCTGCACATTATGTGGCTGCCAGGGTCTATCATCCTGCACATTATGTGGCTGCCAGGGTCTATCATCCTGCACATTATGTGGCTGCCAGGGTCTATCATCCTGCACATTATGTGGCTGCCAGGGTCTATCATCCTGCACATTATGTGGCTGCCAGGGTCTATCATCCTGCACATTAGGTATCTATCATTGCACATTATGTGGTGAGATCATCCTGCACATTAATTATCATCCTGTGTAATCATCCTGCACATTAGGTATATTTTGTGGTGAGATTATAATTGTGTAAGTTTTGTTTTTGGTCCATTTTTTGGACAAAAACAGTTTTTATGTGTATATTTTGTACTATGTTTGTTTTTAAATAAAAATATAAAAAAAAACATTGACTAATGCAGCAGAGCTGTATGACCCTTGTGGGTCTAGCGCTTAGTTATGATTATAATAATAATGCGAGTAACTCAGACCAATTTAAACGACGTAACATAAGTATATTCAGCTCAACTATATTTAATCAAATTTAAACATGACTAATATCAGAGATTCTGAAATCTACACCTATGTGTATGTACACAGAGATCCAAACCTCTATGTGTATATGTAAGAGAAAGCATCCAACACCAGAGGAATGATAAACTCTGGGGTTACCTTGTTCAATCTTTAATACCAATGAACATTAAAAACTCGTTTGGCTTCAGTCTCACGTAAACTTTACTGTACAAGAAATCTCCCAAGGTGAGTGGGTGTTCAGAGACCTAAATCAGAAAGTACATTATTATTAAACATGTCACTAGGATAAAATATGGGTATAAACATTCGCTATGTCATTATTTGTAAAATATAATGGTTCCTCGCTGGCCTAGCAAAGTCTGGTGTTGTTATGGCTGGTCGGGTCGTCAAGGGAGTCATACCGTGATATTATAATGATAATAATAATAATAATAATAATAATAATAATAGTAATAATAATAATAATAATAATAATAATAATAATAATATCTTTATTTACTACGTGTACAAGGTATACAGTCCTAGCTGACATCAATGACCTACTAGAAAGCCACTTGTTAAGCAGAGCATTTCGGGGAAATTAGGTCAGTTTGTCCCAGGATGCGACCCACACCATCATCACCAGTCGACTAACACCCAGATACCCATTTTACTGATGGGTGAACATGGACAGTTGGTGTAAGGAAACACACCCAATGTTTCTACCCTAGCCGGGAATCGAACCAGGATTTTTGTCACCAGACCACGGAGCACCGGCTGAACCCTCCGTGTTGTTCCAGCGAAACCTAAGCTATGTCACTGTGAGTGTGTGCAGTCATTTATGATTTTGGCACTTGTAGGGTGCATCATGGTACACTTACCACAACAGTTTTTTAATCATGGCTCCCATAATGTAAATACGGCGTCCTGTGGCCTGGCGGCTAGAATTCTGGCTTCACAGGGTGAAGATCAAGGTTTCATGACCGGCGAAGTGGTGGAAACATCGGACGTGCATCCTCACACTGGATGTCTATGTTCACCCAACAGTAAAATGGGTACCTGGGTATTAGTTGGGTACCTGGGTATTAGTTGACTAGTGTGGGACGCATCCAGGGACAAACTGACATAATTTGCCCGAAATGCTCTGCATAACAGGAGACTTTCACTCTCAAATCTCACCCTCAAAACTTACTCTCAACCTTCACTCTTAACATTCATTTTCAACTCTCACTCTTAATATTCACTCTCAACACTCTCTCAACCTTCACTCTTAACATTCACTCTCAACACTTACTCTCATTCTTCACTCTTAAAATTCACTTTCAGCTCTCACTCTCAACCCTCACTCTCAACCCTCACTCTCAACCCTCACTCTCAACCCTCACTCTCTACCCTCACTCTCATCCCTCACTCTCAACCCTCACTCTCAACCCTCACTCTCAACCCTCACTCTCAACCCTCACTCTCAACCCTCACTCTCAACCCTCACTCTCTACCCTCACTCTCAACCCTCACTCTCAACCCTCACTCTCAACCCTCACTCTCTACCCTCACTCTCAACCCTCACTCTCAACCCTCACTCTCAACCCTCACTCTCTACCCTCACTCTCAACCCTCACTCTCAACCCTCACTCTCTACCCTCACTCTCTACCCTCACTCTCAACCCTCACTCTCTACCCTCACTCTCTACCCTCACTCTCAACCCTCACTCTCTACCCTCACTCTCTACCCTCACTCTCAACCCTCACTCTCTACCCTCACTCTCAACCCTCACTCTCAACCCTCACTCTCAACCCTCACTCTCAACCCTCACTCTCAACCCTCACTCTCAACCCTCACTCTCAACCCTCACTCACTCAACCCTCACTCTCAACCCTCACTCTCAACCCTCACTCTCAACCCTCACTCTCAACCCTCACTCTCAACCCTCACTCTCAACCCTCACTCTCAACCCTCACTCTCTACCCTCACTCTCTACCCTCACTCTCAACCCTCACTCTCTACCCTCACTCTCAACCCTCACTCTCAACCCTCACTCTCAACCCTCACTCTCAACCCTCACTCTCTACCCTCACTCTCTACCCTCACTCTCAACCCTCACTCTCTACCCTCACTCTCAACCCTCACTCTCTACCCTCACTCTCTACCCTCACTCTCTACCCTCACTCTCAACCCTCACTCTCAACCCTCACTCTCAACCCTCACTCTCAACCCTCACTCTCTACCCTCACTCTCTACCCTCACTCTCTACCCTCACTCTCTACCCTCACTCTCAACCCTCACTCTCAACCCTCACTCTCTACCCTCACTCTCTACCCTCACTCTCAACCCTCACTCTCTACCCTCACTCTCAACCCTCACTCTCTACCCTCACTCTCTACCCTCACTCTCTACCCTCACTCTCAACCCTCACTCTCAACCCTCACTCTCAACCCTCACTCTCAACCCTCACTCTCAACCCTCACTCTCATCCCTCACTCTCAACCCTCACTCTCAACCCTCACTCTCAACCCTCACTCTCTACCCTCACTCTCAACCCTCACTCTCTACCCTCACTCTCTACCCTCACTCTCAACCCTCACTCTCTACCCTCACTCTCAACCCTCACTCTCTACCCTCACTCTCTACCCTCACTCTCTACCCTCACTCTCAACCCTCACTCTCAACCCTCACTCTCAACCCTCACTCTCAACCCTCACTCTCAACCCTCACTCTCAACCCTCACTCTCAACCCTCACTCTCAACCCTCACTCTCAACCCTCACTCTCAACCCTCACTCTCAACCCTCACTCTCAACCCTCACTCTCAACCCTCACTCTCAACCCTCACTCTCAACCCTCACTCTCAACCCTCACTCTCAACCCTCACTCTCAACCCTCACTCTCAACCCTCACTCTCAACCCTCACTCTCTACCCTCACTCTCTACCCTCACTCTCAACCCTCACTCTCTACCCTCACTCTCAACCCTCACTCTCAACCCTCACTCTCTACCCTCACTCTCAACCCTCACTCTCAACCCTCACTCTCAACCCTCACTCTCAACCCTCACTCTCAACCCTCACTCTCAACCCTCACTCTCAACCCTCACTCTCAACCCTCACTCTCTACCCTCACTCTCAACCCTCACTCTCAACCCTCACTCTCTACCCGCACTCTCAACCCTCACTCTCAACCCTCACTCTCAACCCTCACTCTCAACCCTCACTCTCTACCCTCACTCTCTACCCTCACTCTCAACCCTCACTCTCTACCCTCACTCTCAACCCTCACTCTCAACCCTCACTCTCAACCCTCACTCTCAACCCTCACTCTCTACCCTCACTCTCTACCCTCACTCTCAACCCTCACTCTCTACCCTCACTCTCAACCCTCACTCTCTACCCTCACTCTCTACCCTCACTCTCTACCCTCACTCTCAACCCTCACTCTCAACCCTCACTCTCAACCCTCACTCTCAACCCTCACTCTCTACCCTCACTCTCTACCCTCACTCTCTACCCTCACTCTCTACCCTCACTCTCAACCCTCACTCTCAACCCTCACTCTCTACCCTCACTCTCTACCCTCACTCTCAACCCTCACTCTCTACCCTCACTCTCAACCCTCACTCTCTACCCTCACTCTCTACCCTCACTCTCTACCCTCACTCTCAACCCTCACTCTCAACCCTCACTCTCAACCCTCACTCTCAACCCTCACTCTCAACCCTCACTCTCATCCCTCACTCTCAACCCTCACTCTCAACCCTCACTCTCAACCCTCACTCTCTACCCTCACTCTCAACCCTCACTCTCTACCCTCACTCTCTACCCTCACTCTCAACCCTCACTCTCTACCCTCACTCTCAACCCTCACTCTCTACCCTCACTCTCTACCCTCACTCTCTACCCTCACTCTCAACCCTCACTCTCAACCCTCACTCTCAACCCTCACTCTCAACCCTCACTCTCAACCCTCACTCTCAACCCTCACTCTCAACCCTCACTCTCAACCCTCACTCTCTACCCTCACTCTCAACCCTCACTCTCTACCCTCACTCTCAACCCTCACTCTCTACCCTCACTCTCTACCCTCACTCTCTACCCTCACTCTCTACCCTCACTCTCTACCCTCACTCTCTACCCTCACTCTCAACCCTCACTCTCTACCCTCACTCTCAACCCTCACTCTCTACCCTCACTCTCTACCCTCACTCTCTACCCTCACTCTCAACCCTCACTCTCAACCCTCACTCTCTACCCTCACTCTCTACCCTCACTCTCTACCCTCACTTTCTACCCTCACTCTCTACCCTCACTCTCTACCCTCACTCTCTACCCTCACTCTCTACCCTCACTCTCTACCCTCACTCTCTACCCTCACTCTCTACCCTCACTCTCTACCCTCACTCTCTACCCTCACTCTCTACCCTCACTCTCTACCCTCACTCTCTACCCTCACTCTCTACCCTCACTCTCTACCCTCACTCTCTACCCTCACTCTCAACCCTCACTCTCAACCCTCACTCTCTACCCTCACTCTCTACCCTCACTCTCAACCCTCACTCTCTACCCTCACTCTCAACCCTCACTCTCAACCCTCACTCTCTACCCTCACTCTCTACCCTCACTCTCAACCCTCACTCTCAACCCTCACTCTCTACCCTCACTCTCTACCCTCACTCTCAACCCTCACTCTCAACCCTCACTCTCTACCCTCACTCTCTACCCTCACTCTCTACCCTCACTCTCAACCCTCACTCTCAACCCTCACTCTCTACCCTCACTCTCTACCCTCACTCTCTACCCTCACTCTCTACCCTCACTCTCAACCCTCACTCTCAACCCTCACTCTCTACCCTCACTCTCAACCCTCACTCTCAACCCTCACTCTCTACCCTCACTCTCTACCCTCACTCTCTACCCTCACTCTCAACCCTCACTCTCAACCCTCACTCTCTACCCTCACTCTCAACCCTCACTCTCAACCCTCACTCTCTACCCTCACTCTCAACCCTCACTCTCTACCCTCGTTCATTCATCTTTCATCGTCCCAGCTAGAGATTGAGGATTCGTCACTCACATCACTCATCAGTCTCATCTTCCTCACATCACTCATCAGTCTCATCTTCCTCACATCACTCATCAGTCTCGTCTTCCTCACATCACTCATCAGTCTCGTCTTCCTCACATCACTCATCAGTCTCATCTTCCTCACATCACTCATCAGTCACATCTTCCTCACATCACTCATCAGTCTCGTCTTCCTCACATCACTCATCAGTCTCATCTTCCTCACATCACTCATCAGTCATATCTTCCTCACATCACTCATCAGTCTCATCTTCCTCACATCACTCATCAGTCTCATCTTCCTCACATCACTCATCAGTCTCATCTTCCTCACATCACTCATCAGTCTCATCTTCCTCACATCACTCATCAGTCTCATCTTCCTCACATCACTCATCAGTCTCATCTTCCTCACATCACTCATCAGTCTCATCTTCCTCACATCACTCATCAGTCTCATCTTCCTCACATCACTCATCAGTCTCATCTTCCTCACATCACTCATCAGTCTCATCTTCCTCACATCACTCATCAGTCTCATCTTCCTCACATCACTCATCAGTCTCGTCTTCCTCACATCACTCATCAGTCTCGTCTTCCTCACATCACTCATCAGTCTCATCTTCCTCACATCACTCATCAGTCACATCTTCCTCACATCACTCATCAGTCTCGTCTTCCTCACATCACTCATCAGTCTCATCTTCCTCACATCACTCATCAGTCATATCTTCCTCACATCACTCATCAGTCTCATCTTCCTCACATCACTCATCAGTCTCATCTTCCTCACATCACTCATCAGTCTCATCTTCCTCACATCACTCATCAGTCTCATCTTCCTCACATCACTCATCAGTCTCATCTTCCTCACATCACTCATCAGTCTCATCTTCCTCACATCACTCATCAGTCTCATCTTCCTCACATCACTCATCAGTCTCATCTTCCTCACATCACTCATCAGTCTCATCTTCCTCACATCACTCATCAGTCTCATCTTCCTCACATCACTCATCAGTCTCATCTTCCTCACATCACTCATCACTCTCATCTTCCTCACATCACTCATCAGTCTCATCTTCCTCACATCACTCATTAGTCTCATCTTCCTCACATCACTCATCAGTCTCATCTTCCTCACATCACTCATCTGTCTCATCTTCCTCACATCACTCATTAGTCTCATCTTCCTCACATCACTCATTAGTCTCATCTTCCTCACATCACTCATCAGTCTCATCTTCCTCACATCACTCATCAGTCTCATCTTCCTCACATCACTCATCAGTCTCATCTTCACTCTCATGAACATCTCGTCTGATTTACTTCAAATCTTCAACATTTAACTGCAATATAAATTGATGCCGCACCCTGCACTATTCTTTTCACGTGTACTGACGTACTGGGGACTGGTATTACCTTTCTCCGATCGCGCAGCGAACCCTCTGTGACGTCCCAGTAACACCCAAGTTCCCTATATGTGTCTGCAGGAGTCGGGTCACAGCTCCTGGCCAAGCCTCTTCAGTGCTCGCTACTAGGTCCATTCTCTCCCTGCTCCAAGAGTCTTATTGTACCTCTTCTTAAAGCTTTGCATGGATCCTGCCTCTACTACTTCACTCTCCAGATTGTTCCACTTCCTGAGAACCCCAAGGCTGAAGATATACTTGCTAACATCCCTACGACTCATCTGGGTTTTCAACTTCCCGTAGTGTCATTCTCTTCGAGGGTGTCCAGTCACTAATGATTAAGGCATCTTAGAGAGTAGGTTGTTGTTGCCTGATCATGGACCGCGCCGCGGAGGCGCTGACCCCAGAAACGTCCTCCAGGTAAGAAACATCCTTCAACTAAGGGTGTGTCACATTACCTATATAAACGGAGAATATCTTGGTGTATATCCCCCTCAATGGAGGTGCCTCTTACTTGCTTGCTTGCTTGCTTGCTTACTTTCCTGCTTGGATGCTTGCTTATTTACTTATTTAATTGCTTGTTTACTTGCATGCTCTGGTGGCCTGGTGGTTAAAGCTCGTGTTTCTTTATACTTGTTCTCTATGTTCCCCATCAGTAAAATGGGTACCTGGGTGTTAGTCGACTGGTGTGGGTCGCATCCTGGGACAAAACTGACTTAATTTGCCCGAAATGCTCAGCATAACAAGTGGCTTTCTGTATAGTAGTATGTTGTGGAAAATAATTTCCCAAAAATTATGCTGTATAATTTTATAATGTAAATATACCTGATTAATACATTACTTTGCACTAAAGTGTATTTTTAAAAGAAGAGAATCGAGAGGGAAGCTCTGTGCCTGCGCTGAGGAGCAGGGAGGAGACGCCATTGTTTGTTGATGTGGTACAGGCACGCTAATGTAATGTGCATAATTTTCGTCGCTCTAGCGACGATAAATACACACCTTAAACGTACGGGAAGTCCATTGAGTAAAGTAATGAGCAAACAGTTTTATGTGGACAATTTCCTGGGTGTGACGTCAACTGAAGAGGAACTGTTAATGACTTATGGAGAGGCTATTAAAATAATGCAAAGTGCAAATATGCCTCTGAGGGAATGGAATAGTAATTCATCCAAATTAAAGGACAAAATAAGTAAAGATTACCCTGGAGATGAAGTGCCAAAATGTAATAATGTATTGGGATTAACTTGGGATACTGAGAGAGATTTGTTAATGTTAAAACCTAATAATTACAGTATGCCCAATAAATTAACTAAAAGAGTTTTGCTTGCTGAAGTTTCCAAATGTTTTGATCCACTAGGTTTAGTGTCAGCCCTTACTATAAGAGGGAAATTATTAATTCAGGAAGCATGGAAACTTAAATATGCTTGGGATGAAATTCTACCTGAGGAATTCATTAACAGGTGGGATGAATTAATTGGTGATTATGAGAAAATTCCAATGTTGGAGTTCCCACGTCAGGTGGCTAATCCAAATGGGAAAAATGTACTCCACATTTTTTGTGATGCTTCAAAATTGGCATATGGAGCAGTTGCTTATCTTCAATGTAATAGTGTTATTTCTCTTGTTATGTCTAAGGCTAAAATGTCTCCAATTAAATCACGTACCTTACCTCAGATGGAATTAACAGCCATTTATGTAGGTGTCAAATTAGCTAATTATATAAGAAATAAGTTGCAGGAGATAAATATTAGCGACACTGTTATTTGGTCTGATAATGAGGTATCCTTACAATGGATTCGTAATGGAAAGAGTAAAATTGTGTATGTACAAAACAGAGTCGCTGAAATTAATCAGATGCAAGAGAAGTATAATAGTTTGGGTCAGCATATGTTAACATTTAATCATATACCTGGTGAGGAGAATCCAGCTGATTTCTTGTCTCGAGGTTACCTTATGCTAAATTTGTAAATACTGTATCATGGTTTAATGGACCGATCTGGTTGGTAAATAAAGGTAATTGGCCTGTACAAAAGGCGTGTATTGCTCCTGTTGAAATTACTATGACCACTGCTCCAATAGTTTATCCTTTCTTAGCCATTGATATAAATAGGTATTCTTCTTTACCCAAACTAATCAGTGTAACTAAGTTGGTGTTTAAATTTCTAAACAAGATGAATATCTCATATAAGTTTTCACATCCTCTTGAATATTGGATAAAGAGGGTACAGGAAGAAATCTATGGAAATGAGATTAAATTGTGAAAGGTTCCATAATAGAGAAATTGGGGCTGTATTTAGAGAACAATGTAATTAGGTGCAGAGGTAGGTTACAAAATGCTGAAATAGGTGATTATGCTAAACACCCTATCTTACTCCCCAAAACTCATCATCTAACAAATTTAATTGTTTTAAATGGTCACAAAAATGTAATGCATGGTGGGGTACAAGATACCTTAAATTGTATTAGGGAAACTTTCTGGATTCCACAAGGACAAAAAAGTGCAAAAAGGGTGAGTAAAGCTTGTGTAATATGTCACCGTGTGGATGCCAGATCCTATATGTTCCCAGGTCCTATACCATTGCCAAAGGAGCGTGTACAGTTAGTGAAACCATTTGATGTAACAGGTGTAGACTATAGTAATCCAATCATTTTAACAGGTACTTCAGATGGTGTTCCACTGAAAGTGTATGAATGCTTGTTCACTTGTACTGCTACTAGGGCAGTTCATTTAGAAGTGGCTCAGGACTTGTCTGCAGAACAGTTTATACAGCTGTTTGGAAAATTTGCAGCTAGGAGATCCTGTCCGAGATTGATGATTTCGGATAATGCCACGAATTTTGTAGTAGGTGCTAAACACTTGATAGAATTGAATAATAGTAACGATGTTCGATCTCTGTTAACCCAGCGAGGGTGTACCTGGAAATTTATTACTCGTAGAGCCCCTTGGCAGGGGGGGGCTGTACGAAAGACTGATAGGCACACTGAAGAGGTGTCTCCGTAAAGTACTACACCAGAAGAGAATTAATTTGGAGGGATTCCATGCAGTGTTAGTGGAGGCGGAGAATCGTATAAATAATAGGCCTCTCTCGTACATGAGTGATACACCTGATGCAGATGTATTAACACCTTCTCACCTAATATGTGGAAGGAAATTAAAAGCTGTCCCTGTCTATTGAAATAATCTGGAAGAAAGTGATGAAGATTACAATGATGCAGCAGTGTTGTGTAATAAATTTAAAATGTTAAATAAAGTAATTGATCATTGGTCTAATGTGTGGCATAAGGAATATCTTCTTACACTATGTGAACACTTTTATTGTGCGACAGAGGCAGTAAATCGACAGAACATTCAACCAGGTGACATTGTGTTAATTGATACTGAGCAATATCGAACATTGTGGACTCTGGGCAAAGTATTGACATTGTATCCAGATGCACAAGGTGTTGTCCAGAATGTCAAAGTGTTGTGTCATTGCCAGGAAAGTTTACGCACAATTAATGAATTGATTCCCTTGGAATTAAAGGATATTCAATCAAAGGTAAATAAAAATCTAAGGGAAAGTGACATGAGTGATATTGAAACTAATGCTGACCAAGTGATGCAGGAAGATAAAATTGTAATAAGACCTACTAGGAGAACAGCCACTCAAGCCAGAACGGGATGGAATCGTCTTCTAAAGGAAGGAGTAATCTGAGTCGTTTAGCAACGACCTCTGCCCGGCCACAGTTTGGAAAATAATTTCCCAAAAATTATGCTGTATAATTTTATATTGCAATATACCTGATTAATACATTACTTTGCTCTAAAGTGTATTTTTAAAAGAAGAGAATCGAGAGGGAAGCTCTGTGACTGTGCTGAGGAGCAGGGAGGAGACGCCATTGTTTTTGAATGTTGTTCAGGCACGCTAATGTAATGTGCATAATTTTCGTCGCTCTAAGGGTTGTATTGGGCTTAAAACCTCTCAAACAGAAGCCGAAATTGTTGGATGTGCAGTCCTGCATAACGTGAGCATTAAGCAGATGGACAGGACAGCTCCAGGAACCTCAGATAAGATGTCTATGTTTATGTTTAGATTTCTGGCCAGCAGTTTTTTTATAAATTTAGACAGGGGGGGGGGTTCTGTAAATGACACACAGTAATCTCCAGACTAATTGGTGAGTGTTATGATTATAAATTCTCCTTCTGTTACCTAAATGTGTATATGTAATCATTTTTTAATTTTAACATACGGTCCACAAATTTATAATAATGGTTACCATAATTCTTGGTAATGTATATTTCATTTGAAATTAATGTAGGTCAAGAGTGACTTGTGGATATGACAGTAGTAGGTATCGAAGGGGGACATTTTTTGCGACCTAGGTGTCCCAAAATTCCTACTTATCTATGTAACTTTGATAAATAATAATTATCTTTGTTACCATTTACTGGTATGTATCTAATGAGTTACATCCAGGTAAATTTAATTTTCCACATATGTCATTGATATCAGCTAGGCCTGTATACCTTGTACAAGTACTTGTAGTACGTGTACAAGTACTACAAATGCACTCAGCCCACACACTGAGGTCCGGGGTTCGAATCTCCTTTGGTCTTCAAGACCCCTGGCTGTCTTCATGCAGGCACTGGACAAGCACCTAAAGTCGGTACCTGACCAGCCGTGCTGTGGCTCGTACCTGGAGTTTACCTGGAGAGAGTTCCGGGGGTCAACGCCCCCGCGGCTCGGTCTGTGACCAGGCCTCCTGGTGGATCAGAGCCTGATCAACCAGGCTGTTACTGCTGGCTGCACGCAAACCAACGTACGAGCCACAGCCCAGCTGGTCAGGAACCGACTTTAGATGCTTGTCCAGTGCCAGCTTGAAGACTGCCTGGGGTCTGTTGGTAATCCCCCTTATGTATGCTGGGAGGCAGTTGAACAGTCTCGGGCCCCTGACACTTATTGTATGGTCTCTTAACGTGCTAGTGACACCCCTGCTTTTCATTGGGGGATGTTGCATCGTCTGCCAAGTC
The DNA here is from genome assembly GCF_038502225.1 of Cherax quadricarinatus. Lineage (NCBI taxonomy): Eukaryota > Metazoa > Arthropoda > Malacostraca > Decapoda > Parastacidae > Cherax > Cherax quadricarinatus. Next base: position 11,502,139 of record NC_091293.1, on the reverse strand, counting down.
TTTTGCTTTCGTAGTGAGTGATTTTCGTGTGCAAGTTCGGTACTAGTCCCTCTAGGATTTTCCAGGTGTATATAATCATGTATCTCTCCCGCCTGCGTTCCAGGGAATACAGGTTTAGGAACCTCAAGCGCTCCCAGTAATTGAGGTGTTTTATCTCCGTTATGCGCTCCGTGAAGGTTCTCTGTACATTTTCTAGGTCAGCAATTTCACCTGCCTTGAAAGGTGCTGTTAGTGTGCAGCAATATTCCAGCCTAGATAGAACAAGTGACCTGAAGAGTGTCATCATGGGCTTGGCCTCCCTAATTTTGAAGGTTCTCATTATCCATCCTGTCATTTTTCTAGCAGATGCGATTGATACAATGTTATGGTCCTTGAAGGTGAGATCCTCCGACATGATCACTCCCAGGTCTTTGACGTTGGTGTTTCGCTCTATTTTGTGGCCAGAATTTGCTTTGTACTCTGATGAAGATTTAATTTCCTCGTGTTTACCATATCTGAGTAATAGAAATTTCTCATCGTTGAACTTCATATTGTTTTCTGCAGCCCACTGAAAGATTTGGTTGATGTCTGCCTGGAGCCTTGCTGTGTCTGCAATGGAAGACACTGTCATGCAGATTCGGGTGTCATCTGCAAAGGAAGACACGGTGCTGTGGCTGACATCCTTGTCTATGCCGGATATGAGGATGAGGAATAAGATGGGAGCGAGTACTGTGCCTTGTGGAACAGAGCTTTTCACCGTATCTGCCTCGGACTTTACTCTGTTGACGACTACTCTCTGTGTTCTGTTAGTGAGGAAATTATAGATCCATCGACCGACTTTTCCTGTTATTCCTTTAGCACGCATTTTGTGCGCTATTACGCCATGGTCACACTTGTCGAAGGCTTTTGCAAAATCTGTATATATTACACCTGCATTCCTTTTGTCTTCTAGTGCATCTAGGACCTTGTCGTAGTGATCCAATAGTTGAGACAGACAGGAGCGACCTGTTCTAAACCCATGTTGCCCTGGGTTGTGTAACTGATGGGTTTCTAGATGGGTGGTGATCTTGCTTCTTAGGACCCTTTCAAACATTTTTATGATATGGGATGTTAGTGCTATCGGTCTGTAGTTCTTTGCTGTTGCTTTACTGCCCCCTTTGTGGAGTGGGGCTATGTCTGTTGTTTTTAGTAACTGTGGGACAACCCCCGTGTCCATGCTCCCTCTCCATAGGATGGAAAAGGCTCGTGATAGGGGCTTCTTGCAGTTTTTGATGAACACGGAGTTCCATGAGTCTGGCCCTGGGGCAGAGTGCATGGGCATGTCATTTATCGCCTGTTCGAAGTCATTTGGCGTCAGGATAACATCGGATAGGCTTGTATTAACCAAATTCTGTGGCTCCCTCATAAAAAATTCATTTTGATCTTCGACTCTCAGTCTGGTTAGCGGCTTGCTAAAAACTGAGTCATATTGGGACTTGAGTAGCTCACTCATTTCCTTGCTGTCATCTGTGTAGGACCCATCTTGTTTAAGTAGGGGCCCAATACTGGACGTTGTTCTCGACTTTGATTTGGCTTTTAGTTCTTCCCGCGATTCCTGACTCCTATAAGATTCCTTTAGCTTAAGTTCGATGCTTGCTATTTCTCTGACCAGTGTCTCCCTACGCATTTCAGATATATTGACCTCTTTTAGCCGCTCTGTTATTCTTTTCCGTCGCCTGTAAAGGGAGCCCCTGTCTCTTTCTATTTTACATCTACTCCTCCTTTTTCTTAGAGGAATAAGCCTTGTGCATACATCGAGTGCCACCAAGTTAATCTGTTCTAGGCATAAATTGGGGTCTGTGTTGCTTAGTATATCTTCCCAGCTTATATCGGTTAGGACTTGGTTTACTTGGTCCCACTTTATGTTTTTGTTATTGAAGTTGAATTTGGTGAATGCTCCCTCGTGACTAATCTCATTATGTCGGTCTGAGGCTCCACGCATACATGTCTGAACCTCAATTATGTTGTGATCTGAGTATATTCTTTTTGATATGGTGACATTTCTTATCAGATCATCATTGTTAGTGAAGATGAGGTCTAGTGTATTCTCCAGTCTAGTAGGCTCTATTATTTGCTGGTTTAAATTGAATTTTGTGCAGAGATTTAAAAGCTCGTGTGAGTGTGAGTTTTCATCAGAGCTGCCTCCTGGTGTTATTACTGCAACAATATTATTTGCTATATTCCTCCATGTTGGGTGCAGGAGCTGGAAGATTTTCCAGACAGTGGTCAATTTTTAACAGCTGTTCCTGGAATTGCTGGGATGTTGCATCCGGAGGCTTGTAGACTACCACAATGACTAGGTTTTGGTTCTCGACCTTTACTGCTAAAACTTCCACTACATCATTTGAGGCATTAAGCAGTTCTGTGCAAACAAGTGACTCTGCAATGTACAGGCCAACCCCCCCTCCTTTTGCCTGTTCACTCTGTCACATCTGTATAGGTTGTAACCTGGGATCCATATTTCGTTGTCCAAGTGATCCTTTATGTGAGTCTCAGTGAAAGCCGCGAACATTGCCTTTGCCTCTGCAAGCAGTCCACGGATGAAAGGTATTTTGTTGTTTGTTGCTGGCTTTAGACCCTGTATATTTGCAAAGAAGAATGTCATCGGACTGGTGGTATTGTTGGTACTGGGGGGGGGGGATTTTTTTCCGGCATTAGTATCTGTATCTGTTGGATTGGAGTGGAGGCCATCGACTGTGGTTCCACTCCAGGAATGACTGGATTTGGTGTACGATTTCTGACATTTCCTGCCAGTTTTTTTTCCTTCCTGGCACTGAAAAACCTGCGTTGGATTGCGTGCAGCCAGCAGTAACAGCCTGGTTGATCAGGTTCTGATCCAGCAGGAGTCCTGGTCACAGACCGGGCCGCGGGGGCGTTGACCCCCGGAACTCTCTCCAGGTAAACTTCAGGTACGGCTGGAAAATATTAGGGACGTGTTTCCGTAAGACACCTGCTGTCCCTGTCCCTGTTCACCCATCAGTTAAAAATGGGTACCTGGGTGTTAGTCGACTGGTGTGGGTCGCATCCTGGGACACTGACCTAATTTGCCAGGAATACTCAGCATAATAAGGGGCTTTCTAAATAGCAGTATGTCATTGATGTCAGCTTGGACTGTATACCTTGTACATGTACTTGTAGTAAATAAAAATATTATTATTATTATTATTATTATTATTATTGTTGTTATTATTATCATTATTATTATTGTTAGTTAGTTAAAGATTAGCCGGTATTCTCCCGGCCCGGGCCTTTTCCAAGTGGTGGCCCGGCCTTGGCTCCCTCTTCAGGGAGTGTCTGAGACCTAAGTCTCCCATGGGAGGAGGCACAAGTACCTCCTCATCTTTGGGACCAACTGTCCCCAGGCCTAGCCACAAGCTAGGCCTCTCTGGTCTGCCATCCCCGCCCCAAGGGGGCAAATGGGAATGACAGTCTTATGAGCTAAAGGCTCGGGCTCAGGCACCTACCCTACCCTAGAAGGGTTAGGCATGGTGTCGATCATTTTATTATTATTATTATTATTATTATTATTATTATTATTATTATTATTGTTATTATTATCATTATTATTATTATTATTATTATTATTATTATTATTATTATTATTATTATTATTATTATTATTATTATTATTATTATTATTATTATTACCTACCCTACCTACTTTCTCTTATTTACTTTAGTTAGCCTTCCATTTGTATATTTCTTTCTGAATCTTTTACAGAAAACGGAACATCGTAGTTGGGAAACATCGTCGTAAGCTCCTCTCTTCTATGTGCGGGTTATTTGTGTAAATAATAGGATACTTAACCATTATCTGGGAATGATGTTGAAGTTCATGAGAGTTCAGAGGACTTTAGTCGGATTAGGTTAGTTACGGTTCGTCAGATAAGAGGACAAGTGTTTGCTGACGAGGGTCTTAGTCAAATGATGACCCCGCATCTATAGCTTTTGGTCATCTGACCGAGGCCTACCGCTGGCTTTCCCCTCCACCCCTTTTAAATATTGTTATATTTTACACCTGTTGTCCCTGTTCATAAAAAGGTCACTTCATCTGACTTTTTTTTTTTTGAGAGGATGGGTTATCATAGGAAATCTACACATATTGTGGAAAATACTGTACATATTTTCCATAACTACGGTAATTTATAGGTAAATAGATGGCCTATATTGTATTTAATAAAAATTATATTATAGAAAATGGGAAACTGAGCCTGCACCTGCGCAGAAGAGACTCGCCATTACTGTTTGAACTGGTCAACTGTTAGTGAATATTGGGAAGAATTTTTCGTGCTCTAGAGGTTAAAATTGGGCTGACACCTCACAAATAGGAGAAGAAATTGTTGGATGTGCATTCCTGCATAACTTGAGTATCAGTCGACAGGACAGGACAACTCCAGGAACCTCAGATAAATTGTCTAATTTATGTTTAAATTCTGGCCAGTAAATTTTTCATAAATGTAGGCAAAAGGGGGGGTCCTGTACATTACACATTAATCTCCAGTCAAATTGGTGAGTGATATTAAGATATTCTCCTTCTGTTATGTATATGTGTTTATATATAATATATTTTTAATTTAATATACAGTCCACAGATTTATATATTTACCAGCATTCCTGGTGATACATATTTTATTTGTAATTAATAGGTCCAGAGCAACTTGTGGATGTGACAGTGGTAGGTATCGAAGGGCGACATTTTTTGCGACCTAGGAGTCCCAAATTCCTACTTGTCTAACTGATAAATAATAATTATCTTTGTTCATTTACTGTTATGTGTATAATGATACATTCAGATAAATGTAATTTTCCACATTTAATTTGATCGTTGGTCCTTCTTGAACCGGAGGTAATTAGTGAAGTCATTAATTAGTTAATTACTTAATAATTATATGTGAAATGACAGAAGGAGGTGGATGTTAAGTTCACAAATTTACTGAATGTGTAGTGGATTATAATTATTACAATATTAATTTTGATAAGTCTGGCTAAATTTATATTAATTTGAATAATATTAATTTGGTAAGACAATTCTGACCAAGATTTATATCAGTGTATGTGTAATTGATAAGACAAGTGTGTCTAAAGATTATATTAATGTGTATAATATTAATTTTGCTATCCCAAATTCTGGCAAGGATTTATACTAATTGTATAATATTAATTTTGATAAGTCAAGTATGGTTAAGTTTATATTAATTTATATAATATTAATTTGATAAGACAATTCTGGCCAAGATTTATATCAGTGTATGTGTAATTGATAAGCCAAGTGTTGCTAATTATATTAATGTGTATAATATTAATTTTGCTATGCCAAATTCTGGCAAGGATTTATATTAATTTCTATAATAATTTTGATAAGCCAAGTGTTGCGGCCCCTGCCAAACTAGCGGTTAAATAGTTAACCTGCCGGCCGGCAGTACCACTGGGTGCGTCATCAAACCCAATGTGGGGGCTGCTGAGCCGGCCTTAGAGCAGTAAGAGCCTGAGTGCCTCACGGTACACACCTAAGCAGTAGGTACCTGACCACCGAAGGGTACACGTCTACTGGCTTTAGTAACAGTATGTACCAGAGCGCCTCGCTGTACACACCTAAGCAGTAGGTACCTGACCACCGAAGGGTACACGTCTACTGGCTTTAGTAACAGTATGTACCAGAGCGCCTCGCTGTACACACCTAAGCAGTAGGTACCTGACCACCGAAGGGTACACGTCTACTGGCTTTAGAAATATTATGTACCTGAGCGCCTCGCTGTACACACCTAAGCAGTAGGTACCTGACCACCGAAGGGTACACGTCTACTGGCTTTAGAAATATTATGTACCTGAGCGCCTCGCTGTACACACCTAAGCAGTAGGTACCTGACCACCGAAGGGTATACGTCTACTGGCTTCAACATTAAGTACCTGAACTCCTCAGGGTACACGTCTATGCAGTAGGTACCTGACCACCGAATCGTACCTATCTACTGGCGTTAGAAGAACCGCTCACCGCAGCTCACTGAGTCTGTTGGCCTCAGTTACTTGACGGCCGCATTCAGTGAGCTTGCAGCATGGTGTTCGGCTAGCGGTGTGTCAACCGCCTTTGGAGAGGATTTACTGGACTACCGGTGATGTCTGTGAACTCACCGTCTACGTTGATCAACTGTGGGCCGAAGTCGTCAGATGCTGTTTAGTGGGACATTACATGAAGAAAAGGTTGGAGTGTTACACTGAACTGGGCCAGGACCGTAGTGTGACACTGAGGGACGTACGATGGAGTGGAACACTGAGATATGCACAGGACCGTAGTGGAACACTGAGATGAAAAGGGTGTCGTGGGACACTGAAGATGGCCTGGTTGTAGTGTACACTGAACAGTGTCGTGTGACTGACTTCGTGTCGTGAGAGGCAGTTGATTGTAATTTATTATTATAAAAATGTTATTTATAATTTATTATTTTAGCATAGAGATATATATATATAGTGACACAGTAGTGTCAAGAATTGTACCCTGTGTAGGGTTATTTATTAATATTTTAGTAAAATGCTGATTATAATTTATTATAGTAACATGTACATATTATTATTATATCATAGTTCAAATACCTCTAGACCAAAGATAGTTGATTTTTATATATTAAAGATTAATTTATATTAATGTGTGTATTTATGTATCCCGAACTCTTTATTACAAAAGGAGTAAATCTAATCTCTCTTCTTTTAAAAATTACTTTTTTGTAATATATGGGGGCCTGTCCGGGATGATAATGATTATCTAGAATGATTTCTGGACGATCATATCCGGGATGACGGTTCGGGATACATATTACATTGATCTTTGTGTGTCGGTCCTTTTGTGGTGGGGGTGTTGCGGCCCCTGCCAAACTAGCGGTTAAATAGTTAACCTGCCGGCCGGCAGTACCACTGGGTGCGTCATCAAACCCAATGTGGGGGCTGCTGAGCCGGCCTTAGAGCAGTAAGAGCCTGAGTGCCTCACGGTACACACCTAAGCAGTAGGTACCTGACCACCGAAGGGTACACGTCTACTGGCTTTAGTAACAGTATGTACCAGAGCGCCTCGCTGTACACACCTAAGCAGTAGGTACCTGACCACCGAAGGGTACACGTCTACTGGCTTTAGTAACAGTATGTACCAGAGCGCCTCGCTGTACACACCTAAGCAGTAGGTACCTGACCACCGAAGGGTACACGTCTACTGGCTTTAGAAATATTATGTACCTGAGCGCCTCGCTGTACACACCTAAGCAGTAGGTACCTGACCACCGAAGGGTACACGTCTACTGGCTTTAGAAATATTATGTACCTGAGCGCCTCGCTGTACACACCTAAGCAGTAGGTACCTGACCACCGAAGGGTATACGTCTACTGGCTTCAACATTAAGTACCTGAACTCCTCAGGGTACACGTCTATGCAGTAGGTACCTGACCACCGAATCGTACCTATCTACTGGCGTTAGAAGAACCGCTCACCGCAGCTCACTGAGTCTGTTGGCCTCAGTTACTTGACGGCCGCATTCAGTGAGCTTGCAGCATGGTGTTCGGCTAGCGGTGTGTCAACCGCCTTTGGAGAGGATTTACTGGACTACCGGTGATGTCTGTGAACTCACCGTCTACGTTGATCAACTGTGGGCCGAAGTCGTCAGATGCTGTTTAGTGGGACATTACATGAAGAAAAGGTTGGAGTGTTACACTGAACTGGGCCAGGACCGTAGTGTGACACTGAGGGACGTACGATGGAGTGGAACACTGAGATATGCACAGGACCGTAGTGGAACACTGAGATGAAAAGGGTGTCGTGGGACACTGAAGATGGCCTGGTTGTAGTGTACACTGAACAGTGTCGTGTGACTGACTTCGTGTCGTGAGAGGCAGTTGATTGTAATTTATTATTATAAAAATGTTATTTATAATTTATTATTTTAGCATAGAGATATATATATATAGTGACACAGTAGTGTCAAGAATTGTACCCTGTGTAGGGTTATTTATTAATATTTTAGTAAAATGCTGATTATAATTTATTATAGTAACATGTACATATTATTATTATATCATAGTTCAAATACCTCTAGACCAAAGATAGTTGATTTTTATATATTAAAGATTAATTTATATTAATGTGTGTATTTATGTATCCCGAACTCTTTATTACAAAAGGAGTAAATCTAATCTCTCTTCTTTTAAAAATTACTTTTTTGTAATACCAAGGCTGGCTAAAGGTTTGTATTAATGAACATTTAAAATTTATATAATTTTCTTACATGTAATTGCTAAGCTCAAGTAGCTAGGATTTATTCAAAGGTAAGTTGTACTATTTACCTTTATAAAGTGCATAATTTAGTACATAATCAGTGTTATTAAGTTGAATTTAATACATTGCATCATAGCTGAAAATGAGGAAATTAATATAGAAGACAAACATATGGAATATAGAGCAAAGAAAGCATCACTGCAGGCTAGAAAATGTCATGTAACCAAGGCATATAATAAATGTTTGGAATTAATGAATCAAGAAACTGTGAATATTGATGATTTAAAATTGTATTTAGATGCTTTGGGGAATAGATATGATTCATACAAATTATATTACAACAAATATGAAGGAGATTTATTAGTAAACTGTGTAGATGAGACTGAAGTAGATCTTATGATTAATCAGTATTATGAATTAGAGGAAATGATTCTTTCTTGTAAAAGTCAGGCCTTGAATAAATTAAAATTTGTAAACCAGGCAGTTAATCAGTCTGCTCCAACAAATAATGTCTTTGCCAAAACTCCCAGAATTGTGTTTGCCTGTGTTTAATCCCGGAGAAAATTGGGAGGAATTTTAGTCAATTTTTAAAGCAGCTGTGCGTGATAGGAGTAATCTAGCCTGAGTAACTAAATTATTTTACCTCAAAGGACAGGTAAGAGGAGATGCTCACATACTCATACAAGACTTTCCCAATGTAGATGATTCTTACAAGGAAGCAGTTGACTTGTTGAAGGTCACTTATGGTAACATAGAACAAAGTAAGTTGGATCTAGTGAATATCATTCTTAAGTTTCCATGCTTCCTGTATTAATAATTTCCCTCTTATAGTAAGGGGTGACACTAAGCCTAGTGGATCAAAACATTTGGAAACTTCAGCAAGCAAAACTCTCTTAGTTAATTTATTGGACATACTGTAATTATTAGGTTTTAACATTAACAGTCTCTCTCAGTATCCCAAGTTAATCCCAATACATTACTACATTTTGGTACTTCATCTCCAGGGAAATTTTTACTTATTTTGTCCTTTAATTTGGACAAATTACTATTCCATCCCCTCAGAGGCATATTTGCACTTTGCATTATTTTATTACCCTCTCCAGTTCCTCTTCAGTTGGCGTCACACCCAGGAAACTGTCCACATAAAATTGTTTGCTCATTGCTTTACTGAATGGACTTTCCATACGTTTAAGGTGTGCATTTATCGTTGCTTGAAGTAGGAACGGACTGGATGTAGCACCAAACAATACGCTCCTAAAGCGAAAGGTTTTCAGAGGGCTAAGTGGGTCACTAGGATTCTCAGGCCATAAGAAGCGGGTACAATCCCGGTCAGCCTCTTGTAAACCCACTCTTAGGAAAGCTTTACTTATGTCAGCCATAAAGGCATAATTCTTCACTCTGAAATTTAATAAGATATCTCCTAATTTTTCCATCAAAGGCGGACCTGTCATCAGTCATTTAAACTAGGTACATATTTGTTACTCCTGGCACTACAATTAAACACAATCCTCGGAGGAGTGGTCTTAGAATCCTTCTTCACTCCGTGATGTGGCAAATAGTGACCATAAATTTTGGCTTGCTCCGGAGGTACCTCTTCTATAAATTTATTAATTAATTGTTCAGCAATAATATCATTATAGGCAGTTAACAATTCTGGTGTTTTACTCAGTTCGCGGAGCTGAGCCTTTAACTGTCCATATGCCATTCTGTAATTAGTGGGCAATTCTGGATGGTTCAGTCTCCACGGAAGTCGTACCCAGTATTGTCCAGATTCAAATTTTACATTTCTCAGGTATTGATCCTGAGTAAAAGAATCGTCTGGACTTTCTTCATTTACATTTATTCCAATGCTGTCTAATTCCCACAATTTATGCACTGGCTCAACACCATCCTCTATGGAAGAATTATACTGGGGTACGATTTCATGAGTAAGACACACAGTTATGGTATTGGTAGTTTCCTCTAGTCATGAATTATTATTACGAGGAATCCTACCATACATTACATGTCCTCCTGCAGTCTTCAAAAGGGTGACACCACATTTCTTTACCATACCCTTTACAAAGGAGGCATAATAGCCACTACCTATCAAAATATTTATTGGGCCTACAGAATCATCACTTACACCAGAAGGTGCTAAATTTACATTATGTGAGAGTCTTTCTGTAGCTTTACTAAGCTCTACTGTAGATATTTTCTCTGGAAGTTTATCTACAATTACTGCATTAACACGTTTTTTCTCATTGCCCAACCTGACAGTTACATAAACAGTGTCATACAATTGAGACCTTTTATCCGAGAGAAAACCAGATAATTTCAGAGTGGTAGGATCGCCCATTTGTACTTTCATCCCATCAAGACATTTACGTTTAATGAAAGTACGTTGGGATCCCTGGTCTAATAATGCAGTTACATTTTTTGATTTATGCCTTTTATCATCAATTTTTACCTGTAACACAGGTAAGGCTACTTCAGCAAAACCATCATTATTAACATTAGCAGCAATTTTTACATTAGCTACTGTTGTGTCAGGATTGTCAACATTATCATTATTATCAACATTATCATATAGACTCTTACACATGACTATATGGTGTCTTCCTTTGTGACATTGATAACAGTTGTTTAATTTAGCATGACAATCCTTTACATTGTGATTACCTAGACATCTGATACATCTGTCAAGTTCTTCCAATCTTTCAACTTTATCATTCCATGAATTGTATACATTGGAATTCTTAGAAAAATGAGTACCCTTGCAGAAAAGACAATCTCTCTTTTCTTTGACTGGTTTCTTATTAACTGGGCTACTCTTAGGAGGGTACTTATTCTTCTTACCTTGTGGAGAATCATTATTTCTGATTCCTGCTACTTGATATGCACCTATGCAACTCTTTTTAGGAAATTAAATTTGATTATTAACATTGGGATAATTTTTCCCTTTGTGAAACTTGACAGATACCTCAGAGTTATTATGTGTTGCATTTTTATAATGAGTTGGTTGGCTGGTCTGCAACTGCACAATTAATTCTTGTAGACCTAGTCTTATTTCCTCCAGTCCAAAATAACCTTTGTGATATTTATTCGAGAACCATTCAAGTGTTTTACAGTTTAATTTATTCTGTACCATGGCACTCAATAACCAGTCTGATTCCTTCAGATTATATTTATTACTTAAAGTTTTGAGAGTGCTCTCCAGTTTAACTCTAAACTGCTGTAAACCTTTGTGATCTGGAGATTTTAAATTAAATGTGCTTGGGATGAAATTCTACCTGAGGAATTCATTAACAGGTGGGATGAATTAATTGGTGATTATGAGAAAATTCCAATGTTGGAGTTCCCATGCCAGGTGGCCAATCCAAATAGGAAAAATGTACTCCATATTTTTTGTGATGCTTCAAAATTGGCATATGGAGCAGTTGCTTACCTTCAATGTAATAGTGTTGTTTCTCTTGTTATGTCTAAGGCTAAAGTGTCTCCAATTAAATCCTGTACCTTGCCTCAGTTGGAATTAACAGCCATTTATGTAGGTGTCAAATTAGCTAATTATATAAGAAATAAGTTGCAGGAGATAAATATTAGCGACACTGTAATTTGGTCTGATAATGAGGTATCCTTACAATGGATTCGTAATGGAAACAGTAAAATTGTGTATGTACAAAACAGAGTCGCTGAAATTAATCAGATGCAAGAGAAGTATAATAGTTTGGGTCAGCATATGTTAACATTTAATCATATACCTGGTGAGGAGAATCCAGCTGATTTCTTGTCTCGAGGTTTACCTTATGCTAAATTTGTAAATGCTGTATCATGGTTTAAAGGAAAGAGTTGGTTGGTAAATAAAGGTAATTGGCCTGTACAAAAGGCGTACATTGCTCCTGTTGAAATTACTGTGACCACCGCTCCAATAGTTTGTCCTTTCTTAGCCATTGATATAAATAGGTATTCTTCTTTACCCAAACTAATCAATGTAACTAAGTTGGTGTTTAAATTTCTAAACAAGGTGAATATCTCATATAAGTTTTCACATCCTCTTGAATATTGGATAAAGAGGGTACAGGAAGAAATCTATGGAAATGAGATTAAATTGTGAAAGGTTCCATAATAGAGAAATTGGGGCTGTATTTAGAGAACAATGTAATTAGGTGCAGAGGTAGGTTACAAAATGCTGAATTGGGTGATTATGCTAAACACCCTATCTTACTGCCCAAAACTCATCATCTAACAAATTTGATTGTGCTAAATGCCCATAGAAATGTAATGCATGGTGGGGTACAAGATACCTTAAATTGTATTAGGGAAACTTTCTGGATTCCACAAGGACGGCAAAGTGTAAAAAGGGTGATTAAATCTTGTGTAATATGTCACCGTGTGGATGCCAGATCCTATATGTACCCAGGACCTCCACCATTGCCAAATGAGCAATTTGAGTCATTTAGCAACGAACTCCGCCCGGCCGCAGTGTGAAAAATACTGTATATATTTTCCATAAATACGGTAATTTATAGGTAAATAGATGGCCTATATTGTATTTAATAAAATTATATTATGGAAGATGGGAAACTGAGCCTGCGCCTGTGCAGAAGAGACTCGCCATTGCTGTTTGAACTGGTCAATTGTTAGTGAATATTGGGAAGAATTTTTCGTGCTCTAGAGGTTAAAATTGGGCTGACACCTCACAAATAGGAGAAGAAATTGTTGGATGTGCATTCCTGCATAACTTGAGTATCAGTCGACAGGACAGGACAACTCCAGGAACCTCAGATAAATTGTCTAATTTATGTTTAAATTCTGGTCATTAAATTTTCATAAATGTAGGCAAAAGGGGGGGTCCTGTACATTACACATTAATCTCCAGTCAAATTGGTGAGTGATATTAAGATATTCTCCTTCTTTTATGTATATGTGTTTATATGTAATCATTTTTTAATTTAATATACAGTCCACAAATTTATATATTTACCAGCATTCCTGGTGATACCTGTTTTATTTGTAATTAATAGGTCCAGAGCAACTTGTGGATGTGACAGTGGTAGGTATCGAAGGGGGACATTTTTTGCGTCCTAGGTGCCCCAAATTCCTACTTGTCTAACTGATAAATAATAATTATCTTTGTTCATTTACTGTTATGTATATAATGATACATTCAGATAAATGTAATTTTCCACACATATGTTGCTATAGCAATGAAACCACGAAATAAATGGTGTTGAATCATTTACCAAACTGCGGCAGGCCAGGATTGGACCCTACGACACTTTGTCCTGCCTCAAGAGGCCACACAACGTACATGTCACCTTACCATCTGAACCATCGATCCTACAAACATACATCCCCCATGAGAGCCCTCGCAACATGAAAGAAGCCTAGTTCGCTAGGCTCATGTTGTTTGTAGGATCGATGACTCAGATGGTAAGGTGACATGTACGTTGTGCGGCCTCTTGAGGCAGGACGTGTCGTGGGGTCGAATCCTGGCCTGCTGGAGTTTGGCAAATGATATGCTGCTACGTAAGATAATTTATGTAACCATATTTATGTGTACCTATACCTGAATACGGGTGTAAGGAAATTTATCTTGTTGAACGAATCTTATTTGGCGGCTTGGTACTGTGGATAACGCATTGGCCTACCAGTTTTAGGCCTGGCTTGCCATGGATTCGAGCCTTCCCTCTGGTGAGCCATCGACCTGATTCTAGTGAAAATAAAAATCTTCAACCTCAGAATGGAATATCGGACTGGAGACAGTGATACACATATTGCTCGTGGCTTGGTTGGTAGCGTTCTCACTAACAGCACCTTTCAAGGCAGGTGAAATTGATAACCTAGAAAATGTAGAGAGAACTTTCACGGCGCACGTAAGTACGATAAAACACCTCACTTACTGGGAATGCTTGAAGTTCCTCAACCTGTACTTCCTAGAACGCAGGCGGGAGAGATACATGATTATATACACTTAGAAAATCCTAGAGGGATTAGTAAGTAAGTAAGTATACACAAATACAGTTACATAGATTATCATCCGCAGACGATGCAACATCCCGCTAATGAAAAGCAGGGGCGCCACTAGCACGATAAGAGACACAATAAGTGTCAGGGGCCCAAGACTGTTTAACTGCCTCAAAGCATACATAAGGAGGATAACCAATACACCCCTGGCTGTCTTCAAGAAGGCGCTGAAAAGGCCCTAAAGTCAGTACCTGACCAGCCGGGCTGTGGTTCGTACGTAGGGTTGCGTGCGGCCAACAGTAACAGCCTGGTTGATCAGGCCCTGATCCACCATAAGGCCTGGTCACAGACCGGGCCTCTTGGGCGTTGACCGCAGAAACCCTCTCCAGGTATACACACTGAGGGTCCTGTACTGATTCCTGGCACGGGTGAAACGTGGGGCATGTTTCTCCACATCTGCTGCCCCTGTTCACCTAGCAGTAGTCTGTTGGGGGTCGCATCCTGGGGGACAAGATAACTTTTAAGTTGTTAGGTTGCCCGAGAAGCTCTGCCAGTGATGTCAGTCAGGCTTGTATCACGTACTTGTAGAAATAAACATTTATTATTATTATTATTATTATTATTATTATTATTATTATTATTATTATTATTATTATTATTATTATTATTATTATTATTATGATTATTATGAGCATATTTTTATTATTATTGTTATAATAAATTATTTTCGTTTAGAACATGTTCTGGGAGTGTGTAACTCACGTACACAGATATCCTGGCGACGCAGTCAACCACAGCAAGTCTCTGTGCGAGAGTGTCGGACGGGATGCTAGTGCCGTGGTTCTGATTTTGGCCGTTGATTATAATTGTGGAAAATACTGTATATATTTTCCAGAAATACAGTAATTATATGTAAATAGATGGCCATACAGTATTTAAAAGAAGGATGTTATCGAAAATGGGAACCCGGCGCCTGTGCAGAGACGACACTGGCCATTGTTGTTTGGTTGGAATTGGAGTAACAGACATTAGTGAATGGGAAGAATTTTTCGTGCTCTAGAGGTAAAATTGGGATGACACCTCTCAAATAGGAGGCGAAATTGTTGGATGTGCATTCCTGCATAACTTGAGATATCAGGCGACTGGACAAGACAGCTCCAGGAACCCCAGCTAAGTCATGTCTATATTACGTTTATAGTTCTGGCCAGTATTATTATCATAAATGTAGACAGGGTTTTTTCTGAGTATGATACACTTTAAGCTCCAGTCAAATTGGTGAGTGACATTAAGATATATTCTCCTTCTGTTATGTATATGTGTGTATATATAATTCTTTATTAATTTAATATACAGTCCACAAATTTATATATTTACCAGCATTCCTGGTGATGTATCTTTTATTTATAATTAATAGGTCTAGAGCAACTTGTGGATATGACAGTGGTAGGTATCGAAGGGGGACATTTTTTGCGACCTAGGTGTCCCAAATTCCTACTTGTCTAACTGATAAATAATAATTATCTTTGTTCATTTACTGTTATGTATATAATGATACATTCAGATAAATGTAATTTTCCACAATAATGTTAATTAAGTCTACAGCTGTACAGACTTGCCGACACCAATAATGCTCTTTTCTGTCATGTTAGAAATCATAGTCATCCTATTAACTGGTACTCTGCTAAAACTTGTTGATGATCCCTTAAACACAACTTTCCTAAATATTAATCTTAGTCCTGATTTGTCTCAATAGATGTCTTCCTTTCTCATTATATTATCAATGCTCCAAACTTCAGAACACTCGTGACTTGACCTGATATTTTCTTCTCCTCTTCCTCCCTCTTCCCCTTTCCTATTTTTTTTTTTTGTTAGGTTCTTTTCTTCTCTCTTGGTGTGTTCTGTCGATCGGTTCTTTTCTGCTGAGATTTTGGTCCCACGTGAACCAATAGCTCTCCAACTGTGCTCATTTTTCTTGTCCTTAGACTTTCTACACTTCTGTTTCTACTACTACTACTACTACTCTACTAATACTTATACTATTATTACTACTACTATTGCCTCGCTTCACTTCCCTTTTCTGTCTCTTATGCCACTTCCACTACTCCCCCTACCTTCTACCACCACTACTACTACTACTACCACTACCAGCATTACCTCTACCACTACTTCCCCACTTCTTTCTTCCTGTCTTTGCCCCGTCCCAGTCCTCACCTATATGCACAGGCTCCTTCACTTTCGTGTGTTAGTGTGACTCGTTAATGGCCCAAGTCGGACCGAAACGTCATCTGCTAAGAAGCTTATGATGACGTTTCGGTCCGGGTTATTTGTAAATTATGAATTATGTTGGTTATTTTTTTCAGTTATACCTGGTGTAATTTGTTTTTAGTGGTATAAATTACTAGTTATATTTACAGTTGTAGGCTACATATGAAAGCCCTTTGATTACAATTGAACTGGTAAAGTGAGACAAGGGGGAAATGTAACGAGGATAATGGATGTTTTAGGTAAAGTGAGAGGAGGACCTTGCAGTAACCCTTAGGTAAATCTGCGTGTTTTGTCTGCCATGTTTCAGCTATTAATTTTAATTTTAAGGGAAAACAGAAGAAGAATCTACTGTGTCTAGATACTAACTTCAGAATAGTTAGCTTCAACTTTCTTAGGTTTGACATGGGAGGAAATTTAAAACACTAGGTTTCATGGTTAGTGGCTTTTAAGACTGTCGACTCAGTGACTGAAGCTGTTGTATGCAGTGTTGCTCGTGCTGACGTTCTTAATCTGAAGGAGAATTTCCAAAGAAGATTTTTGTCACAGTTGTTGCCAAACATAAAACTTCATCTAGAGACAACAAATATTGCCGTTCCCTGGCAGGCTACAAGGTGACGTATCTCCCAGATCAGTGCTGAATTTGCAAACAAAAACCAGTGAGTAAGTAAGTTTATTCAGGTATACACAGTACAGTTACATGGATTATCATACATAGCAGCATATGTGTAGAGAAGCTAGGATCACTCAAAAAAGTCAGAGTAACTTATTTCCATTGGGGTCCTTTTAATTCCTTATCATTATTATTATTCAATGTAGGAGATAATATCTTATTATATTATAAGGGAGATATACTAGGAATAATGTAAATAGAATTATTTACAGTTATTTGTTTGTTAGCTAATAAAATAAAAAAATCATTCCCCTCCCTTTCTGTCGCTACATTCATCAGACACCTTTTGGCACTCTTCTTGAACTGGTTCATACTGTGACTGGCTTTGACATGTGCAGGCAGTCTGTTCCATTCCTTTATTGCTGTACAATAAAAGGTGTTTGAAGCCTGGCCAATGACTGTGGGTACTACAAAGTTGTGCTCTCTCCCCCTAGTACTATGATTGCTTTGGTTCTCAACCTTGACAAAATTAGCAGCAAGATATTCTGGACACTGTTTGTGAGCAATTTTATAAACTTGATTTAACTTCAGTTGTTTTACTCTGTCTTCAACATTCAGCATATCCAATTGTTGTAATTCATCCTGGCCTTCATGTTCTCTTGGACTCAGGTCCAGGATGAATCTTACTGTTTTGTTCTGGGTGATTTGCAGTTTGTCTTTCAGTTTTTTTTTTTTGGTCAAGGCAGAGTACCATGAAGAGCAAGCATAGTCCATATGACATTGTATAAGGGCTAGACATAGGGTCCTGCGAGCCTCAGTAGGTGGACACTGTGCTTGTCTGTAGAGGAACTTCAATCTGGCATTCGCTTTCTTTTCTTTAAGTGAAGCTCTGGCCCTATTAATCTGGGGACCGCTGTTCGAGCCTCCAGTCCACCTTTTGTTTATTCATCAACAGTCGTCCATAACAACTTAAATTATGTTCATAGACGCTGGCTTTGAGAAAGGTGAGGATATATTTGCCTTGAAAACTACTGAGGCTGTGGGTAAAAACAGTTGGGTTGCAGAAAGTACCCACTGACGAAGACAGGACACCAGGACACAGCAGTGGCTACTGTAAAAAACTTTCCTGTTATTTAATGTCATGTATACATATTTACCGAACTGCAGCCAGCCGGGATTATATTCTGCGACACAGTCTCCCGCCACAGTCTCCCGCCTCAAGAGACAGAACAACGTTCACAACGCCATAACCGCTTAACCAGTGATCCTTCAAAGTTCATGCACCCAGCAGAGCTAGGTGTTGTTCATGATCCGAGGACACTCGTGGTAGTGGTAAGCTTAAGGCTAATTTCAACCATCTCCTGTTTGAACACCAGCCTCCACAAGCAGTTTATATAGTAACGAAACCACAAAACTGCGGCCAGTCGAAATTAGATCCAGCGACACATTCTCCCGCAGTTTAGTAAATGTTTCAGTACCACATGTCTCGTGGATTCATTATTATATAAACTGCTTGTGGAGGCTGGTATTCAGACGGGAGTGTCCTCGGATCATGAACAACGCCTAGCTCTGCTGGGTGCATGATCTTCGAAGGATCGCTAGTTAAGTGGTTAAGGCAAAAATTTCGCATAAATCATTCTGAGCCTAACGAAAAAAATATATTTCATTATGTTTGTTTATTATTAAATTAGCGTAAACTTATCTAATATATGTTTAGTTGGAATAGGCTAAATTAAATTGCGCTTGTTATAATAAAGTTAGGTAAGTTTTCTAAGGTCTTTTGGTACAAAATTATTAATTTTTATATTAACATAAATAAAAAAAATATATCTTTAAACGTATAAGAGAAAATTTTAGAAAGGATTTAATTTTAAATGAGTTCCTGCTAATTGACTAAGTTTACATATATGTATATTATATATATATATATATATATATATATATATATATATATATATATATATATATATATATATATATATATATATATATATATATATATATATATATATATATATATATATATATATATATATATATATATATATATATATATATATATATATATGCAAAACAACCACTGTGAAAGAATAGAGAAATTCAAAAGCGCTTTCGTGACTACTCACATTTTCAAGGATAATGTGAGTAGTCACAAAAGCGTTTGAAATTTCTCTATTCTTTCGCAGTGGTTGTTTTGCATATTCTGAAATCACCTGTTTACTGTGATCTTATTGCATATATATATAAATATATATATATATATATATATATATATATATATATATATATATATATATATATATATATATATATATATATATATATATATATATATATATATATATATATATATATATATATATATATATATATATATATATATATATATATATAGGCAAAGGGGATAAAAGAGAGTGCAAAAATTATAGGGGAATAAGTCTGTTGAGTATACCTGGTAAAGTGTATGATAGAATTATTATTGAAAAAATTAAGAGTAAGACGGAGAGTAGGATAGCAGATGAACAAGGAGGCTTTAGGAAAGGTAGAGGGTGTGAGGACCAGGTGTTTACAGTAAACCATATAGGTGAACAGTACTTAGATAAGAGTAAAGAGGTTTTTGTGGCATTTATGGATTAGGAAAAGGCGTATGACAGGGTGGATAGGGAGCCAATGTGGCAGATGTTGCAGGTGTATGTTATAGGAGGTAGGTTACTGAAAGCAGTGAAGAGTTTTTACGAGGATGGTGAGGCGCAGGTTAGAGTATGTAGGAGAGAGGGAGATTATTTCCCAGTAAAAGTAGGCCTTAGACAAGGATGTGTGATGTCACCGTGGTTGTTCAATATATTTATAGATGGGGTTGTAAGAGAAGTAAATGCGAGGGTCTTGGCAAGAGGTGTCGAGTTAAAAGATAAAGAATCAAACACAAAGTGGGAGTTGTCACAGCTGCTCTTTGCTGATGACACTGTGCTCTTGGGAGATTCTGAAGAGAAGTTGCAGAGGTTGGTGGATGAATTTGGTAGGGTATGTAAAAGAAGAAAATTAAAAGTGAATATAGGAAAGAGTAAGGTTATGAGGATAACAAAAAGATTAGGTGACGAAAGATTGGATATCAAATTGGAGGGAGATAGTATGGATGAGGTGAAAGTATTGAGATATTTAGGAGTGGACGTGTCAGCAGATGGGTCTAAGAAGGATGAGGTGAATCATAGAATTGATGAGGGGGTAAAGGGTAAGTGGTGCATTTAGGAGTCTGTGGAAGCAAAGAGGGCAATATATGAGAGAATAGTTGTACCAACACTCTTGTATGGGTGTGAAACATGGGTGATGAATGTTGCAACGAGGAGAAGGCTGGAGGCAGTGGAGATGTCATGTCTGAGGGCAATGTGTGGTGTGAATATAATGCAGAGAATTCGTAGTTCGGAAATTAGGAGAAGGTGTGGGATTACCAAAACTGTTGTCCAGAGGGCTGAGGAGGGGTTGTTGAGGTGGTTCGGACGTGTAGAGAGAATGGAACAAAACAGAATGACTTGGAGAGTGTATAAATCTGCAGTAGAGGGAAGGCGGGTTATGGGTCGGCCTAGGAATGGTTGGAGAGAGGGGGTAAAGGAGGTTTTGTGTGCGAGGAGCTTGGACTTCCAGCAGGCATGCGTGAGCGTATTTGATAAAAGTGAATGGTGACAAATGGTTTTTAATACTTGACGTGGTGTTGGAGTGTGAGCAAAGTGACATTTATAAAGGGACTCAGGGAAACCGGCAGGCTGGACTTGAGTCCTGGAGATGGGAGGTACAGTGTCTGCACTCTGAAGGAGGGGTGTTAATGTTGCATTTTTTTAACTGTAGTGTAAAGGACCCCGTTGGCAAGACAGTGATGGAGTGAATGATGATGAAAACTTTTCTTTTTTGGGCCACCCTGCCTTGGTCGGAATCGACCGATGTGTATATATATATATATATATATATATATATATATATATATATATATATATATATATATATATATATATATATATATATATATATATGTATATATATATATGTATGGGATGGGGTCCACCTCTGGTGTAAATTGTGGGACCCATAGCCTCGGAGAAGTGGATAAAAAGGCTTCAAGGAAGAATATTTGGATTTTTTCCTGAAGCTGTTTGAATATTCCACTTCCCCTACCACCCCATCTTTTAAACTATTTTTTTTTTACCAATAGGAATATTTTATTACATAATATGGCACAGAAGATTTAAGAGATACATTGTTGATATAAAGGTGGCATATACGGTACATGTTGTTACGTGTGTATCACCGATTATAAGGCGAAAATTTCATCCAGCTCCTCAGAGCTGGGGCGTGTGCCCAAAATGCAGCATGCATTACCCC
The DNA here is from genome assembly GCF_038502225.1 of Cherax quadricarinatus. Classification (NCBI taxonomy): domain Eukaryota; kingdom Metazoa; phylum Arthropoda; class Malacostraca; order Decapoda; family Parastacidae; genus Cherax; species Cherax quadricarinatus. Next base: position 11,480,675 of record NC_091293.1, on the reverse strand, counting down.
TTTGAACAGCCGCACTGAGCCGCTGGAACAGAAAACTAGCTGCCCTGGGATCCCTAGTTATGTATGTATATATATATATATATATATATATATATATATATATATATATATATATATATATATATATATATATATATATATATATATATATATATATATATATATATATATATATATATATATATATATGTGTGTGTGTGTGTGTGTGTGTGTGTGTGTGTACTCACCTATTTGTACTCACCTATTTGTGGTTGCAGGGGTCGAGTCACAGCTCCTGGCCCCGCCTCTTCGCTGATTGCTACTAGGTCCTCTCTCTCCCTGCCCCATGAGCTCTATCATACCTCGCCTTAAAACTATGTATGGTTCCTGCCTCCACCACATCACTTTCTAGGCTATTCCATGGCCTGACTACTCTATGACTGAAGAAATACTTCCTAACATCCCTTTGATTCATCTGAGTCTTCAACTTCCAATTGTGACCTCTTGTGTCTGTGTCCCATCTCTGGAACATCCCGTCTTTGTCCACCTCGTCTATTCCGCGCAGTATTTTATATGTCGTTATCATGTCTCCCCTGACCCTCCTGGCCTCCAGTGTCGTCAGGCCGATTTCCCTCAACCTTTCTTCATAGGACAATCCCAGTAGCTCTGGGACTAGTCTTGTTGCAAACCTTTGCACTTTCTCTAATTTCTTGACGTGCTTGACTAGGTGTGGATTCCAAACTGGTGCTGCATACTCCAGTATGGGCCTGACGTAGATGGTATACAGAGTCTTAAACGAATCCTTACTGAGGTATCGGAACGCTATCCGTAGGTTTGCCAGGCGCCCGTATGCTGCAGCAGTTATCTGATTGATGTGCGCCTCAGGATACATGCTCGGTGTTATACTCATCCCCAGATTTTTTTCCTTGAGTGAGGTTTGCAGTCTTTGGCCATCTAAACTATATTGTGTCTGCGGTCTTCTTTGCCCCTCCCCAATCTTCATGACTTTGCATTTGGCAGGGTTAAATTCAAGGAGCCAGTTGCTGGACCAGGCTTGTAGCCTGTCCAGGTCTCTTTGTAGTCCTGCCTGATCCTCGTCCGATTTGATTCTCCTCATTAACTTCACATCATCTGCAAACAAGGACACTTCTGAGTCTATCCCTTCCGTTATGTCGTTCACGTATACCAAGAACAGCACAGGTCCTAGGACTGACCCCTGTGGAACCCCGCTTGTCACAGGCGCCCACTCTGACACCTCGTCGCGTACCATGACTCGTTGTTGCCTCCCTGTCAGATATTCTCTGATCCATTGCAGTGCCTTTCCTGTTATGTGTGCCTGGTCCTCTAGCTTTTGCAGTAACCTCTTGTGAGGAACTGTGTCGAAGGCCTTCTTGCAGTCCAAAAATACGCAGTCGATCCACCCCTCTCTCTCTTGTCTTACTTCTGTCACCTTGTCATAAAACTCTAGTAGGTTTGTGACACAGGATTTTCCTTCCCTGAAACCGTGCTGGTTGTCAATTATACACTTGTTTCTTTCCAGGTGCCCCACCACTCTCCTCCTGATGATCTACTCCATGACCTAGCATACTATACACATTAGTGATACAGGTCTGTAGTTTAGTGCCTCATGTCTGTCTCCCTTTTTAAAAACTGGGACTACATTTGCCATTTTCCATACCTCAGGGAGTTGCCCAGTTTCAAATGATGTGTTGAAGATCTTTGTTAATGGCTCACACAATATCTCTGCTCCCTCTTTAAGGACCCATGGAGAGATGTTGTCTGGTCCCACCGCCTTTGAGGTGTCAAGTTCGCATAGCAGCTTCTTCACCTCCTCCTTGGTTATATGTACCTCATCCAGCACTTGCTGGTGTGCCCCCCTGTTCTGATTTCTTGGAGTCCTACTGGTTTCCACTGTAAATACCTCTTTAAATCTTGTGTTGAGCTCCTGACATACCTCTCGGTCGTTTCTTGTGAATTCCCCATCACCCTTCCTCAGTCTGATTACCTGGTCCTTGACTGTTGTTTTCCTCCTGATGTGGCTGTACAACAGCTTGGGGTCAGTCTTTACTTTTGATGCTATGTCATTTTCATATTGTCTCTGAGCCTCCCTTCTTATCTGTGCATATTCGTTTCTGGCTCTTCGGCTGATTTCTTTATTTTCCTGAGTTCTCTGTCTTCTGTACCTTTTCCATTCTCTAGTACACCTAGTTTTTGCCTCCCTACACCTTTGGGTGAACCAAGGAGTCGTTCTGTTCTTCCCATTATTTCTGTTTCCCTTGGGAACAAACCTCTCCTCTGCCTCCTTGCATTTTGTTGCTACATAGTCCATCATTTCTTGTACTGGTTTTCCTGTCAGTTCCCTCTCCCACTGAATGTCTTGAAGGAAGTTCCTCATGCCTGAGTAGTTCCCCCTTTTGTAGTTTTGTTTTTCCCAGCCTATTCCTGCTACTCTCTCCACTTGGAGCTCAACTATGTAGTCGAAGCACAGAACCACATGATCACTAGCTCCCAGGGGCCTTTCATACATGATACCCTCGATGTCCGAACTACTCATGGTGAATACAAGGTCCAACCTTGCTGGTTCATCCTCTCCTCTCTCTCTGGTAGTGTCTCTAACATGTTGATGCATGAGGTTCTCCAGTACCACATCCATCATCTTGGCTCTCCATGTTTCGGGACCCCCATGGGGCTCCAGGTTTTCCCAGTCAATCTCCTTGTGATTGAAATCACCCAGTAACTTTGCTCCCTCAATGTGTGCTCTCCTGGCCACCTCGGCTAGTGTGTCGATCATTGCTCTGTTGCTCTCATCGTATTCTTCTCTTGGCCTCCTGCAGTTCTGTGGTGGGTTGTACATTACTGCAATTATCACCTTATGTCCCTCAGACTGGATTGTTCCTACTAAGTAGTCTCTTTCGCCCATGCCATCCATTCCTTCCATTTTCTCAAAACCCCACTGGTTTTTAATGAGCAGTGCAACTCCTCCTCCCCCTCTCCTCCCTCTGTCTTTCCTGAGGATTTGATATCCGGATGGAAAGATTGAATCTGTTATTATTCTGGTGAGTTTTGTTTCTGTGAGTGCTATTATGTCTGGGGATGTCTCTTTGATTCTTTCGTGCCACTCCTCATACTTTTTTGTTATTCCATCTGCATTTGTATACCACACCTTCAACTTCTTTTCTAAGACTGTGATCTGGGAAGTATATTGGGGTTGGGGAAGTGGGAGACCTGGTAAGGAACTATGGGTTGTTGCTGTGGGGGTGAAGTTTGTAATGTAGTGGGTGGGGGCATTGGATGTGGCATGGGTGTTTTGATTTAGAGTGTTTGGTTGCACTGGGGTTGACCTGGTTGGGAGGCTTCTATAGGAAGTTGTGAGGGAGGCTGTATTTGATCTTCTTCCTGGGTCTGGGATCTCCTGTCTGTCTTCTCCATCCCCTCTCTTTCCTCCTTTCGCCTTTGTACCATCTCTCTCAGTTTCTTCCTTTCTTCTTGTGTTCTGTCGCGGTCGAGATACACCTTCCTGTATGCCGTCATGTCCCTTAATCGTGCTTTCTCCTGCAGGATCCTGGTCCGAGTCGCTTCTGCCTTGAAGGTCACTCTCACTGGCCGGGTTCTTTTTTTTACAAACCCCCCTATTCTCCGAAAATTTTCCAGCTGGGTCATATCGTCTTCTCCTATTGCTTTCATGATGCTTTCAATTGCTTTTTTTCCCCTTGTTTTCTTGCTTCATATGTTTCCCCTTCGACTTCCTGGAGCCCATACACAAAGACTGACCTCACCCTTTCATTCTCCCACTGCATATCCCTGTGTATCCCCTCATTTAATTTGGTTTCCTCCACTGCAGCTTTCCTTTCATCAGTTTCACTGGCTAATGTACTTGGGCTCAGTGGCCTGTCATTTTCCCTTCTCGGCTTTCCTTGGGCTCTGTTGTTGTCTGTTAGGGCCTCCACATAAAGCTTAGCTCTTTCATTTGCTACAGTCTCCTCTGATAAAGCATCTCCATGCAGTTGTGCCCCTTCTTTCCCTACAGTCCCCTTATTTGTGGCTGAGGTAGCAGTCTCTGTTGTCAATCCCAAAATGTTCTTTAGTTCTTTAGGCTGTTTCAGATTTTTCAATTCCTCTTCTAAACTCTGTATCCTAGCTTCTGCTGCTTTGACATGCACCTCCCACTTCCTGCTTTCCATATCTATCTGTGTGTGTGTGTGTGTGTGTGTGTGTGTGTGTGTGTGTGTGTAGGGGGTTCGTAGGAGATATGATGGTTGGAATTAAACACAATTGTTGGATGGCAACACTTGTATTAGCAAAGTATGAAGGGAGAGAGCCCAAACTGCCTGTCCTGTCACCTACTTGGTTAATGGGGAACTGTGGCCGATGCAGCGCGTCCCACGCACTCATGCGGGATCACGTGACGTCATACAAACTAGTCACTAGGCCTAGCAAAGGGGTCGTGTATGTAAAACATATGGACGGTACTATGATACTCAGATAAGCTATATAACACATGCAGGGGATCAGCAACTTTGCTGACATATATATAATATGAATGAAAATGGTTACCATTTTCAAGGAGTAAAACTTGTCAAGTTCATTATGCTTGTAACTTGAAAAAGATGAAGAATTTTTAAGAGTTATAATGATGTGAGGCAATAATCAACATAGTGAACACATCATTCCAAACAATAATGATCAGACTTAGAGTTAAAGTGAGATGTGGAGTCTCCTTTTTATGTTTGTTTGAGCGTTGTATGAACATAGGCCTATGGACTTACATCACTGAAGGCCTCTGGCCCTATATAAACGCAGGTCAAAAGCCCTTTCTAAAAACGTTGTCCATATCCTGAGGCTGTCAGTTCTATGGTAATAGTTGAGTAATGTTCTCACGTCATTAAGTTACTGCCACCATTATAGAATTATATAAACAGTTTTGTCAATATCTGACAAACTTAACATTTACAACATTACATTCACAACATTACATTCACAACATTACATTCACAACATTACATTCACAACATTACATTCACAACATTACATTCACAACATTACATTCACAACATTCACAACATTCACAACATTACATTCACAACATTACATTCACAACATTACATTCACAACATTACATTCACAACATTCACAACATTCACACACATTATCCAATTCACATTTTGGCTCGGTTATTTTCGCCACTGAAGAAAATTTCTCGAATTAGTTAAGTATACCTGCAGGGTGTTCCGGGGGTCAACGCCCCCTGCCCGGTCCATAACCAGACCTCATGGTGGATCAGGGTCTGATCAACCAGGCTATTACTGCTGGCCGCACGCAAACTAACGTACAAAGCACAGCCCGGCTGGTCAGGTACTGACTTTAGGGGTCTATTGGTAATATCCCTTATGTATGCTGGGAGGCACTTGAACAGTCTTGGGCCCCTGACACTTATTGTGTTGTGTCTTAGTGTACTCGTGGCGCCCATACTTTTCTCTGGGTGGGATGTTGCATCTCCTGCCGAGTCTTTTGCTTTCTTAAGGAATTATTTTCGTGTGCAGATTTGGGACTAGTCCTAGGATTTTCTAAGTATATATTATTATGTAGCTTTCTCGTCTGCGTTCCAGGGAATACAAATCAAGAGACTTCAACTGTTCCCAGTAGTTTAGGTGCTTTACCGTACTTGTACGTGCAGTGAAAGTTTTCTGTATATTCTCCAGGTTTGCAACTCACCTGCTTTGTAAGACGCCGTGAGTGTACAGCAATATTTAAGCGTAGAGAGAACAAACGATTTGAAAGAAATCGTAACAACACAATTGCAAATAAAACACAGAACGGGTGGGATTTTAACCATGGCTGACGAGTGCAATGTTTAGCACACTAGTCTGAGTTTAAGAACTCACCTGCCTTCGGTTCGATTCCCACCCGTTCTCTGATTTATTAGGCTGTGTGCTTGTCTCGCGAACAGTTAACGGAGGATCAAGCCTCCACTGCTCCATGAGCTGAATAACTCACACGGACGGAGGCTCAAGCCTCCACCACTCCTTGTGTGACTCACACGCGTTTACCGCTCCATATAACACAACCCATGTTACTTCAGGAAGAACACATTTAATGTTGTGGAAAATTTGTTAACCCAGGTACTGGAGGTGTCCTCCCTTCCCTGGGCTCGAACTTGACCTCCCCGTCACTCCACCAGGCTCTGAGTGACGACTGCAGGTTTAGCACTTCACCTTTGATACAGCTATGCATAACAACTATACATTCGAGGTTAATGTATACATTGTTCATTCATGTATTTGTATATGTTGTATACAAGAAAATAATACATGCAACAATCATACAAGATTATTGATCAATACACTAATGAATAATTATCATAGATAAGTCAGAAATACGTACAAAAACATACACACTAATATATATATATATATATATATATATATATATATATATATATATATATATATATATATATATATATATATATATATATATGCAAGGAATTCACAAGAGCAGGCGAAATATACACAAACACTGCGTACCTTGTTCCAAGGTTCGTAGGTTCGAGTCTCCTTCAGCCAGAGATCAGTGTTTGTGTATATTTCGCCTGCTCTTGCGAATTCCTTGCATTGTTAATATCTCTAGTAAGGCTGGTGTATGCAGAGGATGAGATGAAAAGCTGTAAGCCTTCTCCCTGAAAGCTGGCTGCCTTGGATCAAAGTCTAGCGCGAGCTGGACTCCAAGGTATTGGTCTAGTGTGGGTAGATTGGTAAAGCACTGCGTACTTTGTTCCAAGGTTCGAGTCTCCTTCAGCCAGAGATCAGTGTTTGTGAATATTTCGCCTGCTCTTGCGAATTCCTTGCATATATATAATATATATATATATATATATATATATATATATATATATATATATATATATATATATATATATATATATATATATATATATATATATAACTACATAATTCTCTAATATTTTAAAATTAATATGTCAATAGATACTTGGCTAAATAGACTACAGAAACATGAATAAACAAACTACAGAGAAGCAGGGGAGGGGAGGTGAAAGAAGGGAGGGGAAGATGTAAAGGTTTGGACGGAGCAGAGAAGAGGTTCAGGGGAGGCTGGACGTAGGTGGACATACACAAGATGGAAGACGTGAAGAGAAAAATGGACTAGCTGAGATGCACTGACAGTCTGCTAGCTGTGAACTAGCTAAGATACACTAACAGTCTCCTAGCAGTGAACTAGCTGAGATGCACTGACAGTCTGCTATCAGCGAACTAGCTAAGATATACTAACAGTCTCCTATCAGTGAACTAGCTGAGATGCATTAACAGTCTGTTAGCAGTGAACTAGCTGACATACACTAACAGTCTGCTAGCTGTGAACTAGCTGAGATACACTAACAGTCTCCTAGCATTGAACTAGCAGAGATGCACTGACAGTCTGCTATCAGCGAACTAGCTGAGATGCACTGACAGTCTGCTAGCTGTGAACTAGCTGAGATGCACTGACAGTCTGCTAGCTGTGAACTAGCTGAGATGCACTGACAATCTGCTAGCTGTGAACTAGCCGAGATACACTAACAGTCTCCTAGCACTGAACTTGCTGAGATACACTAACAGTCTCCTAGCAGTGAACTAGCCGAGATGAACTGACAGTCTGCTAGCTGTGAACTAGCTGAGATGCACTGACAGTCTGCTAGCTGTGAACTAGCTGAGATGTACTGACAGTCTGCTAGCAGTGAACTAGCTGAGATGCACTGACAGTCTGCTAGCTGTGAACTAGCTGAGATGCACTGACAGTCTGCTAGCAGTGAACTAGCTTAGAAATACTGACAGTCTGCTAGCAGTGAACTAGCTAAGATGCACTAATAGTCTACTAGTAGCGAACAAGGTGAGTTACACTGACAGTCTACTAGCAATGAACTAGTTTAGATACACTTACAGCCTACTAGTAGTGAACTAGCTGCGACAAACCGACAGTCTACTAGGTTTGATACACTGACAGTCTACTATCAGCGAACTATTGAGATACACTGACTGTCTACTAGCTGTGATACACTGACAGTCTACTAGCAGTGAACTAGTTTAGATACACTTACAGTCTACTAGCTGTGATACACTGACAGTCTACTAGCAGTGAACTAGTTTAGATACACTTACACTCTACTAGTAGTGAACTAGCTGCGATAAACCGACAGTCTACTAGCTGTGATACACTGACAGTCTACTATCAGTGAGATAACGAGTGGATGATTGAGAATGCACACACATACACACACACACACACACACACACACACACACACACACACACACACACACACACACACACACACAGCAACAAAATGCAAGGAGGCTGAGGAGAGGTTTGTACCCAAGGGTAACAGGAATAATGAAAAAGCCAGGATGAGCCCATGGTTCACTCAAAGGTGCAGGGAGGCAAAAACCAAGTGTGATAGGGAATGGAAGAAATATAGAAGGCAAAGGACCCAGGAGAATAAGGAGAGCAGTCGTAGAGCCAGAAACGAATATGCACAGATAAGAAGGGAGGCCCAAAGACAATATGAAAATGACATAGCAGCGAAAGCCAAATCTGACCCGAAACTGTTGTACAGCCACATCAGGAGGAAAACAACAGTCAAGGACCAGGTAATCACGCTAAGGAAGGAGGAGAGACAACAAGAAATGACCGTGAAGTATGTGAGGAACTCAACATGAGATTCAAAGAAGTGTTCACAGAGGAGACAGAAGGGGCTCCAGAAAGACGGAGAGGTGGGGTACACCACCAAGTGCTGGACACAGTACACACAACCGAGGAAGAAGTGAAGAGGCTTCTGAGTGAGCTAGATACCTCAAAAGCAATGGGGCCAGATAACATCTCCCCATGGGTATTGAGAGAGGGAGCAGAGGGGCTATGTGTACCCCTAACAACAATATTCAATACATCTATCGAAACAGGGAGATTGCCTGAGGCATAGCAGACAGCAAATGTAGTCCCAATCTTTAAAAAAGGAGACAGACATGAAACATTAAACTACAGACCAGTGTCACTGACATGTATAGTATGCAAAATCATGGAGAAGATTTTCAGGAGAAGAGTGGTGGGACACCTAGAAAGGAATGATCTCATCAACAGCAGCCAACATGGTTTCAGGGACGGGAAATCCTGTGTCACAAACCTACTAGAGTTCTATGACATGGTGACAGCAGTAAGACAAGAGAGAGAGGGGTGGGTGGATTGCATATTCTTGGACTGCAAGAAGGCGTTTGACACAGTTCCACACAAGAGATTAGTGCAAAAACTGGAGGACCAAGCAGGGATAACAGGGAAGGCACTACAATGGATCAGGGAATACTTGTCAGGAAGACAGCAGCGAGGTGTCAGAGTGGGCACCTGTGACCAGCGGGGTCCCACAGGGGTCAGTCCTAGGACCAGTGCTGTTTCTGGTATTTGTGAACGACATGACGGAAGGAATAGACTCGGAGGTGTCCCTGTTTGCAGATGACGTGAAGTTGATGAGAAGAATTCACTCGATCGAAGACCAGGCAGAACTACAAAGGGATCTGGACAGTTACACATGGATCTGGACAGGCTGCAGACCTGGTCCAGCAATTGGCTCCTGGAGTTCAATCCCACCAAGTGCAAAGTCATGAAGATTGGGGAAGGGCAAAGAAGACCGCAGACGGAGTGCAGTCTAGGGGGCCAGAGACTACAAACCTCACTCAAGGAAAAAGATCTTGGGGTGAGTATAACTCCAGGCACATCTCCTGAAGCGCACATCAACCAAATAACTGCTGCAGCATATGGGCGCCTAGGAAACCTCAGAACAGCATTCCGACATCTTAATAAGGAATCGTTCAGGACCCTGTACACCGTGTACGTTAGGCCCATATTGGAGTATGCGACACCAGTTTGGAACCCACACCTAGCCAAGCACGTAAAGAAACTAGAGAAAGCGCAAAGGTTTGCAACAAGACTAGTCCCAGAGATAAGAGGTATGTCCTACGAGGAGAGGTTAAGGGAAATCAACCTGACGACACTGGAGGACAGGAGAGATAGGGGGGACATGATAACGACATACAAAATACTGAGAGGAATTGACAAGGTGGACAAAGACAGGATGTTCCAGAGATTGGACACAGTAACAAGGGGACACAGTTGGAAGTTGAAGACACAGATGAATCACAGGGATGTTAGGAAGTATTTCTTCAGCCACAGAGTAGTCAGTAAGTTTGGGAAGCGATGTAGTGGAGGCAGGATCCATACATAGCTTTAAGCAGAGGTATGATAAAGCTCACGGTTCAGGGAAAGTGACCTAGTAGCGATCAGTGAAGAGGCGGGGCCAGGAGCTTGGACTCGAGCCCCGCAACCTCAACTAGGTGAGTACTACTAGGTGAGTACACACACACACACACTCACACACACACTCACACAGGGCTACCATCACACACACACACACACACACACACACACACACACACGTTGCTACCATCACACACACACACACACGCACACACACACACACCTTGCTACCATAACACACACACACACACACACACACACACACACACACACACACACACGTTGCTACCATCACACACACACACACACACACACACACACACACACACACACACACACACACACACACAGAATAACCCAGGATCAAATGGAAGGACAAGCGCACCCCCCAGAAACACCTGCAGAAGGACTCCAGCCACGACACCCCCAAGGCAACTGAACAATCCAAACCAACCATCACACACCGATCCCTCTGTTTCCACCCCCAGCACCACAGTTACAGTATTAGAACAGAAGTTGAAGGTTTGGTACAAAAATGCAGATGGATTAACGAATAAACACGAGGAATGGCAAGAAAGAATCAATGAGAAGTCCCCAGACATCATAGCAGTTACAGAAACAAAACTCATGGAGACAATAACAGATGCAATCTTCCCACCAGGATACCAGATCATGAGGAAAGATAGAAGGGGCAGGGGGGGAGGTGGGGTTGCTCTGCTCGTAAAAAACAGATGGAAATTCGAGAAAATGGAAGGAATAGATGAGACGGGAGAAAGAGACTACATAGCAGGTACACTTCAGTCGGGGGAACACAAAGTGGTCATTGCAGTGATGTATAATCCACCACAGAACTGCAGGAGGCCAAGAGAGGAATATGAAGATAGCAACAGAGCAATGGTGGACACACTTGCTGAGGTGGCAAGAAGAGCTCACTCCAGCAGAGCAAAGTTGCTGGTTATGGGGGATTTCAACCACAGGGAGATTGACTGGGAAAACCTGGAGCCACATGGGGGTCCCGAAACATGGAGAGCCAGGATGTTGGACGTGGTGCTGGAAAACCTCATGCACCAACATGTTAAGGACACTACCAGAGTGACAGGGGAGGATGAACCAGCAAGATTGGACCTTGTGTTCACACTGGGCAGCTCAGACATTGAGGACATCAAGTATGAGAGTCCCCTAGGAGCTAGCGACCACGTGGTTCTGTGCTTTGAATACATAGTAGAGCTGCAAGTGGAGAGAATAACAGGAGTAGAATGGGAAAAACCTGACTATAAAAGAGGGGACTACATAGGGTTGAAGAACTTCCTGCGGGAGGTCCAGTGGGACAGAGAACTGGCAGGAAAGCCAGTAAATGAAATGATGGAATATGTAGCAACAAAATGCAAGGAGGCAGTGGAAAGGTTCATTCCCAAGGGCAACAGTAACAACGGGAAGACCAGAACAAGCCCCTGGTTCACCCGACGGTGTAAGGAGGCAAAAACAAAGTGCAATAGAGAATGGAAAAAGTACAGAAGGCAGAGAACACACGAAAATAGGGAGATCAGTCGCAGAGCCAGGAATGAGTACGCACAGGTAAGGAGGGAGGCCCAGCGACAGTATGAAAATGACATAGCATCGAGAATCAAGACTGACCCGAAACTGTTGTATAGCCACATCAGGAGGAAGACAACAGTCAAAGACCAGGTGATCAGATTAAGGACAGAAGGTGGAGAACTCACAAGAAATGATCAGGAGGTATGTGAGGAGCTGAACAGGAGATTCAAGGAAGTTTTTACAGTAGAGACAGGAAGGGCTGTGGGAAGACAGAACAGAAGGGAACATCAAGAGGGAATATACCAACAAGTGTTGGATGACATACGAACAACTGAGGAGGAGGTGAAGAAGCTCTTAAGTGACCTTGACACCTCAAAGGCGATGGGACCGGACAACATCTCCCCATGGGTCCTTAGAGAAGGAGCAGAGATGCTGTGTGTGCCTCTAACCACAATCTTCAACACATCCCTTGAAACTGGGCAACTACCTGAGAAATGGAAGACAGCTAATGTAGTCCCCATATTTAAGGAAACAGAAACGAGGCACTAAACTACAGACCTGTGTCTCTGACATGTATCGTGTGCAAGGTCATGGAGAAGATTATCAGGAGGAGAGTGGTCGAACACCTGGAAAGGAACAAGATTATAAATGAAAACCAGCATGGGTTCATGGAAGGTAAATATTGTATCACAAACCTCCTGGAGTTTTATGACAAGGTAACAGAAGTAAGACACGAGAGAGAGGGTTGGGTAGATTGCGTTTTCCTAGACTGCAGGAAGGCCTTTGACACAGTTCCCCACAAGAGATTAGTGCAGAAGCTGGAGGATCAGGCACACGTAAAAGGAAGGGCACTGCAATGGATAAGGGAATACCTGACAGGGAGGCAGCAACGAGTCATGGTACGTGAAGAGGTATCACAGTGGGCGCCTGTTACGAGCGGGGTCCCACAGGGGTCAGTTCTAGGACCAGTGCTATTTTTGATATATGTGAACGACATGATGGAAGGAATAGACTCTGAAGTGTCCCTGTTCGCAGATGACGTGAAGCTGATGAGAAGAATTAAATCGGACGAGGATGAGGCAGGACTGCAAAGAGACCTGGAGAGGCTGGACATGTGGTCCAGTAACTGGCTTCTCGAATTCAATCCAGCCAAATGCAAAGTCATGAAGATTGGGGAGGGGCAAAGAAGACCGCAGACAGAGTATAGGCTAGGTGGACAAAGACTACAGACCTCACTCAGGGAGAAAGACCTTGGGGTGACCATAACACCGAGCACATCACCGGAGGCACACATCAACCAAATAACCGCTGCAGCATACGGGCGCCTGGCAAACCTGAGAATAGCGTTCCGATACCTTAATAAGGAATCGTTCAAGACACTGTACACTGTGTATGTTAGGCCCATACTGGAGTATGCAGCACCAGTCTGGAACCCACACCTGGTCAAGCACGTCAAGAAGTTAGAGAAAGTACAAAGGTTTGCAACAAGGCTAGTCCCAGAGCTCAAGGGAATGTCGTACGAGGAAAGGTTAAGGGAAATCGGACTGACGACACTGGAGGACAGAAGGGTCAGGGGAGACATGATAACGACATACAAGATACTGCGGGGAATAGACAAGGTGGACAGAGATAGGATGTTCCAGAGAGGGGACACAGGGACAAGGGGTCACAACTGGAAGCTGAAGACTCAGACGAGTCACAGGGACGTTAGGAAGTATTTCTTCAGTCATAGAGTTGTCAGCAAGTGGAATAGCCTAGCAAGTGAAGTAGTGGAGGCAGGAACCATACATAGTTTTAAGAAGAGGTATGACAAAGCTCAGGAAGCAGAGAGAGAGAGGATCCAGTAGCGATCAGTGAAGAGGCGGGGCCAGGAGCTGAGTCTCGACCCCTGCAACCACAATTAGGTGAGTACAATTAGGTGAGTACACACGTTGCTACCATCACACACACACACACACACACACACACACACACACACACGTTGCTACAATCACACACACACACACACACACACACACACACACACACACACACGTTGCTACCATCACACACACACACACACCCACACACACACCATCACACACACACACACACACACACACACACACACACACACACACACACACACACACACTTTTAGACACACACACACACACACACACACACACACACACACACACACACACACACACACACACACACACACACACACACACACACACGTTGCTACCATCACACACACACACACACACACACAAACACACATATATGGCAGGTTATACTCGATGGATAATGATGACTGACTATTCATGACAAATTTGTTGATCTGCTTTCAACTGTACTGCGTGCCAATCATCTGTTCTACGTGTCAAACACTTGATCTGAGTGTCAAACACCTGATCTACGTGTCAAACACTTGATCTGCGTGTCAATCACTTGATCTGCGTGTCAAACACCTGATCTACGTGTCAAACACCTGATCTGAGTGTCAATCACTTGATCTGAGTGTCAAACACCTGATCTACGTGTCAAACACCTGATCTGAGTGTCAATCACTTGATCTGAGTGTCAAACACCTGATCTACGTGTCAATCACTTGATCTGCGTGTCAAACACCTGATCTACGTGTCAAACACATGATCTGAGTGTCAATCACTTGATCTGAGTGTCAAACACCTGATCTACGTGTCAAACACCTGATCTGAGTGTCAATCACTTGATCTGAGTGTCAAACACCTGATCTGAGTGTCAATCACTTGATCTACGTGTCAAACACCTGATCTGCGTGTCAATCACTTGATCTGCGTGTCAAACACCTGATCTACGTGTCAAACACCTGATCTGAGTGTCAATCACTTGATCTGAGTGTCAAACACCTGATCTGCGTGTCAAACACCTGATCTACGTGTCAAACACCTGATCTGCGTGTCAATCACTTGATCTGCGTGTCAAACACCTGATCTACGTGTCAAACACCTGATCTGAGTGTCAATCACTTGATCTGAGTGTCAAACACCTGATCTGCGTGTCAAACACCTGATCTGCGTGTCAAACACCTGATCTACGTGTCAAACACCTGATCTGCGTGTCAATCACTTGATCTGAGGGCCAAACACCTGATCTGAAGGTCAGACACCTGCTCTGGGTATCAAACACCTGATCTGCGTGTCAAACACCTGATCTACGTGTCAAACACCTGATCTGCGTGTCAATCACTTGATCTGAGGGCCAAACACCTGATCTGAAGGTCAGACACCTGCTCTGGGTATCAAACACCTAATCTGCGTGTCAAACACCTGATCTACGTGTCAAACACCTGATCTGCGTGTCAATCACTTGATCTGAGGGCCAAACACCTGATCTGAAGGTCAGACACCTGCTCTGGGTATCAAACACCTAATCTGCGTGTCAAACACCTGATCTGCGTGTCAAACACCTGATCTGCGTGTTAAACACCTAATCTGCATGTCACATGGAGGAACTGCATGTCATACACCTTAGCTGCATTTCATACAGTTAAATTATTCACTATATGGCTGAGCTGACTGTAAAAAAATATATATATTTAAAATTTCCTGGGATGTGGTGTTACATCTGCGTGGCGAGGATTGTTGCTGAGGCGGCTCCAGGGAGGCACTGGCCGGGGATATTTATCATTACAGGATGCCGTTTGGGTTCTCATAATTATACTATATATATATATATATATATATATATATATATATATATATATATATATATATATATATATATATATATATATATATATATATATATATAATGTCGTGCCGAATAGGCAGAACTTGCGATCTTGGCTTAAATAGCAACGCTCATCTTGCCATATAGGGCAAATGAAAATTTGTGTATGCAATAATTTCGCCAAAATCATTCTGAATCTAACGAAAAAAATATATTTCACTGTGTTTGTTTAGTATTAAATTACTGTAAACAATTCTAAAATATATTTAGTTGGGTTAGGCTAAAATAAATTGTTCTTGTTATAATAAGGTTAGGTAAGTTTTCTAAAATTCTTTAGGTGCAAAATTAAAAATTTTTACATTAACATTAATGAAAAAAATATATCTTTAAACGTATAAGAGAAAATTTTAGAAAGGACTTAATTTTAAATGAGTTCTTGCTGATTGACCAGTTTTACATATTCGGCACGACATATATATATATATATATAAATATATATAAATATATATATATATATATATATATATATATATATATATATATATATATATATATATATATATATATATAGATATATATATATATATATATATATATATATATATATATATATATATATATATATATATATATATATATATATATATATATATATATATATATATATATATATAAAGTTTTCTAGGACTTCACGATACAACATTGAGGTATTCGTCATTATGAGGCCTTCTAGTCGTTCTCAAAAATCAGAGGGCCGTCTCAGTTCTTAGAGAAGCACTGAGATCTTCAAGGGGTCCTCAGGTCTTGAAGAAACACTTAAGTCTTCACAGGGAAGAGGGGAAGGGGGGTCGTCAGGTCTTGATGAAGTCCTAAGGCCTCCATGGAGGTTCCCAGTGAGTTAGACCATGGGTTGTGTGATACCATCTTCCTCATCCGGCTTCTCCTTAGTGGGCGCGATTTGCGAGTTCTTCAGCTGTAAAATGCGGTGGTAATGAAGAGACTCAAAGCATGAACTCTATACACGTAACAAGATCTAAGAAAGTTAGAAACCAATACAAAATTATCCGTAACAGCACTGATTGATTGATATTTTTTAGGTCTAAAACCTATAGACTTACGCGAGGGACACAAAAGGCTGTTTGCCGCCTGGATAACTAATCAAGGATATTTTATTTCCTAAAGTAGGAACTGAAATATTCTCTAAGATATACGCTCTTACAAGTATGAATTCAATGCTTCTGTTAGTGCATACATATCAAGAGAGATACTTTTTACGCCTGTAATTACAAAGTGTAACAATGTTACAATAAGACGAGGTAATTACATTATATGTCAACAGCTTGTTACACAGGAGCTGGAAGTATTTGCCCAGGTGGGCCAATTTTGAGTGTAGGCCATTTACCTGATTGTATTCAACGAGATGGAGTTCTGGGAAGGAGAGAGAGGAGACTCTAAGAGAGGATGGTCCGGTGGCCATGGCCGTGGCCAGGAAGAGCACCGCGGCCAGGCAGAACGGGAAGGTGAACACGGGAAGTTTGTTCTGCGGATTAAGGATTAAGAGAGTCAAATTCACTCGTCCAGCAGTCGTAACTACAAGTTGACAAGATTTGTCCTCCATCGGTCAGCTGCAGTCTAGCATTAGGCCCAACCTCAGACATATTTCATAATCTACTTGCGCATATAGAATCACCCTGTTATCTACCCACACATACAGACCCTCTCTATCTACACATACTGACACTCTCTATCTACCCACACATATAGCATACCTATCATCTACCCCTCCCCCCCACACACAGCATATCTATCATCTACTCCCCCCACAGAGCATACCTATCATCTACCCACAAACAAAAACACTATCATCTAACCACACACACAAGCCCACACTTCATCAACTTAGACATGTAGGCACACCAGTAGGAGACACTTACAGCAGCATAGACTGGTCCGAGAGCTGACTGCAGGAAGGTGGCGAACACAGCGTTGATAGCAGCAACGAGAATCACTCTGGGTGTAGGAGCCATGAAAAAGGCGATGGAGCCCGCTGACAGAAAACCATTGTAGCCCCAGATGCCATGGTAGACCAACGTGTACGGCGCAGACGACACCAGCAGACCTACAGGGAAGTGGAAAAGAAGTATGTGAGTACAAGAGTGGGTGGAACAGGTTAGTGCTGGAGTTACAAGAATACACAGAAAGTACACTAAAGAGGTGAAGTGACACATAACTCCGAAGCAAGAGTTGGTTTTTCTTTAGATTTTGTTTCGAGAGGCGAGTTTACTGGACGGCTTCATTCATGCTCTAAGTGAAGAGTTGTTTTCTGAACACCATCACTCATTCTGCCTTTACAAATTACAGTATCCACATCTGAAGGCAGCACCGGTGACGTTTACAAATAAGAGAGTTTAATGTGTTTTACGGAGTTATCAACACTAGAAAAAACTGCTAAATAAACATACAAGTGTAAAAACCAAAATTATTTTTTTAAGAGCCGTTGACTCATGCTCAGTATAGTGACTGGATCTGGCTACTTAAACTTGATATTAGTGAATGGATTTTCCAAGTCATCCTAGTTAAGGTGATTAGGACAACTCCACGATTACATTATAGGCCAGGCTGGTCACCGTAGATATAGTTAATTCCAGATGTCGTTTGGATCTGTCAAGGTGGCCAGGACACAGTGATATTCACCTGTCAGTGTACCGAGAGTGACCTCAGTTATGATACTGACCTGTCAGTGTACCGAGAGTGGCACCCATATAGCTGACGAGGGTAAGGATGGGAGAGTAGATAAAGAGGCCCAGGTAGACGAGGCAGGAACAAGCTACGTCCTCCACAGCCCACACGTGTCCACCAGAGAGCAACGTGCCCATAAACACCTGGTGCAACCAGAACTTCTTAGTAACACAGCATACCTTCACCCACAGCCACAACATAACTTCATCCACAGCCACAGCATACTTTCACCCACATCCAGAGCATAACTTCACCGACAGCCACAGCACACCCTCACCCACATCTACAGCATACCTTCACCCACAGCCACAACATACCTTCACCCACAGCCACAACATACCTTCACCCACAGCCACAACATACCTTCACCCACAGCCACAGCATACCTTCACCCACAGCCACAACATACCTTCACCCACAGCCACAACATACCTTCACCCACAGCCACAACATACCTTCACCCACAGCCACAACATACCTTCACCCACAGCCACAACATACCTTCACCCACAGCCACAACATACCTTCACCCACAGCCACAACATACCTTCACCCACAGCCACAACATACCTTCACCCACAGCCACAACATACCTTCACCCACAGCCACAACATACCTTCACCCACAGCCACAACATACCTTCACCCACAGCCACAACATACCTTCACCCACAGCCACAACATACCTTCACCCACAGCCACAACATACCTTCACCCACAGCCACAGCATACCTTCACCCACAACTACAGCATGCCTTCACCCACAGCCACAGCATACCTTCACCCACAACTACAGCATGCCTTCACCCACAGCCACAGCATACCTTCACCCACAACTACAGCATACCTTCACCCACAGCCACAACATACCTTCACCCACAGCCACAACATACCTTCACCCACAGCCACAGCATACCTTCACCCACAACTACAGCATACCTTCACCCACAGCCACAACATACCTTCACCCACAGCCACAGCATACCTTCACCCACAACTACAGCATGCCTTCACCCACAGCCACAGCATACCTTCACCCACAACTACAGCATGCTTTCACCCACAGCCACAGCATACCTTCACCCACAACTACAGCATACCTTCACCCACAGCCACAACATACCTTCACCCACAGCCACAGCATACCTTCACCCACAACTACAGCATGCCTTCACCCACAGCCACAGCATACCTTCACCCACAACTACAGCATACCTTCACCCACAGCCACAACATACCTTCACCCACAGCCACAGCATACCTTCACCCACAGCCACAACATACCTTCACCCACAGCCACAACATACCTTCACCCACAGCCACAACATACCTTCACCCACAGCCACAACATACCTTCACCCACAGCCACAACATACCTTCACCCACAGCCACAACATACCTTCACCCACAGCCACAACATACCTTCACCCACAGCCACAACATACCTTCACCCACAGCCACAACATACCTTCACCCACAGCCACAACATACCTTCACCCACAGCCACAGCATACCTTCACCCACAACTACAGCATGCCTTCACCCACAGCCACAGCATACCTTCACCCACAACTACAGCATGCCTTCACCCACAGCCACAGCATACCTTCACCCACAACTACAGTATACCTTCACCCACAGCCACAACATACCTTCACCCACAGCCACAGCATACCTTCACCCACAACTACAGCATACCTTCACCCACAGCCACAACATACCTTCACCCACAGCCACAGCATACCTTCACCCACAACTACAGCATACCTTCACCCACAGCCACAGCATACCTTCACCCACAGCCACAACATACCTTCACCCACAGCCACAGCATACCTTCACCCACAACTACAGCATACCTTCACCCACAGCCACAGCATACCTTCACCCACAACTACAGCATACCTTCACCCACAGCCACAACATACCTTCACCCACAGCCACAGCATACCTTCACCCACAACTACAGCATACCTTCACCCACAGCCACAACATACCTTCACCCACAGCCACAGCATACCTTCACCCACAGCCACAACATACCTTCACCCACAGCCACAGCATACCTTCACCCACAACTACAGCATACCTTCACCCACAGCCACAACATACCTTCACCCACAGCCACAGCATACCTTCACCCACAGCCACAACATACCTTCACCCACAGCCACAGCATACCTTCACCCACAGCCACAGCATACCTTCACCCACAGCCACAACATACCTTCACCCACAGCCACAGCATACCTTCACCCACAGCCACAGCATACCTTCACCCACAGCCACAACATACCTTCACCCACAGCCACAATATACCTTCACCCACAGTCACAGCATACCTTCACACACAGCCACAGCATACCTTCACCCACAGCCACAGCATACCTTCACCCACAGCCAGCATACCTTCATCCACAGCCACAGCATATCTTCACCAACAGCCACAGCATACCTTCACCCACAGCCACAGCATATCTTCACCAACAGCCACAGCATACCTTCACCCACAGCCACAGCATACATTCACCCACAGCCACATCATACCTTCTCCCACGGCCACAGCATAACTTCACACACAGCAACAGCATGTCTTCATCCACAGCCACAGCATACCGTCACCCACAGCCACAGCATACCTTCACCCACGGCCACAGCATAACCTCACACACAGCAACAGCATGTCTTCATCCACAGCCACAGCATACCTTCACCCAGAGCCACAGCATACATTCACCCACAGCCACAGCATACCTTCACCCACGGCCACAGCATAACTTCACACACAGCAACAGCATGTCTTCATCCACAGCCACAGCATACCGTCACCCACAGCCACAGCATATCTTCACACACAGCCACAGCATACCTTAACCCACAGCCACAGCATACCTTCACACACAGCCACAGCATACCTTCACCCACAGCCACAGCATACCTTCACGCAGCCACAGCATACCTTCACACACAGCCACAGCATACCTTCACCCAGAGCCACAGCATACCTTCATCCACAACCACAGCATACCTTCACACACAGCCACAGCATACCTTCACCCACAGCCACAGCATACCTTCACACACCCACAGCATACCTTCACACACAGCCACAGCATACCTTCACACACAGCCACAGCATACCTTCACACACAGCCACAGCATACCTTCACACAGCCACAGTATACCTTCACACACAGCCACAGCATACCTTCACACAGCCACAGTATACCTTCACACACAGCCACAGCATACCTTCACCCACAGCCACAGCATACCTTCACCCACAGCCACAGCATACCTTCACCAACAGCCACAGCATACCTTCACACAGCCACAGCATACCTTCACCCACAGCCACAGCATACCTTCACCAACAGCCACAGCATACCTTCACACAGCCACAGCATGCCTTCACCCACAGCCACAGCATACCTTCACCCACAGCCACAGCATACCTTCACCAACAGCCACAGCATACCTTCACACAGCCACAGCATGCCTTCACCCACAGCCACAGCATACCTTCACCCACAGCCACAGCATACCTTCACCAACAGCCACAGCATACCTTCACACACAGCCACAGCATACCTTCACCCACAGCCACAGCATACCTTCACACACAGCCACAGCACATCTTCATCCACAGCCACAGCATACCTTCACACACAGCCACAGCATGCCTTCACCCAGAGCCACAGCATACCTTCACACACAGCCACAGCATACCTTCACACACAGCCACAGCATACCTTCGCACACAACCACAGAATACCATCACACACAGACACAGCATACCTTCACCCACAGACACAGCATACCTTCACACAGCCACAGAATACCTTCACACACAGCCACAGCATACCTTCACACACAGCCACAGCATACCTTCACACACAGCCACAGCATACCTTCACCTACAGCCACAGCATACCTTCACACAGCCACAGCATACCTTTACCCACAGCCACAGCACACCTTCACACAGCCACAGCATACCTTCACCCACAGCAACAGCATTCCTTCACTCACAGCCACAGCATACCTTCACACACAGCCACAGCATACCTTCCCCCACAGCCACAGCATACCTTCACCCACAGCCACAGCATACCTTCACCCACAGCCACAGCATACCTTCACACACAGCCACAGAATATCTTCATCCACAGCCACAGCATACCTTCACACACAGCCACAGCATACCTTCATCCACAGCCTCAGCATACCTTCACACACAGCCACAGCATACCTTCACCCACAGCCACAGCATACCTTCACCCACAGCCACAGCATACCTTCACCCACAGCCACAGCATATCTTCACACACAGTCACAGCATGCCTTCACCCACAGCCACAGACTATCTTCATCCACAGCCACATCATACCTTCATCCACAGCCAAAGAATACCTTCCCCCACAGCCACAGCATACCTTCACCCACAGCCACAGCATACCTTCACCCACAGCCACAGCATACCTTCACACACAGCCACAGCATACCTTCACACACGGCCACAGCATAACTTCACACACAGCAACAGCATGTCTTCATCCACAGCCACAGCATGCCTTCACGCACAGCCACAGCATACCTTCACACACAGCCACAGCATACCTTCACCCACAGCCACAGCATACCTTCACACTGCCACAGCATACCTTCACCCACAGCCACAGCATACCTTCACACAGCCACAGCATACCTTCACCCACAGCAACAGCATACCTTCACTCACAGCCACAGCATACCTTCACACACAGCCACAGCATACCTTCCCCCACAGCCACAGCATACCTTCACCCACAGCCACAGCATACCTTCACCCACAGCCACAGCATACCTTCACACACAGCCACAGCATATCTTCATCCACAGCCACAGCATACCTTCACACACAGCCACAGCATACCTTCAGCCAGAGCCACAGCATACCTTCACACAGCCACAGCATACGTTCACACACAGCCACAGCATGCCTTCACACACAGCCACAACGTACCTTCACACACAGCCACAGCATACCTTCACCCACAGCCACGTCATACCTTCACACAGCCACAGCATACCTTCACACACAGCCACAGCGTACCTTCACACGCAGCCACAGCATACCTTCACACAGAGCCACAGCATACCTTCACCCACAGCCACAGCATACCTTCACACACAGCCACAGCATACCTTCACACACAGCCACAGCATACCTTAACACAGCCACAGTATACCTTCACCCACAGCCACAGCATACCTTCACACACAGCCACAGCATACCTTCACACACAGCCACAGCATACCTTCACCCACAGCCACAGCATACCTTTACACACAGCCACAGCATACCTTCACACACAGCCACAGCATACTTTCACACAGCCACAGCATACCTTCACCCACAGCCACAGCATACCTTCACACACAGCCACAGCATACCTTCACACACAGCCACAGCATACCTTCACACACAGCCACAGCATACCTTCACACACAGCCACAGCATACCTTCACCTTCATACATTTCTTGGGTATTTTAAATCATTACCTATTTCATAAATTTTGGATATTTATGAAATAGGTAATGATTTAAAATACCCAAGAAATGTAATTGATAAATCTTTTAAAGTTGCTAGAAACACTTTTTATAATCCAAAAAGGGACAACCAGCCTTATTCAACTAAAAATATGTTGGTTCTCCCTTACCATGAAAACTTGGTTGATATGCCTTCTCTTCTTAAGACTTTTAATATTAAAGTTGTATTCAAAAATCTTGATACAGCAAAAAAACTTTTGATAAAGAATTCCCCCCAAAATGCTGATGGATGTGTCTATAAGATTCCTTGTAAAATTTGCGATAAAGTTTATTACG
This sequence comes from Cherax quadricarinatus, assembly GCF_038502225.1. NCBI lineage: Eukaryota > Metazoa > Arthropoda > Malacostraca > Decapoda > Parastacidae > Cherax > Cherax quadricarinatus. The sequence goes on along the minus strand of NC_091293.1, from coordinate 11,456,559 downwards.
GTCAAACTGGTAAAAATCTCGAACTAAGATTAAAACATAAATATAGCATTAGAACTGGACAAGATTCCAATGCTCTATTTATTCATGTAAGAGATTTTAACCATCCAATTGATTTTCAAAAAGTTGAGAAAGTAGTATCAAGCAAGTCCATGGTCGACAGGAATATAATTGAATCTTGTTTCATAAAAAGCAGTTTTGACAATAATATGAATATTTCCTTTGGTTTATATAAATTAGATCCATTTATAATTAATAGAATTTGGGAAGAATTTAATAATACACTGGACAAATAATAATTTTTAAATTTTCTTGGGTAGAATAGCTTGGGGGTGAGTTGTGCAAGGGACCTATCCAAGTTGGGTCGCCGCGCGTCAGGTGTTTAACCGTTGTGGGATCTGATAGTGAGGTGCTGGCCGGACCCCTTATATAGCTTCCTTGGATGCTTTACTTTCATAGTTCCTTGATAATGTGAGTAGTCACGAAAGCGCTTGGAATTTCTCTATTCTTTCAGAGTGGTTGTTTTGCATATTTTGAAATCACCTGTTTACTGTGATCTTATTGCATATATATATATATATATATATATATATATATATATATATATATATATATATATATATATATATATATATATATGATGAAAAATTAAATTTGGGATCAATTCTTACTTAACCTCAATTTAGAATTTCTAGTTTGTATCTAATGAGGATAATTTCACCTGTGTGAGTGTTCAATGAAACTCACCTGCATGCTGTTAGAAACTGCTTTATCTAAATGTCTATTTTTACCTTAGATTTAACGTCTTTCGCCTGCAATTATCCTGTATAACAGAATTTAAGAATATATCAACATATCGTTGATCATTAAACTAATTCTCAGTGTATTTACTCTGAGAAATATGCACACATCTCGATGTATGTTTATCTGTATACCTTTGTATATATATACTGAGTCAAGCCTCTTCGCTATCGATGCCTCTCCTGTTGATAACTACGTCTCAACTTTACGTAACTACGATTCAGCTGTATATAGGCAATAGTGTGGCTCACCTGGTCCCACTGAAGAGAGGTGGTGGTAGTGATGTTTGCTGATGCTGGAGGTTCTTCTCCGTAGCCAGCAGCTCTGATGCACATGAAGGTGGTGGAGATGGCGATGTTGAAGGGCAGTGTGAAGGCCGGGATGTTGTGTCCACCCAGGATTTTGGCCAGGGCGCCCATCACACACACGCTGCGGAAAGAGACACCCAAGAACCCAAATTGGAATATCTGCGCTAATGATATTTACGCTGCCAGGGGAGGATATCTACGCAACCAGGAAGTATATTTATACTACCAGGGGAAGACATCTATGCAACCAGGGGGGATATCTACGCAACCAGGATGAATATCTACGCTACCAGGGGAAGATATCTATGCAACTAGGAGGGATATCTTCGCTACCAGGGGAAGATATCTATGCAACTAGGAGGGATATCTAGGCTACCATGGGAAGACATCTATGAAACCAGGGGGGATATCTACGCAACGAGGAGGGATATCTACGCTACCAGGGGAGGATATCTACGCTACCTGGGGGGCATATCTACGCTACCTGGGGAAGATATCTACGCAACCAGGAGGGATATCTACGCTACCAGGGAAAGATATCTATGCAACTAGGAGGGATATCTACGCTACCTGGGGGAAGGCATCTACGCAACCAGGAGAGATATCTACGCTACCAAGGGGGGATATCTACGCTCCCAGGAGGGATATCTACACTACATGGGGAAGATGACTCACGAAATCGTAATGACACGATTGCAAACAAACCATATCACGGGCGGGATTTGAAAATACGGTCAGTCTCAAAACTCCAGACCGTCGCGTTAGCCACTGGACCAGCTAGCCACAATAAGATTCGTCCAACTAGGTATATTTCTACACCATAGGAAGGTTAGCATAGGCACCACTGTGACCACAAATGCAAGTTTTTACAGACGAATCTTCAGCTAGCATGGCCGTGACGAACTCTAGCTCAAGTTCCCTCACTGCCGTCAACATGACTGACGAAATCGTAATGACACGATTGCAAACAATCGTGGCTAGCTGGTCCAGTGGCTAACGCGACGGTCTGGAGTTTTGAGACTCTCTGACCGCGGGTTCAAATCCCACACGTGGTATGGGGAAGATATCGACGCTACCAAGGGAAGATATCTACGCTACCAGGAGGGATATCTACACTACATGGGGAAGATATCTACGCTAACAGGGGAAGATATCTACACTACCAGGGAAAGATATCCACACTACCAGGGGAAGATATCTACGCTACCAGGGGAAGATATCCACGCTACCAGTGGATGTATACATACATATTCTGAGAAACACAGAGAGCAGTGGATAGGAGATGGTGGTACTGGTGGTGATGGTGGAGTGGGTGATGATGGTGGTACTGGTGGTAATGGTGGAGTGGGTGATAATAGTGGTACTGGAGACCTGGAGTTTACCTGGAGAGAGTTCCGGGGGTCAACGCCCCCGCGGCCCGGTCTGTGACCAGGCCTCCTGGTAGATCAGAGCCTGATCAACCAGGCTGTTGCTGCTGGCTGCACGCAAACCAACGTACGAGCCACAGCCCGGCTGGTCAGGAACCGACTTTAGGTGCTTGTCCAGTGCCAGTTTGAAGACTGCCAGGGGGTAATCCCCCTTATGTATGCTGGGAGGCAGTTGAACAGTCTCGGGCCCCTGACACTTATTGTATGGTCTCTTAACGTGCTAGTGACACCCCTGCTTTTCATTGGGGGGATGTTGCATCGTCTGCCAAGTCTTTTGCTTTCGTAGTGAGTGATTTTCGTGTGCAAGTTCGGTACTAGTCCCTCTAGGATTTTCCAGGTGTATATAATCATGTATCTCTCCCGCCTGCGTTCCAGGGAATACAGTTTTAGGAACCTCAAGCGCTCCCAGTAATTGAGGTGTTTTATCTCCGTTATGCGCGCCGTGAAGGTTCTCTGTACATTTTCTAGGTCAGCAATTTCACCTACCTTGAAAGGTGCTGTTAGCGTGCAGCAATATTCCAGCCTAGATAGAACAAGTGACCTGAAGAGTGTCATCATGGGCTTGGCCTCCCTAGTTTTGAAGGTTCTCATTATCCATCCTGTCATTTTTCTAGCAGATGCGATTGATACAATGTTATGGTCCTTGAAGGTGAGATCCTCCGACATGATCACTCCCAGGTCTTTGACGTTGGTGTTTCACTCTATTTTGTGGCCAGAATTTGTTTTGTACTCTGATGAAGATTTAATTTCCTCGTGTTTACCATATCTGAATAATTAAAATTTCTCATCGTTGAACTTCATATTGTTTTCTGCAGCCCACTGAAAGATTCGGTTGATGTCCGCCTGGAGCCTTGCAGTGTCTGCAATGGAAGACACTGTCATGCAGATTCGGGTGTCATCTGCAAAGGAAGACACGGTGCTGTGGCTGACATCCTTGTCTATGTCGGATATGAGGATGAGGAACAAGATGGGAGCGAGTACTGTGCCTTGTGGAACGGAGCTTTTCACCGTAGCTGCCTCGGACTTTACTCTGTTGACGACTACTCTCTGCGTTCTGTTAGTGAGGAAATTATAGATCCATCGACCGACTTTTCCTGTTATTCCTTCAGCACGCATTTTGTGCGCTATTACGCCATGGTCACACTTGTCGAAGGCTTTTGCAAAGTCTGTATATATTACATCCGCATTCTTTTTATCTTCAAGTGCATTTAGGACCTTGTCGTAGTGATCCAATAGTTGAGACAGACAGGAGCGACCTGTTCTAAACCCGTGTTGCCCTGGGTTGTGTAACTGATGGGTTTCTAGATGGGTGGTGATCTTGCTTCTTAGGACCCTTTCAAAGATTTTTATGATATGGGATGTTAGTGCTATCGGTCTGTAGTTCCTTGCTGTTGCTTTACTGCCCCCTTTGCGGAGTGGGGCTATGTCTGTTGTTTTTAGTAACTGTGGGACGACCCCCGTGTCCTTGCTCCCTCTCCATAGGATGGAAAAGGCTCGTGATAGGGGCTTCTTGCAGTTCTTGATGAACACAGAGTTCCATGAGTCTGGCCCTGGGGCAGAGTGCATGGGCATGTCATTTATCGCCTGTTCGAAGTCATTTGGCGTTAGGATAACATCGGATAGGCTTGTGTTAACCAAATTCTGTGGCTCTCTCATAAAAAATTCATTTTGATCTTCGACTCTCAGTCTGGTTAGCGGCTTGCTAAAAACTGAGTCATATTGGGACTTGAGTAGCTCACTCATTTCCTTGCTGTCATCTGTGTAGGACCCATCTTGTTTAAGTAGGGGCCCAATACTGGACGTTGTTCTCGACTTTGATTTGGCATAGGAGAAGAAATACTTTGGGTTTCTTTCGATTTCATTTATGGCTTTTAGTTCTTCCCGCGATTCCTGACTCCTATAAGATTCCTTTAGCTTAAGTTCGATGCTTGCTATTTCTCTGACCAGTGTCTCCCTACGCATTTCAGATATATTGACATCTTTTAGCCGCTCTGTTATTCTTTTCCGTCGCCTGTAAAGGGAGCGCCTGTCTCTTTCTATTTTACATCTACTCCTCCTTTTTCTTAGAGGAATAAGCCTTGTGCATACATCGAGTGCCACCAAGTTAATCTGTTCTAGGCATAAGTTGGGGTCTGTGTTGCTTAGTATATCTTCCCAGCTTATATCGGTTAGGACTTGGTTTACTTGGTCCCACTTTATATTTTTGTTACTGAAGTTGAATTTGGTGAATGCTCCCTCGTGACTAGTCTCATTATGTCGGTCTGGGGCTCCACGCATACATGTCTGAACCTCAATTATGTTGTGATCTGAGTATATTGTTTTTGATATGGTGACATTTCTTATCAGATCATCATTGTTAGTGAAGATGAGGTCTAGTGTATTCTCCAGTCTAGTAGGCTCTATTATTTGCTGGTTTAAATTGAATATTGTGCAGAGATTTAAAAGCTCGTGTGAGTGTGAGTTTTCATCAGAGCTGCCTCATGGTGTTATTTCTGCAACAATATTATTTGCTATATTCCTCCATTTTAGATGCCTTAACTTGAAATCCCCCAAGAGCAAGATGTTGGGTGCAGGAGCTGGAAGATTTTCCAGACAGTGGTCAATATTTAACAGCTGTTCCTGGAATTACTGGGATGTTGCATCCGGAGGCTTGTAGACTACCACAATGAATAGGTTTTGGTTCTCGACCTTTACTGCTAAAACTTCCACTACATCATTTGAGGCATTTAGCAGTTCTGTGCAAACAAGTGACTCTGCAATGTACTGGTGGTAATGGTGGAGAGGGTGATGATGGTGGTACTGGTGGTAATGGTGGAGTGGGTAATGATGGTGGTACTGGTGGTAATGGTGGAGTGGGTGATGATGGTGGTACTGGTGGTAATGGAGGAGAGGGTGATGATGGTGATACTGGTGGTAATGGTGGAGTGGGTGATGATGGTGGTACTGGTGGCAATGGTGGAGAGGGTGATGATGGTGATACTGGTGGTAATGGTGGAGTAGGAGATAATAGTGGTACTGGTGGTAATGATGGAGTGGGTGATGATGGTGGTACTTGTGGTAATGGAGGAGAGGGTGATGATGGTGGTACTGGTGGTAATGGTGGAGTGGGAGATGATGGTGGTACTGGTGATAATGGTGGAGTGGGAGATGATGGTGGTACTGGTGGTAATGGTGGAGTGGGTGATGATAGTGGTACTGGTGGTAATGGTGGAGTGAGTGATGATAGTGGTACTGGTGGTAATGGTGGAGTGGGTGATGATGGTGGTACTGGTGGTAATAGTGGAGAGGGTGATGATGGAGGTACTGGTGGTAATGGTGGAGTGGGTGATGATGGTGGTACTGGTGGTAATGGTGGAATGGGTAATGATGGTGGTACTGTTGGTAAAGGTGGAGAGGGTGATGATGGTGGCTCTGGTGGTAATGGTGGAGAGTGTGATGATGGTGGTTCTGGTGGTAATGGTGGAGTGGGAGATGATGGTGGTACTGGTGGTAATGGTGGAGTGGGAGATGATGGTGGTAATGGTGGAGTGGGAGATGATGGTGGTACTGGTGGTAATCGTGGAGAGGGTGTTGATGGTGGTACTGGTGGTAATGGTGGAGTGGGTGATGATGATGGTACTGGTGGTAATGGTGGAGTGGATGATGATGGTGGTACTGGTGGTAATGGTGGAGTGGGAGATGAGGGTGGTACTGGTGGTAATGATGGTGGTACTGGTGGTAGTGGTGGAGAGGGTGATGATGGTGGTACTGGTGGTAATGGTGGAGTGGGAGATGATGGTGGTACTGGTGATAATGGTGGAGAGGGTGATGATGGTGGTACTGGTGGTAATGGTGGAGAGGGTGATGCTGGTGGTACTGGTGGTAATGGTGGAGAGGGTGATGATGGTGGTACTGGTGGTAATGGTGGAGAGGGTGATGATGGTGGTACTGGTGGTAATGGTGGAGTGGGTGATGATGGTGGTACTGGTGGTAATGGTACTGGTGGTGATGGTGTTACTGGTGGTGATGATGGTACTGGTGGTGATGATGGTACTGGCGGTGAATGGTACTGGTGGCGATGGTGCTACTGGTGGTGGTGGTGGTACTGGTGGTGATAGTGGTACTGATGGTGATAATGGTACTGATGGTGATGGTGGTACTGGTGGTGATGATGGTACTGGTGGTGATGGTGGTAGTGGGTGATGATGTTGGTACTAATGGTGATGGTGGTAGTGAGTGATGATGGTAGTAGTGGGTGATGATGGTGTTGTTAGTGATGGTGGTAGTGGATGGTGATGGTGGTACTGGTGGTGATGGTGGTACTGGTGGTGATTGTACTGGTGGCGATGATGGCAGTGGTGGTAGTGGGTGGTGATGGTGGTACTGATGGTGATGGTGGTACTGGTGGTGATGGTGGTAGTGGGTGATGATGGTGGTAGTGGGTGATGATGGTGGTAGTGAGCTGTGATGGTGGTAGTGAGTTGTGATGGTGGTAGTGACTTGTAATGGTGGTAGCGGGTGGTGATGGTACTGGTGGTGATAGTGGTACTGGTGGTGATGGTGGTAGTGGGTGATGAAGGTGGTACTAGTGGTGGTGGTGGTAGTGAGTTGTGATGGTGGTAGTGGGTGGTGATGGTGGTAGTGAGTGGTGATAGCTGTGGTGTTGTTGGTGGTAGTGAGAGAGGTACACCCACCTGAACACTGCTGCTACTATGATGTAGCCCCAGATAGCAGGTGTCAGTGGCGTGTGGAACACTAGTGGGAAGACAGCAGTGCCAACACTGCCCACCAGCACAGCGTTGAAGTTACTGTGACCAGCTGCGACCATTTCGTCACTCCAGTTGAGTATCTGCGTGAGGAGAATGAAGACTTTTACGCTCACATTTACCGCCTCAGCGTACTTTGCAATGTTGTTCATTATTTAAGACGATGTTTGAACATCGACGAGCTTGGCGCTTTTCCTTGAGCTCAGTAATATTAATATATTTCCTCGTTTTCTGCGTCTAAGGTTGAGCACCTCAGTATCTTTCTTACGATGGCGTTTCGCCAGTCACTGGTTTCTTCAACTCAATAAAGAATTTATTTAGTGTTGAAACTAAATACAGTTGAAGAGGTAATTAGTCCCTGACCATGGATGAAGCAACACTGAAACTTAGTAAAGGGAAATGAGCTGTTTGAAGCATTTTTTAATTTGGAAAAGTTGTATGATAGCTTGGACTGGTGAGTGAAGGGACTGGTACTGGCAGACATGTGAAGTAGATAGTAAGTTGTTGGATGGTTGGTCGGTTAATGAGGTCTAAAGCCTATCGACTACACGAGGATCATTGAGGCTGCGCGTAACCTATTCATTATCAGACATGTATACTTTAATACTTAAAAGGAGATTAAAGTAAACTCTCAGCATATATACGAGAGAGAAATATACCTCTGTGTACATATCTTGTGAAAAGTTGTTAAAAACTGTCGAGTTTTTATGAGGAGACAGAGACTCAGGTCTGGGTATGTACGAAACCTAAGAAATATTTTACATTACAACTAGGCTTCAGGACGCTGATGTGTGTGTTACTGTAGTTGCTTAATGTTAATAGATGAGTTATAAAACAAGTGAATGCTAGAGTGTTGGATAGAGGTGCAGGATTAAAGGGTAAGTGATTAATTGTAACGTGATATTTGCTGTGGCTGCTGATATTACCAGTGTTTTGTGGGAAACTCAGAAGGAAACTTGTCGAGATTACTGGAGGAGTTGAGAAAGTGTCTCTGGGGAAGATAAAACTTCAGTATTTCTCTCTGTATTAGACTGAACAAAAGATTGATTCATAGGTTACTCGTCTCGTTAATCAACATACCGTTGATGTTGCACTGGTGTCTTGCTCATCAAGTTAAAAAGTTAAGAAAGAAGGAAGGTGTCAAGAGTAAGATGACTAGGGAATGAAAGGTTGGGCGTGAAAATAAAAATCATGATTATGGAGGTGTTACGGCAGATGGGTCTTTAAAAGATGCAAGTCACAGAATAAATATCAGAGAGAATATAGTTTACCAGTGGTTAGTGGGAATGGTGGTTTTTGAGTAAGACCTGCCTTGTGTCGGCCAGTAAGTAAGTAAGTAAGTAAGTTTATTCAGGTATACACAATTACAGTTACATAGAATTATCATACATAGCAGCATATGTGTAGAGAACCTGGGATAACCCAAAAAAGTCAGACAGAGTGACTTATTTCCATTGGGGTCCTTTTACCTTATTATTATAATATAAAGGTTATAATATTTTCTTATTATTCTATAATGAAGATAACATCTTATTATCATACTAAAAAGACTATCTACTACACGAGGGTCATTAAGACTATCTACAATACGAGGGTCATTACTAGGAATATGGTAAAATTTACACGTATGTTAGCTAAAAAATAGAAAATCATTCCCCTCCCTTTCTGTAGCTACATTCATCAGACACCTTTTGGCACTCTTCTTGAACTGGCTCATGCTATGACTGGCTTTGACATGTGCGGGCAGTCTGTTCCATTCCTTTATTGCTGTACAATAAAAGGTGTTTGAAGCCTGGCCACTGACTGTGAGTACTACAAAGTTGTGCTCTCTCCCCCTAGTACTATGATTGCTTTGGTTCCCAACTTTGACAAAATTGACAGCAAGATATTCTGGACACTGTTTGTGAGCAATTTTATAAACATGATTTAGCTTCAGTTGTTTTACTCTGTCTTCAACATTCAGCATATCCAACTGCTGTAATTCATCCTGGCCTACATGTTCTCTTGGTCCCAGCCCCAGGATGAATCTTACGATTTTGTTCTGGGTGATTTGCAGTCTATCTTTCAGTTTTTTTGTCAAGGCAGAGTACCAAGAAGAGAAAGCGTAATCCATATGGCATTGTATAAGGGCTAGACATAGGGTCCTGCGAGCCTCAGTAGGTAGACACTGTGCTTGTCTATACAGGAACTTCAGTCTGGCATTCGCTTTCTTTACTACACTGTTCCCTATCAATTCTCCTGACATGCATGGGTCAAAGGGGATTCCCAAATATTTTACTGATGAAACCAAAGTGATGGGCTCCCCATTACATTGAACATTAAAATTATTTACCCTTCTCAGTTTATGTTTCGTGCCAAAGAGAATGGCTTCAGTTTTCCCTAGGTGTAATGATAGTTTGTTGTCTACTAACCATTTGCTGCAGGACTCCAGTTCCAGTGTTAAAACATTAGCAATATCTTGTGGGTCTTTACCTGACACTAACAGAGCATTGTCATCTGGATACAGTAGGAGTTTGCACTTGACACTGATAGGCATATCATTGACATAACATAAGAATAATAAGGGACCCAGAATACTACCTTGGGGAACTCCACATGTTATCGGCAGGGGTTCTGATTCAGTTTTGTTGATTTTGACTATTTGTCTCCTGTTGCTAAGGTAGGACTTAAACCAGTCTACAGAACCTGTACCGATAGCTTGAAGTTTATTACATAATATATTGTGGTTGACAGTATCGAAGGCCTTTTGCAGGTCTAAGGTTACCATACCTATGAGGTTCCCCTTTGACATTTCAGTTCTCAGGTAATCCATCAGATTAATAAGGGAGGTGTCGGTTGAGTAGGATCTTCTAAAGCCCGATTGATAGCTATGGAGAATGTTGTTGTCATTAAGGTACTTAACTACTTGAGAATACACCGCCCTCTCTAGAATTTTAGATATTATACTGAGTATACTAACAGGCCTATAGTTGCTTACATCAGACCTACTATTTTTCTTGAAGATAGGAGTAACTCTGGCCTCCTTGAACCCCTCCGGTACGGTATTAGTGGTGATTGATAGATTTATTATGTGAGCAATAGGGATTGACAGTTCAGAAGCACCATCTTTTAGGAACTTAGACGGGATGTTATCAGGGCCTGTGCTCTTAGTTGGGTTTACCTGCTTAGTTCTTTTTGAATAAAGTCATGAGATACACTTACTAGTTGACAACTGTTTGGGGTTACCCCTTTATTGGTATAGTATGTTTGAAACTTATCAGAGTCTGTGTTAAAGGTATTTGATGCAGCTGGTAGTTTACTTACTAGTGTTGATGCAACAGATGTGTAGTATGAATTAAAGCAATTTGCCACCTTAGATGTTTCGTGGCATACCTCATTATCGATAGTGAGTACTATGTTAGACCTATCTACTGGCTTATGGCTATACCCCAACTGTTTTAGTTGTTGCCAGAGCTTTCTGGGGTTATGCTTATACTCTTCAATTTTTGAGCAGTAGTGCTTTGCATTTGCTCCTTTTATAAGTCTCTGTACTCTGTTCCTCACCCTTTGGAATTCATTTAGTGCTGCAATATCCTGTCTGTTTGCTTTAAATCTTTTTAGCAGCTGGTCTCTGAATTTCATATTATCTAATGTCTCAGTATTCATCCAGGGTTCAGTTCTTCGTTTAATCCTAACCTCTTTAACTGGTGCAATATTATCAAGGATGGTAGTGAACATTGTTTTGAATTTTTCCCAGGCATCGTTTACGTCCGTGCAACTTGTTATCTCTGTCCAGTCACAATTGTGTAGCCTATTTACCAGTGTTTCTTTACTGTAGTTTCTAGTTGACCTCATTTTTATTGTCCTGTGTAGGCCTATCCTATCCCTAGTGATTTTCCTGGTGCAGTAAATGATGAAATGATCACTAAGACCTGTGGTAATGACGCCTGACTGACTAATGTTCTCAGAGCGGTTACAAAGTATGTGGTCAATTAGGGTGGCTGAGAACTGTGTGATCCGGGTTGGAGTATTAATTAGTTGAGTGTAACTATTTAATCCTAGAATTTGCTTATACCTTTTGCATAGCCCGTTATTTTGCTGCTGAAAACAGATATTGAAGTCGCCCAGTATTATTGTCTCGCAATTGTTTTCAACTCCGGACAAGACTCTGGAAAAGTCTTCTAAGAACTGGTCCTGGGTAGGAGGGCGGTAACTAGTTCCTACTAAGATGGGTTTGGTCTTAGGAAGCAGCACTTCAAACCATAGAATCTCCAGTTTATTGCTATTTAAATCAGGTCTTGGGTTGTAAGCTAAGTCATTTCTAATGTAGGCACATACTCCACCACCCTTTCTGTTCCTATCTAAGCGTTTTATGTTGTAACCATCTATTTTGACCTCGTCGTCAGTCACCGTATCATCCAACCAAGATTCAGAGATGGTTATAACTGCCGCCCTAATTTTGTTAGCTAGAATCCTAATCTCTGCCAATTTAGGAAGAAGTGATCTTGCATTGACATGAATAAAGTGAAGGCCTGTTTTCATAAAACAATCATAATCATCAATATATGGCAATGGGTCATTTGTATTAAAATTAGGTAAATCAACGTCATCACTGCTAAAGGGTAACTGTGCCAAAGTGCATTTGTTACACACAAAATGAATTCTGGCACCGTTGCTATAATTGTACATACATCCATCATGCACCCACCCCTTACACATTTTACATAAGGTGCCTTTTCTGTTTTTCATGCGTACTTTAGTACAGTGTATGCACCTGTTTGGTAGTGTTTGAGATAATAATGGCTGTATCGTCTCACATTGACCTATGTATGCATTACATATGGAGTTAAGGTTATAATTCCTAGCTACTAGACCGTCATTATCGCCGTCATTTATCTGTCTGTTTTGCCTCTGCACAATAGTTTGAGGTCCTGGATTAATTTGGATATCACCACTTAAGAGCGCTACAATAAGAGCTGTGTGCCACTGTTTTTGTTTGGGTATGCGGTGTTGCCATACCTTGTGGCGATAGTGACATTTACTTTTCTGGTAGGATGGCAACTGTTGGGCTTTTACTGTCCAGGGCGCTGTTACTCCATTCACCTTTTCCACCCCCCATGACTGATTTCTTTCTTCATGGAATTGAAGAAGAAATATAAATATTATTATGGCAGCCTGTACCCCCCTAATGCCTGCCATTTTCACTCTTCGCTCTTTTACTCATATACAATAATATTTATTACTCTTTTCCAGTCCCTAGTACACTTAGTATCTGCTTTAGCAATCACCACTGAATTACTAGTAAAATTTCCTCTTCAAAACCCTCTTCACTGCTCACTTTTCCCTTAACTTCACAAAACCCTTACAGTTAACCCCTTATTACACACTCCCCTTCCCATCTCACTTCACAGTCTGGCTTCACCAATTAACTTCTAACTCCTTTCCATTCTGGTAGATCAGAAAGGTTTAATCCATGGTTTTATCCTTCCAAATCCCCCTCAATTCCATTTATCGGGGGTTGTGTGGTGTTGTTGTCTCCTGACCTGTTCTGCTGACTCAGCCATTTTTAAAACACTGAGGGGAGTAACACCACCTGACTTTCCTTGAGTTTATAGATATATTTGGCGTTTTCTGCTATGATTTTCTCACTGTACACTGGTCAGCTGAATATAGGTCAGCTACTAAAACATTAACCTTGACTGTTTAACTATTCACTTGATTTAGAAAGACACGTAAGCAAACACTATGACATATTTATTAGAAAACGTTTCGGTCCTGGAACCGTGATCAAGGTCCCAGGACCGAAACGTTTTCTAATAAATATGTCATAGTGTTTGCTTACGTGTCTTTCTAAACCAACTTGTCGGTATTTATTACCAAGGTTTATACCAACTATTCACTTCTTTCCCACGACTGGCACTGAGGGATAACCGTCCTATACCTTGGAGTTTTGTACTGTTGATTTGACGATGTCTCCTGTGTTTCCCTCTCGTTAGCACTGGTACAGGTGATATGATGGTGGTACAGATATGATGCTACTGTCAACAGATGAACGTCAGTAAAGATGAGAATTTCACTTCGCTAGTTGTACGTCTGGCAGTAGCGGCTGTTTGGATGCCGGTCAGCCATGTTTAAATGCTCAATTCTTTCCCTCGTTTGGCACTGAAGAAAAAAGTCCTATAGACCTGTCATTTCCTTGGAGATTTAGTTGATCAGGTTTTCTGCCATGTTGTCTTCCCGTTAAACACTGGTGCAGTTGATATGGAGGTCAGTTATTTCATTGTAGTGGAAAACGTCTCATGTCTGGTTCACGTCTGGCAGCAGGTCTGGTACTTGCTACAGTCTTCCTCCATTCTTATGTTCGGTGGATGCGAAAAGGGACGGTACACCAAAGAGGAGACTGGGTCACCCTACGTCGGAGGGAAGCTGTCCACTGACTTGTTTACATTGTGAAGTAACAAGATAATTGTCACTCAGCATGAGTGGGCAGTGAGAGAAGCTCCGTAATAGTGTATAGCTGTTACCTGAGGTTTACCTGGAGAGGGTTTCGGGGGTCAACGCTCCCGCGGCCCGGTCTGAGACCAGGCCTCATGGTGGATCAGGGTCTGATCAACCAGGCTGTTACTGCTGGCCACACGCAAGCTGACGTACGAATCACAGCCCGGTTGGTCACGTACTGACTTTAGGTGAGTGTCCAGTGCACCCAGTAATACTAATAGTGGTGTCTGAGGGGTCGCTGAGGGTAACAACTGTAGTGTATAAGATACTGTACGTGAGTCTATCCCGGTAACTACTGTACGTGAGTCTATCCCGGTAACTACTGTACGTGAGTCTATCCCGGTAACTACTGTACGTGAGTCTACCTCGGTAACTACTGCACGTGAGACTATCCCGGTAACTACTGTACGTGAGTCTATCCCGGTAACTACTGTACGTGAGTCTATCCCGGTAACTACTGTACGTGAGTCTATCCCGGTAACTACTGTACGTGAGTCTACCTCGGTAACTACTGCACGTGAGACTATCCCGGTAACTACTGTACGTGAGTCTATCCCGGTAACTACTGTACGTGAGTCTACCTCGGTAACTACTGTACGTGAGTCTATCCCGGTAACTACTGTACGTGAGTCTATCCCGGTAACTACTGTACGTGAGTCTATCCCGGTAACTACTGTACGTGAGTCTACCTCGGTAACTACTGCACGTGAGACTATCCCGGTAACTACTGTACGTGAGTCTATCCCGGTAACTACTGTACGTGAGTCTATCCCGGTAACTACTGTACGTGAGTCTACCTCGGTAACTACTGCACGTGAGACTATCCCGGTAACTACTGTACGTGAGTCTATTCCGGTAACTACTGTACGTGAGTCTATCCCGGTAACTACTGTACGTGAGTCTATCCCGGTAACTACTGTACGTGAGTCTACCTCGGTAACTACTGCACGTGAGACCTTCCCGGTAACTACTGTACGTGAGTCTATCCCGGTAACTACTGTACGTGAGTCTACCTCGGTAACTACTGTACGTGAGTCTATCCCAGTAACTACTGTACGTGAGTCTACCTCGGTAACTACTGTACGTGAGTCTATCCCGGTAACTACTGTACGTGAGTCTATCCCGGTAACTACTGTACGTGAGTCTATCCCGGTAACTACTGTACGTGAGTCTACCTCGGTAACTACTGTACGTGAGTCTATCCCGGTAACTACTGTACGTGAGTCTACCTCGGTAACTACTGCACGTGAGACTATCCCGGTAACTACTGTACGTGAGTCTATCCCGGTAACTACTGTACGTGAGTCTACCTCGGTAACTACTGTACGTGAGTCTATCCCAGTAACTACTGTACGTGAGTCTACCTCGGTAACTACTGTACGTGAGTCTATCCCGGTAACTACTGTACGTGAGTCTATCCCGGTAACTACTGTACGTGAGTCTATCCCGGTAACTACTGTACGTGAGTCTACCTCGGTAACTACTGTACGTGAGTCTATCCCGGTAACTACTGTACGTGAGTCTATCCCGGTAACTACTGTACGTGAGTCTATCCCGGTAACTACTGTACGTGAGTCTATCCCGGTAACTACTGTACGTGAGTCTATCCCGGTAACTACTGTACGTGAGTCTACCTCGGTAACTACTGTACGTGAGTCTATCCCGGTAACTACTGTACGTGAGTCTACCTCGGTAACTACTGTACGTGAGTCTATGCAGGTAACTAGTACGCGGGTCTTCCAAGGCAACTATTGTACGTTAGTCTTTCACAGTATACTCTCTATTTAAAGTCGCTTGGTTAATTGTACTCATCTAGCAGGAATAAAAAGATACAATAGCGCTACTGGAACAAAACACAACTAACCCACACACAGGAAGAGCTCACAACGACGTTTAGGTCCGACTTGGACCGAAATGTCGCCGGAAGCTTCTCTCTCCTCTGTGCGGGTTATTGGTAAATTATACTCATCAATTGCAGTGGTCGAGTCTCGGCTCCCGGCCCCGCCTCCCCGCTGGCTGCTGCAGAGTGGCTAGCACCACACCTGAGAGCAGCTAGTCAACACACCTGAGCGCTGCTAGTCAACACACCTGAGCGCTGCTAGTCAACACACATGAGCTCTGCTAGTCAACACACCTGAGCGCTGCTAGTCAAGACACCTGAGAGCTGCTAGCCAACACACCTGAGAGCTGCTAGTCAACACACCTGAGAGCTGCTAGCCAACACACCTGAGAGCTGCTAGCCAACACACCTGAGTGCTGCTAGCCAACGCACCTGAGTGCTGCTAGCCAACGCACCTGAGCGCTGCTAGCCAACACACCCGAGAGCTCCTAGCCAACACACCTGAGAGCTGCTAGCCAACACACCTGAGAGCTGCTAGCCAACACACCTGAGTGCTGCTAGCCAACACACCTGAGTGCTGCTAGCCAACACACCTGAGTGCTGCTAGCCAACGCACCTGAGCGCTGCTAGCCAACACACCCGAGAGCTCCTAGCCAACACACCTGAGCACTGCTAGCCAACACACCTGAGCGCTGCTAGCCAACACACCTGAGCTTTGCTAGTCAACACACTTGAGAGCTGCTAGCCAACGCACCTGAGCGCTGCTAGCCAACACACCTGAGAGCTGCTAGCCAACACACATGAGCGCTGCTAGCCAACACACCTGAGCGCTGCTAGCCAACACACCCGAGAGCTCCTAGCCAACACACCTGAGCGCTGCTAGCCAACACACCTGAGCACTGCTAGTCAACACACCTGAGCACTGCTAGTCAACACACCTGAGCACTGCTAGCCAACACACCTGAGCGCTGCTAGCCAACACACCTGAGCGCTGCTAGCCAACACACCTGAGCACTGCTAGTCAACACACCTGAGAGCTGCTAGTCAACACACATGAGAGCTGCTAGCCAACGCACCTGAGCGCTGCTAGCCAATACACCTGAGAGCTGCTAGCCAACACACCTGAGAGCTGCTAGCCAACACACCTGAGCGCTGCTACCCAACACACCTGAGCGCTGCTAGCAACACATCTGAGCGCTGCTAGCCAACACACTTGAGCGCTGCTAGCAATACACCTGAGCGCTGCTAACAGCACATCTGAGCGCTGCTAGCCAACACACTTGAGCGCTGCTAGCCAACACACCTGAGCGCTGCTAGCCAACACACCTGAGCGCTGCTAGCCAACACACGTGAGCTCTGCTAGCCAACACACCTGAGCGCTGCTAGCCAACACACCTGAGCACTGCTAGCCAACATACCTGAGAGCTGCTAGCCAACACACCTGAGAGCTGCTAGCCAACACACCTGAGCGCTGCTAGCCAACACACCTGAGCGCTGCTAGCCAACACACCTGAGCTCTGCTAGTCAACACACCTGAGAGCTGCTAGCCAACACACCTGAGAGCTGCTAGCCAACACACATGAGCGCTGCTAGCCAACACACCTGAGCGCTGCTAGACAACGCATCTGAGCGCTGCTAGCCAAAACACCTGAGCGCTGCTAGCCAACACACCTGAGAGCTGCTAGCCAACACACCTGAGAGCTCCAAGCCAACACACCTGAGCGCTGCTAGCCAACACACCTGAGAGCTGCTAGCCAACACACCTGAGAGCTGCTAGCCAACGCACCTGAGCGCTGCTAGCCAACGCACCTGAGCGCTGCTAGCCAACACACCCGAGAGCTCCTAGCCAACACACCTGAGCGCTGCTAACCAACACACCTGAGCGCTGCTAGCCAACACACCTGAGCTCTGCTAGTCAACACACATGAGAGCTGCTAGCAAACGCACCTGAGCGCTGCTAGCCAACACACCTGAGAGCTGCTAGCCAACACACCTGAGAGCTGCTAGCCAACACACCTGAGAGCTGCTAGCCAACACACCTGAGAGCTGCTAGCCAACACACCTGAGCGCTGTTAGCCAACACACCTGAGCGCTGCTAGCAACACATTTGAGCGCTGCTAGCCAACACACTTGAGCGCTGCTAGCCAACACACCTGAGCGCTGCTAGCAGCACATCTGAGCGCTGCTAGCCAACACACCTGAGCGCTACTAGCCAACGCACCTGAGCTCTGCTAGTCAACACACCTGAGAGCTGCTAGCCAACGCACCTGAGAGCTGCTAGCCAACACACCTGAGAGCTGCTAGCCAACACACCTGAGAGCTGCTAGCAATACACCTGAGCGGTACTAGCCAAAACACCTGAGCGCTACTAGCCAACACACCTGAGAGCTGCTAGCCAACACACCTGATAGCTGTTAGCCAACACACCTGAGCGCTACTAGCCAACGCACCTGAGCTCTGCTAGTCAACACACCTGAGAGCTGCTAGCCAACACACCTGAGAGCTCCAAGCCAACACACCTGAGCCCTGCTAGCCAACACACCTGAGAGCTGCTAGCCAACACACCTGAGAGCTGCTAGCCAACGCACCTGAGCGCTACTAGCCAACGCACCTGAGCGCTGCTAGCCAACACACCCGAGAGCTCCTAGCCAACACACCTGAGCGCTGCTAACCAACACACCTGAGCGCTGCTAGCCAACACACCTGAGCTCTGCTAGTCAACACACATGAGAGCTGCTAGCAAACGCACCTGAGCGCTGCTAGCCAACACACCTGAGAGCTGCTAGCCAACACACCTGAGAGCTGCTAGCAATACACCTGAGCGGTACTAGCCAAAACACCTGAGCGCTACTAGCCAACACACCTGAGAGCTGCTAGCCAACACACCTGATAGCTGTTAGCCAACACACCTGAGCGCTACTAGCCAACGCACCTGAGCTCTGCTAGTCAACACACCTGAGAGCTGCTAGCCAACGCACCTGAGAGCTGCTAGCCAACACACCTGAGAGCTGCTAGCCAATACACCTGAGCGCTGCTAACCAACACACCTGAGGACTGCTAGCCAACACACCTGAGCGCTGCTAGCCAACACACCTGAGCGCTGCTAGCCAACACACCTGAGACTATCCCGGTAACTACTGTACGTGAGTCTATCCCGGTAACTACTGTACGTGAGTCTACCTCGGTAACTACTGTACGTGAGTCTATCCCAGTAACTACTGTACGTGAGTCTACCTCGGTAACTACTGTACGTGAGTCTATCCCGGTAACTACTGTACGTGAGTCTATCCCGGTAACTACTGTACGTGAGTCTATCCCGGTAACTACTGTACGTGAGTCTACCTCGGTAACTACTGTACGTGAGTCTATCCCGGTAACTACTGTACGTGAGTCTATCCCGGTAACTACTGTACGTGAGTCTATCCCGGTAACTACTGTACGTGAGTCTATCCCGGTAACTACTGTACGTGAGTCTATCCCGGTAACTACTGTACGTGAGTCTACCTCGGTAACTACTGTACGTGAGTCTATCCCGGTAACTACTGTACGTGAGTCTACCTCGGTAACTACTGTACGTGAGTCTATGCAGGTAACTAGTACGCGGGTCTTCCAAGGCAACTATTGTACGTTAGTCTTTCACAGTATACTCTCTATTTAAAGTCGCTTGGTTAATTGTACTCATCTAGCAGGAATAAAAAGATACAATAGCGCTACTGGAACAAAACACAACTAACCCACACACAGGAAGAGCTCACAACGACGTTTAGGTCCGACTTGGACCGAAATGTCGCCGGAAGCTTCTCTCTCCTCTGTGCGGGTTATTGGTAAATTATACTCATCAATTGCAGTGGTCGAGTCTCGGCTCCCGGCCCCGCCTCCCCGCTGGCTGCTGCAGAGTGGCTAGCACCACACCTGAGAGCAGCTAGTCAACACACCTGAGCGCTGCTAGTCAACACACCTGAGCGCTGCTAGTCAACACACATGAGCTCTGCTAGTCAACACACCTGAGCGCTGCTAGTCAAGACACCTGAGAGCTGCTAGCCAACACACCTGAGAGCTGCTAGTCAACACACCTGAGAGCTGCTAGCCAACACACCTGAGAGCTGCTAGCCAACACACCTGAGTGCTGCTAGCCAACGCACCTGAGTGCTGCTAGCCAACGCACCTGAGCGCTGCTAGCCAACACACCCGAGAGCTCCTAGCCAACACACCTGAGAGCTGCTAGCCAACACACCTGAGAGCTGCTAGCCAACACACCTGAGTGCTGCTAGCCAACACACCTGAGTGCTGCTAGCCAACACACCTGAGTGCTGCTAGCCAACGCACCTGAGCGCTGCTAGCCAACACACCCGAGAGCTCCTAGCCAACACACCTGAGCACTGCTAGCCAACACACCTGAGCGCTGCTAGCCAACACACCTGAGCTTTGCTAGTCAACACACTTGAGAGCTGCTAGCCAACGCACCTGAGCGCTGCTAGCCAACACACCTGAGAGCTGCTAGCCAACACACATGAGCGCTGCTAGCCAACACACCTGAGCGCTGCTAGCCAACACACCCGAGAGCTCCTAGCCAACACACCTGAGCGCTGCTAGCCAACACACCTGAGCGCTGCTAGCCAACACACCTGAGCACTGCTAGTCAACAAACCTGAGCACTGCTAGTCAACACACCTGAGCACTGCTAGCCAACACACCTGAGCGCTGCTAGCCAACACACCTGAGCGCTGCTAGCCAACACACCTGAGCACTGCTAGTCAACACACCTGAGAGCTGCTAGTCAACACACATGAGAGCTGCTAGCCAACGCACCTGAGCGCTGCTAGCCAATACACCTGAGAGCTGCTAGCCAACACACCTGAGAGCTGCTAGCCAACACACCTGAGCGCTGCTACCCAACACACCTGAGCGCTGCTAGCAACACATCCGAGCGCTGCTAGCCAACACACTTGAGCGCTGCTAGCAATACACCTGAGCGCTGCTAACAGCACATCTGAGCGCTGCTAGCCAACACACTTGAGCGCTGCTAGCCAACACACCTGAGCGCTGCTAGCCAACACACCTGAGCGCTGCTAGCCAACACACGTGAGCTCTGCTAGCCAACACACCTGAGCGCTGCTAGCCAACACACCTGAGCACTGCTAGCCAACATACCTGAGAGCTGCTAGCCAACACACCTGAGAGCTGCTAGCCAACACACCTGAGCGCTGCTAGCCAACACACCTGAGCGCTGCTAGCCAACACACCTGAGCTCTGCTAGTCAACACACCTGAGAGCTCCTAGCCAACACACCTGAGAGCTGCTAGCCAACACACATGAGCGCTGCTAGCCAACACACCTGAGCGCTGCTAGACAACGCATCTGAGCGCTGCTAGCCAAAACACCTGAGCGCTGCTAGCCAACACACCTGAGAGCTGCTAGCCAACACACCTGAGAGCTCCAAGCCAACACACCTGAGCGCTGCTAGCCAACACACCTGAGAGCTGCTAGCCAACACACCTGAGAGCTGCTAGCCAACGCACCTGAGCGCTGCTAGCCAACGCACCTGAGCGCTGCTAGCCAACACACCCGAGAGCTCCTAGCCAACACACCTGAGCGCTGCTAACCAACACACCTGAGCGCTGCTAGCCAACACACCTGAGCTCTGCTAGTCAACACACATGAGAGCTGCTAGCAAACGCACCTGAGCGCTGCTAGCCAACACACCTGAGAGCTGCTAGCCAACACACCTGAGAGCTGCTAGCCAACACACCTGAGAGCTGCTAGCCAACACACCTGAGAGCTGCTAGCCAACACACCTGAGCGCTGTTAGCCAACACACCTGAGCGCTGCTAGCAACACATCTGAGCGCTGCTAGCCAACACACTTGAGCGCTGCTAGCCAACACACCTGAGCGCTGCTAGCAGCACATCTGAGCGCTGCTAGCCAACACACCTGAGCGCTACTAGCCAACGCACCTGAGCTCTGCTAGTCAACACACCTGAGAGCTGCTAGCCAACGCACCTGAGAGCTGCTAGCCAACACACCTGAGAGCTGCTAGCCAACACACCTGAGAGCTGCTAGCAATACACCTGAGCGGTACTAGCCAAAACACCTGAGCGCTACTAGCCAACACACCTGAGAGCTGCTAGCCAACACACCTGATAGCTGTTAGCCAACACACCTGAGCGCTACTAGCCAACGCACCTGAGCTCTGCTAGTCAACACACCTGAGAGCTGCTAGCCAACACACCTGAGAGCTCCAAGCCAACACACCTGAGCGCTGCTAGCCAACACACCTGAGAGCTGCTAGCCAACACACCTGAGAGCTGCTAGCCAACGCACCTGAGCGCTGCTAGCCAACGCACCTGAGCGCTGCTAGCCAACACACCCGAGAGCTCCTAGCCAACACACCTGAGCGCTGCTAACCAACACACCTGAGCGCTGCTAGCCAACACACCTGAGCTCTGCTAGTCAACACACATGAGAGCTGCTAGCAAACGCACCTGAGCGCTGCTAGCCAACACACCTGAGAGCTGCTAGCCAACACACCTGAGAGCTGCTAGCAATACACCTGAGCGGTACTAGCCAAAACACCTGAGCGCTACTAGCCAACACACCTGAGAGCTGCTAGCCAACACACCTGATAGCTGTTAGCCAACACACCTGAGCGCTACTAGCCAACGCACCTGAGCTCTGCTAGTCAACACACCTGAGAGCTGCAAGCCAACGCACCTGAGAGCTGCTAGCCAACACACCTGAGAGCTGCTAGCCAACACACCTGAGCGCTGCTAACCAACACACCTGAGCACTGCTAGCCAACACACCTGAGCGCTGCTAGCCAACACACCTGAGCGCTGCTAGCCAACACACTTGAGCGCTGCTAGCCAACACACCTGAGCGCTGCTAGCCAACACACCTGAGAGCTGCTAGCCAACACACCTGAGCGCTGCTAGTCAACACACCTGAGCGCTGCTAGCCAACACACCTGAGCGCTGCTAGCCAACACACCTGAGCGCTGCTAGCCAACACACCTGAGCGTTGCTAGCCAACACACCTGAGCGCTGCTAGCCAACACACCTGAGCGCTGCTAGTCAACACACCTGAGCGCTGCTAGCCAACACACCTGAGCGCTGCTAGCCAACACACCTGAGCGCTGCTAGCCAACACACCTGAGAGCTGCTAGCCAACACACCTGAGCGCTGCTAGCCAACACACCTGAGCACTGCTAGCCAACACACCTGAGCGCTGCTAGCCAACACACCTGAGCGCTGCTAGTCAACACACCTGAGCGCTGCTAGCCAACACACCTGAGCGCTGCTAGCCAACACACCTGAGCGCTGCTAGCCAACACACCTGAGCGCTGCTAGTCAACACACCTGAGCGCTGCTAGCCAACACACCTGAGCGCTGCTAGCCAACACACCTGAGCGCTGCTAGCCAACACACCTGAGTGCTGCTAGCCAACACACCTGAGAGCTGCTAGCCAACACACCTGAGAGCTGCTAGCCAACACACCTGAGCGCTGCTAGTCAACACACCTGAGCGCTGCTAGCCAACACACCTGAGCGCTGCTAGCCAACACACCTGAGTGCTGCTAGCCAACACACCTGAGCGCTGCTAGCCAACACACCTGAGCGCTGCTAGCCAACACACCTGAGCGCTGCTAGCCAACACACCTGAGCGCTACTAGCCAACACACCTGAGAGCTGCTAGCCAACACACCTGATAGCTGTTAGCCAACACACCTGAGCGCTGCTAGCCAACACACCTGAGCGCTGCTAGCCAACACACCTGAGCGCTGCTAGCCAACACACCTGAGCGCTGCTAGCCAACACACCTGAGCGCTGCTAGCCAACACACCTGAGTGCTGCTAGCCAACACACCTGAGCGCTGCTAGCCAACACACCTGAGCGCTGCTAGCCAACACACCTGAGCGGTGCTAGCCAACACACCTGAGCGCTACTAGCCAACACACCTGAGAGCTGCTAGCCAACACACCTGATAGCTGTTAGCCAACACACCTGAGCGCTGCTAGCCAACACACCTGAGCGCTGCTAGCCAACACACCTGAGCGCTGCTAGCCAACACACCTGAGCGCTACTAGCCAACACACCTGAGAGCTGCTAGCCAACACACCTGATAGCTGTTAGCCAACACACCTGAGCGCTGCTAGCCAACACACCTGAGCGCTGCTAGCCAACACACCTGAGCGCTGCTAGCCAACACACCTGAGCGCTGCTAGCCAACACACCTGAGCGCTGCTAGCCAACACACCTGAGCGCTGCTAGCCAACACACGTGAGCGCTGCTAGCCAACACACCTGAGCGCTACTAGCCAACACACCTGAGAGCTGCTAGCCAACACACCTGATAGCTGTTAGCCAACACACCTGAGCGCTGCTAGCCAACACACCTGAGCGCCGCTAGCCAACACACCTGAGAGCTGCTAGCCAACACACCTGATAGCTGTTAGCCAACACACCTGAGCGCTGCTAGCCAACACACCTGAGCGCTGCTAGCCAACACACCTGAGTGCTGCTAGCCAACACACCTGAGCGCTGCTAGCCAACACACCTGAGCGCTGCTAGCCAACACACCTGAGCGCTGCTAGCCAACACACCTGAGCGCTACTAGCCAACACACCTGAGAGCTGCTAGCCAACACACCTGATAGCTGTTAGCCAACACACCTGAGCGCTGCTAGCCAACACACCTGAGCGCTACTAGCCAACACACCTGAGAGCTGCTAGCCAACACACCTGATAGCTGTTAGCCAACACACCTGAGCGCTGCTAGCCAACACACCTGAGCGCTGCTAGCCAACACACCTGAGCGCTACTAGCCAACACACCTGAGAGCTGCTAGCCAACACACCTGATAGCTGTTAGCCAACACACCTGAGCGCTGCTAGTCAACACACCTGAGCGCTGCTAGCCAACACACCTGATAGCTGTTAGCCAACACACCTGAGCGCTGCTAGCCAACACACCTGAGCGCTGCTAGCCAACACACCTGATAGCTGTTAGCCAACACACCTGAGCGCTGCTAGCCAACACACCTGAGCGCTGCTAGCCAACACACCTGAGCGCTACTAGCCAACACACCTGAGAGCTGCTAGCCAACACACCTGATAGCTGTTAGCCAACACACCTGATAGCTGTTAGCCAACACACCTGAGCGCTGCTAGTCAACACACCTGAGCGCTGCTAGTCAACACACCTGAGCGCTGCTAGCCAACACACCTGAGCGCTACTAGCCAACACACCTGAGAGCTGCTAGCCAACACACCTGATAGCTGTTAGCCAACACACCTGATAGCTGTTAGCCAACACACCTGAGCGCTGCTAGTCAACACATCTGAGCGCTGCTAGTCAACACACCTGAGCGCTACTAGCCAACACCCCTGAGCTCTGCTAGTCAACACACCTGAGAGCTGCTAGCCAACACACCTGAGCGCTGCTAGCCAACACACCTGAGCGCTGCTAGCCAACACACCTGAGCGCTGCTAGCCAACACACCTGAGCGCTGCTAGCCAACACACCTGAGCGCTGCTAGCCAACACACCTGAGCGCTGCTAGCCAACACACCTGAGCGCTGCTAGCCAACACACCTGAGCGCTACTAGCCAACACACCTGAGAGCTGCTAGCCAACACACCTGATAGCTGTTAGCCAACACACCTGAGCGCTGCTAGACAACGCATCTGAGCGCTGCTAGCCAAAACACCTGAGCGCTGCTAGCCAACACACCTGAGAGCTGCTAGCCAACACACCTGAGAGCTCCAAGCCAACACACCTGAGCGCTGCTAGCCAACACACCTGAGAGCTGCTAGCCAACACACCTGAGAGCTGCTAGCCAACGCACCTGAGCGCTGCTAGCCAACGCACCTGAGCGCTGCTAGCCAACACACCCGAGAGCTCCTAGCCAACACACCTGAGCGCTACTAACCAACACACCTGAGCGCTGCTAGCCAACACACCTGAGCGCTGCTAGTCAACACACATGAGAGCTGCTAGCAAACGCACCTGAGCGCTGCTAGCCAACACACCTGAGAGCTGCTAGCCAACACACCTGAGAGCTGCTAGCCAACACACCTGAGAGCTGCTAGCCAACACACCTGAGAGCTGCTAGCCAACACACCTGAGCGCTGTTAGCCAACACACCTGAGCGCTGCTAGCAACACATCTGAGCGCTGCTAGCCAACACACTTGAGCGCTGCTAGCCAACACACCTGAGCGCTGCTAGCAGCACATCTGAGCGCTGCTAGCCAACACACCTGAGCGCTACTAGCCAACGCACCTGAGCTCTGCTAGTCAACACACCTGAGAGCTGCTAGCCAACGCACCTGAGAGCTGCTAGCCAACACACCTGAGAGCTGCTAGCCAACACACCTGAGAGCTGCTAGCAATACACCTGAGCGGTACTAGCCAAAACACCTGAGCGCTACTAGCCAACACACCTGAGAGCTGCTAGCCAACACACCTGATAGCTGTTCGCCAACACACCTGAGCGCTACTAGCCAACGCACCTGAGCTCTGCTAGTCAACACACCTGAGAGCTGCTAGCCAACACACCTGAGAGCTCCAAGCCAACACACCTGAGCCCTGCTAGCCAACACACCTGAGAGCTGCTAGCCAACACACCTGAGAGCTGCTAGCCAACGCACCTGAGCGCTGCTAGCCAACGCACCTGAGCGCTGCTAGCCAACACACCCGAGAGCTCCTAGCCAACACACCTGAGCGCTGCTAACCAACACACCTGAGCGCTGCTAGCCAACACACCTGAGCTCTGCTAGTCAACACACATGAGAGCTGCTAGCAAACGCACCTGAGCGCTGCTAGCCAACACACCTGAGAGCTGCTAGCCAACACACCTGAGAGCTGCTAGCAATACACCTGAGCGGTACTAGCCAAAACACCTGAGCGCTACTAGCCAACACACCTGAGAGCTGCTAGCCAACACACCTGATAGCTGTTAGCCAACACACCTGAGCGCTACTAGCCAACGCACCTGAGCTCTGCTAGTCAACACACCTGAGAGCTGCTAGCCAACGCACCTGAGAGCTGCTAGCCAACACACCTGAGAGCTGCTAGCCAACACACCTGAGCGCTGCTAACCAACACACCTGAGCACTGCTAGCCAACACACCTGAGCGCTGCTAGCCAACACACCTGAGCGCTGCTAGCCAACACACCTGAGCGCTGCTAGCCAACACACCTGAGCGCTGCTAGCCAACACACCTGACAGCTGCTAGCAAACACACCTGAGCGCTGCTAGTCAACACACCTGAGCGCTGCTAGCCAACACACCTGAGCGCTGCTAGCCAACACACCTGAGCGCTGCTAGCCAACACACCTGAGCGCTGCTAGCCAACACACCTGAGCGCTGCTAGCCAACACACCTGAGCGCTGCTAGTCAACACACCTGAGCGCTGCTAGCCAACACACCTGAGCGCTGCTAGCCAACACACCTGAGCGCTGCTAGCCAACACACCTGAGAGCTGCTAGCCAACACACCTGAGCGCTGCTAGCCAACACACCTGAGCACTGCTAGCCAACACACCTGAGCGCTGCTAGCCAACACACCTGAGCGCTGCTAGTCAACACACCTGAGCGCTGCTAGCCAACACACCTGAGCGCTGCTAGCCAACACACCTGAGCGCTGCTAGCCAACACACCTGAGCGCTGCTAGTCAACACACCTGAGCGCTGCTAGCCAACACACCTGAGCGCTGCTAGCCAACACACCTGAGCGCTGCTAGCCAACACACCTGAGTGCTGCTAGCCAACACACCTGAGAGCTGCTAGCCAACACACCTGAGAGCTGCTAGCCAACACACCTGAGCGCTGCTAGTCAACACACCTGAGCGCTGCTAGCCAACACACCTGAGCGCTGCTAGCCAACACACCTGAGTGCTGCTAGCCAACACACCTGAGCGCTGCTAGCCAACACACCTGAGCGCTGCTAGCCAACACACCTGAGCGCTGCTAGCCAACACACCTGAGCGCTACTAGCCAACACACCTGAGAGCTGCTAGCCAACACACCTGATAGCTGTTAGCCAACACACCTGAGCGCTGCTAGCCAACACACCTGAGCGCTGCTAGCCAACACACCTGAGCGCTGCTAGCCAACACACCTGAGCGCTGCTAGCCAACACACCTGAGCGCTGCTAGCCAACACACCTGAGTGCTGCTAGCCAACACACCTGAGCGCTGCTAGCCAACACACCTGAGCGCTGCTAGCCAACACACCTGAGCGGTGCTAGCCAACACACCTGAGCGCTACTAGCCACAACACCTGAGAGCTGCTAGCCAACACACCTGATAGCTGTTAGCCAACACACCTGAGCGCTGCTAGCCAACACACCTGAGCGCTGCTAGCCAACACACCTGAGCGCTGCTAGCCAACACACCTGAGCGCTACTAGCCAACACACCTGAGAGCTGCTAGCCAACACACCTGATAGCTGTTAGCCAACACACCTGAGCGCTGCTAGCCAACACACCTGAGCGCTGCTAGCCAACACACCTGAGCGCTGCTAGCCAACACACCTGAGCGCTGCTAGCCAACACACCTGAGCGCTGCTAGCCAACACACCTGAGCGCTGCTAGCCAACACACCTGAGCGCTACTAGCCAACACACCTGAGAGCTGCTAGCCAACACACCTGATAGCTGTTAGCCAACACACCTGAGCGCTGCTAGCCAACACACCTGAGCGCTGCTAGCCAACACACCTGAGAGCTGCTAGCCAACACACCTGATAGCTGTTAGCCAACACACCTGAGCGCTGCTAGCCAACACACCTGAGCGCTGCTAGCCAACACACCTGAGTGCTGCTAGCCAACACACCTGAGCGCTGCTAGCCAACACACCTGAGCGCTGCTAGCCAACACACCTGAGCGCTGCTAGCCAACACACCTGAGCGCTACTAGCCAACACACCTGAGAGCTGCTAGCCAACACACCTGATAGCTGTTAGCCAACACACCTGAGCGCTGCTAGCCAACACACCTGAGCGCTACTAGCCAACACACCTGAGAGCTGCTAGCCAACACACCTGATAGCTGTTAGCCAACACACCTGAGCGCTGCTAGCCAACACACCTGAGCGCTGCTAGCCAACACACCTGAGCGCTACTAGCCAACACACCTGAGAGCTGCTAGCCAACACACCTGATAGCTGTTAGCCAACACACCTGAGCGCTGCTAGTCAACACACCTGAGCGCTGCTAGCCAACACACCTGATAGCTGTTAGCCAACACACCTGAGCGCTGCTAGCCAACACACCTGAGCGCTGCTAGCCAACACACCTGATAGCTGTTAGCCAACACACCTGAGCGCTGCTAGCCAACACACCTGAGCGCTGCTAGCCAACACACCTGAGCGCTACTAGCCAACACACCTGAGAGCTGCTAGCCAACACACCTGATAGCTGTTAGCCAACACACCTGATAGCTGTTAGCCAACACACCTGAGCGCTGCTAGTCAACACACCTGAGCGCTGCTAGTCAACACACCTGAGCGCTGCTAGCCAACACACCTGAGCGCTACTAGCCAACACACCTGAGAGCTGCTAGCCAACACACCTGATAGCTGTTAGCCAACACACCTGATAGCTGTTAGCCAACACACCTGAGCGCTGCTAGTCAACACATCTGAGCGCTGCTAGTCAACACACCTGAGCGCTACTAGCCAACACCCCTGAGCTCTGCTAGTCAACACACCTGAGAGCTGCTAGCCAACACACCTGAGCGCTGCTAGCCAACACACCTGAGCGCTGCTAGCCAACACACCTGAGCGCTGCTAGCCAACACACCTGAGCGCTGCTAGCCAACACACCTGAGCGCTGCTAGCCAACACACCTGAGCGCTGCTAGCCAACACACCTGAGCGCTGCTAGCCAACACACCTGAGCGCTACTAGCCAACACACCTGAGAGCTGCTAGCCAACACACCTGATAGCTGTTAGCCAACACACCTGAGCGCTGCTAGCCAACACACCTGAGCGCTGCTAGCCAACACACCTGAGAGCTGCTAGCCAACACACCTGATAGCTGTTAGCCAACACACCTGAGCGCTGCTAGCCAACACACCTGAGCGCTGCTAGCCAACACACCTGAGTGCTGCTAGCCAACACACCTGAGCGCTGCTAGCCAACACACCTGAGCGCTGCTAGCCAACACACCTGAGCGCTGCTAGCCAACACACCTGAGCGCTACTAGCCAACACACCTGAGAGCTGCTAGCCAACACACCTGATAGCTGTTAGCCAACACATCTGAGCGCTGCTAGCCAACACACCTGAGCGCTACTAGCCAACACACCTGAGAGCTGCTAGCCAACACACCTGATAGCTGTTAGCCAACACACCTGAGCGCTGCTAGCCAACACACCTGAGCGCTGCTAGCCAACACACCTGAGCGCTACTAGCCAACACACCTGAGAGCTGCTAGCCAACACACCTGATAGCTGTTAGCCAACACACCTGAGCGCTGCTAGTCAACACACCTGAGCGCTGCTAGCCAACACACCTGATAGCTGTTAGCCAACACACCTGAGCGCTGCTAGCCAACACACCTGAGCGCTGCTAGCCAACACACCTGATAGCTGTTAGCCAACACACCTGAGCGCTGCTAGCCAACACACCTGAGCGCTGCTAGCCAACACACCTGAGCGCTACTAGCCAACACACCTGAGAGCTGCTAGCCAACACACCTGATAGCTGTTAGCCAACACACCTGATAGCTGTTAGCCAACACACCTGAGCGCTGCTAGTCAACACACCTGAGCGCTGCTAGTCAACACACCTGAGCGCTGCTAGCCAACACACCTGAGCGCTACTAGCCAACACACCTGAGAGCTGCTAGCCAACACACCTGATAGCTGTTAGCCAACACACCTGATAGCTGTTAGCCAACACACCTGAGCGCTGCTAGTCAACACACCTGAGCGCTGCTAGTCAACACACCTGAGCGCTACTAGCCAACACCCCTGAGCTCTGCTAGTCAACACACCTGAGAGCTGCTAGCCAACACACCTGAGCGCTGCTAGCCAACACACCTGAGCGCTGCTAGCCAACACACCTGAGCGCTGCTAGCCAACACACCTGAGCGCTGCTAGCCAACACACTATCCCAGGAGGCTACACATCAAGTGCTGAAGCTTAACATTACGCACTGTAACTGGGTGTACGGAGCGTGGCTCACATTATGACGCTGGTGTTGTCATGGTGGACGAGCTGTGAATTAACTGACAGCGCTGACCTTCTCAAGGATTATTTATGTATTAATGACAATGTAAATGTTGATGGTTAGTGTGTATTAACTCGATCATTTACAATATTATCCAGGTTTAGGATGTTGATGATGCAACATCCTCCGATTGAAAAGCAGGGGCCCCGTGATGCAGGGAGAGACAACACAGTAAGTGTCAGGGACCCAAGACTGTTCAGTTGCCTTCCAGCATACATAAGGGGGATTACCAATAGACCCCTGGCTCTCTTCAAGAAGGCACTGGATAGGCACCTAAAGTCATAAGCCGACCAGCCGGCCTGTGGTTCGTACGTCGGTTTGCATAAGGCCAGCAGTAACAGCCTGGTTGATCAGGCCCTGATCCACCACGAGGCCTGGTCATGGACCGGGCCGTGAGGGTGTTGAGCCCAGGAACACCCTCCAGGCGGGCAAGTTGTTTTTTGTGTTTAAGAGACACGTAAGTTGCTCTTCTAATTACATGTTCATCTGTCCACTATACTCTACCTTGTCCATAGTTACTGTCATATTTACTTTGATTCGTAAGTTGAAGTCCAGGATCTTTGTTTAATTCAGTGTATAACTTAAATCTTTGAGGACAATTGTGTTGTAGAGGTGTGAACTTTGCTCAGAGGCGCCGCTCAGTGTGTCAGCACAGATTTAAGTTATACCATGAATTAAGGGAAGATTCTAGACTTCAACTTACGAGACAAAATAAATACGACAGTAACTATGGACAAGATAGATCATACTGGACAACTGAACATGTTACTACAAGACGGAGGAACTTACGTCCCTCTTAAACCTCCTCAGGTGACGACTCCTTCATTATCATTCTCCCGATAATATGTAGTGGCTAAACCTTTAGATTTTTGTAACACACCAGCCGTTCCTCCCCCCCCTTCCCCCTCCTTCCCTCCCTCCCCCTCCCCCCTTCCCCCCTCCCTCCGAGGAAGGGCGACCCGAGAAAGAAGAAACACCTTCACCATCATTCACTCCATCAGTCTTGTCAGAGGCGCGCCTACACTACAGTTAAACACTACACCGTACCTCCAGCCGTCCTTCAGAGTGCAGGCACCGTACTTCCCACTTCCAGGACAGGCTGATCCGGAAAAGAGGAAACATTGTCACAGTCATTCATTCACTCACTGTCTTTTCAGAAGTGTGCGGACATCTCAGTATAGATGACTCTGAATTGCAGATATTTCCAGCCGTCCTTCAGATACCATGCCTAACCCTTCTAGGGTAGGGTAGGTGCCTAAGCCCGAGCCTTTAGCTCATAAGACTGTCATTCCCATTTGCCCCCTTGGGGCGGGGATGGCAGACCAGAGAGGCCTAGCTTGTGGCTAGGCCTGGGGACAGTTGGTCCCAAAGATGAGGAGGTAAACCATACCCCCGGCCGGGATTGAACCCGCGGTCATAGAGTCTCAAAACTCCAGCCCGTCGCGTTAGCCACTAGACCAGCTAGCCACAATAAGATTCATCCAACTAGGTATATTTCTACACCATAGGAAAGTTAGCACAGGCACCTCTGTGACCA